>NW_012115488.1:841827-871637 GCF_000951035.1 Colobus angolensis palliatus
TCTGCTTCTTACTTTGGAAGCTTCCTCTCAGGGGTGTACTCCACTCTGTGAGGTGTGGGGTGTCAGACTGCCCCTAGTGGGGGAAGTCTCCCAGTTAGGCTACTCAGGGTTCAGGGACCCACTTGAGCAGGCAGTCTGTCCCTTCTCAGATCTCAACCTCCATGTTGGGAGATCCACTGCTCTCTTCAAATCTGTCAGACAGGGTCGTTTGCGTCTGCAGAGGTTTCTGCTGCTTTTTTTTTTGTTGTTGTTTAGCTGTACCCTGTCCCCAGAGGTGGAGTCTACAGAGACAGGCAGGTTTCTTTGAGCTGCTGTGAGCTCCACCCAGTTCGAGCTTCCCAGTGGCTTTGTTTACCTACTTAAGCCTCAGCAATGGCGGGCGCCCCTTCCCTAGCCTCGCTGCTGCATTGCAGTTAGATCGCAGACTGCTGTGCTAGCAATGAGGGAGGCTCCATGGCCATGGGACCTTCCTGGCCAGGTGTGGGATATAATCTCCTGGTGTGCCCGTTTGCTTAAAGTGCAGTATTGGGGTGGGAGTTACCCGATTTTCCTGGTGTTGTGTGTCTCAGTTCCCCTGGCTAGGGAAAGGGATTTCCTTCCCCCTTGTGCTTCCCAGGTGAGGCGATGCCTTGCCCTGCTTCAGCTCTCACTGGTCGGGCTGCAGCAGCTGACCAGCACTGATTGTCCGGCGCTCCCTAGTGAGATGACCCCAGTACCTCAGTTGAAAATGTAGAAATCACTGGTCTTCTGTGTAGTTTGCACTGGGAGTTGGAAACTGGAGCTGTTCCTATTCGGCCATCTTGCTCCGCTAGCCTTTTCTTTTAGTTGAGATTTTAACTGCATATGTGATATGAAGTTCTTCTAATTGTTGCAGTTGTTTTCTTTCGTGGAGGCTTCCAGGTCCTCAGAGGTTCCAGGAAAAGCTCAATGCCAATCATAGGAACAAACATTGCAACCTGAGATGCAATCTCAGGGGTGACCCTCTTTAACTTGCAGTAGACATCCCCCAGGGGTCTGTGGTAGGCTTCCCAGCTGTGACTGATTCCTATCAGTAGCTTTCCTGGTAAATGGAGTAGGGTTGGAGGAACAGGGGATAATGGAGAAAGAAAACTTTTCTTTACCTTTGTATTTCTTTTAATATTCCTCTTTGATTGAGGTCGATTTTCTCATTTGGTTCAGGAAAGCATTAGCTGTGTCCTCATTTTGGGCATGTAGAAAAATTTTCTTTTTACAACCTAGATTCTTCCTTTGAGTTCACGACTTCCCTCCCTCCTTCTAGCAACAATTTTGGGCAAAATGAGGTCAGCTAGGTTTATATTTTTAGAAGAGATTGCTGATAAAGCGGCACTTGGTAAGTCACCCCCTTCTTCCTGTCACGATAATGGTCTTGGCATCATGAAGGCTTCATCACTGAGTTTTGCAGTGGTAACTGACTGGAGAGAGGATAGAGACAGACAGGCATGCAATATGCACATACATATGAACATATGTAATTGAGGAATGAAAACATATATTAATAAATGCGCCAGTGTTTGGACTGGTGGATAGTTATTTGCTAGAAAGTGGATGACTTCTGACAAGTTTGAAATTTAGAGCAAAGCTTAGGGTCAAAGACAGTATCCCTGTAGCCAGGACAAGTGGGATACTGGCTTGGTCCTGTGCTTCAGAAGCTGTGGGGTTTGGATTCCTGTTCTCCAGCTTTTCTAAGTGCCCCTCTGGTGCTTGGGAGAGTTGAAACTGGCAATATACTTATGGGTGGGGTGATCCCAACTAGATCACTCCGTTGTCCAGCAGGGTCTTTCTTTTTTAGAATGGTATGAAATTGGGCCACCAGAAGGGTGCTAACAGGCTGATTTTTGGGCAACTCAAGTTGTTTATATAAACAGGGATAGGCAGAAACTATTTACCCAAGCCTCAGTCTCCCTAGGAGTGGCCCTGGCTGAAGACACAAATGTGGAAGTAGTTTGTTAATAAAAATCGTAAATATAGATGAGATCATCTGGGAGTGAGCGTGGACAGAAAAGGAGCTCACACTTTGGGGGTTGTGGGGTTGGCCTGTCTATGTTCCTGACTTCCTCTGTTGCATGCTTTCAATTGAGATCCTCTCTAGTAGTGATGGGAGATTCTGCTTTGTCTAGGAGGGATTTTCTTACACAGATGGGCTGCCAAACAAAAATGAGACCTTCATAGCAAATGCAGGCAGGCACAGAAGGCCATCTTCATGTGACTGCCTGGCCATATGGCTTTTAAGTTTAATTATTTCCTCTCCTTATTTAATGTGGGTAGACTAAGCAAATATAAACCAGCTTACAGGTATAATTATTTAGATAAACCACACTAAGTTATTACTATTGAGAAAAGGGGAGAGGTTTTATGGGGGAAAGAATAGGACAACGAATGGGTATGACTTGGAGGGAGCAGAATGGGGGCTGATTTATTTGACTTTTCTATTCATTTCTACTTATTTTGGTCTATTTTACTTACATGGCTTCCTGGAGCCTGGATTTATTATCTGGATGAACCAAAAACAACTAAATATCTAATGCTTTACTTTTGGTTTTGTAGATATAGAATTGGTATTTTTATCTGAATATTTTTAAACTTAGCCAGTCTGCCATTCTTCCTTTAATTGTCTGGAAGTTTTAATTTTGGATCAGAATTATCAACACTTGCCTGAATTCTTTCCTTGACTGCTTATATGAAGTAAACACCTTTCCATCTTCCTGGTTCCTAGCATAGGGTTTTGCAACAAAAGGGACCTCAATTAGGGTTTACTGATGCTCTTACCACAGTTTGGTAAGAATTAAACACAGAATAAGAATTGGAGAAGGATGATATTCTACAATTTACATCTATGAAAGCCCAAAAGTTAAAACAATCATCCTTCCCAATGAAGGCATAGCTGCTTGAATTAAATAGATCAAAAATATTTTCTTTGAGGCAGTGGTTTTGTATGAGATGGAGCTAATTAGAACAATTTTGGCTTTCAATTCAGTGAAGTTGGTACTCTGGAATAATGCTCGAGGACTTTCCATGTGAAATAAAGCATTTGCTCCTGATGAATTTACCCTTGGCTTCCTGTGTCTGTTGTACTCTAAGCTTTCCAACATGACATCTTAGCACTAGCAGGACAGGCAGCTTTACTGTATGTGAGTGAATCTATCCAGAGTTGTCTGGGAAACATTAATCACTCTAGGACATCCCTCACTGTCCACTAACTGGGTCACACACAGAAAAGATCCAGTGGGCCACTCTGAATGGAAAGACAAGCCATAGAAGAACACAATATAGGTTTTTATTTTTCCTGAGATAGGGGAGTAAAGGCAACTGCTGACAGTGTTCTGGGTGTGATCACAGGCGAAGAGGAGAGCTTGGTGTTCCAAAGTCCAAAGGATCATATCCTCAGACAAGGCTGATCGAAGGCAAGAGTGTAGGTGAGAGAGAATGAACAAGGAAGAAGAAAATGTTGTTGGCAGAATGGGACTGGATGCAGTCAGGGTCAGATGCCACATATATTTAGACTCTAGGTTTGCTGTTTCATGTATATGGAAGTTGAACTAAATACTCTTGATAGCTATAGGATGAGCTAGTTATTGACCTACTATGGGCCGTGGGCTCTGCAGGACTGGTCTCAGTGTAAGTGGGTATGAGGTAACCAGGTGTCCATCACCCAGTTGGTGTGCCATATGATCCCCTGTAATTAAATGTATTCTTTAGTCACCTGTGCTGGTGCTGCCTTGTTGTTGTTGGGGTGTGTGCGTGTATGTGCGCGTGCGTGTATGTGTGTGTATCTGAGTTACCAGTCTGTGCGGAGCCTGTAGAAGCTTCATGCAGCACAAGGGCACCCAACATCTAAGGACCTTGGAAGGAGGCTGTGTATCCACCGAGGGTGGGAGATGGGGTGGGGAAATAGTTTTCTTCATTTGAAGTTTTGCCTGGGCTGGCTTTCACCATTGGGGATCAGTGCTCCTGGGATGAGAAAGTCCTGAGGTAAATAAGCCTGTGCTGGTAAAAGAAATTTCTTCCCAAGGGGATCTTTATTCTTTTTTGGATTTTCCTCTTGTAATTCTCCAGCTGAATTCCTTTGAGTTGAGCTATAAGGAAAAAAGAGGTAGGAAACATCCAAAAGTGAGCTTGGGGAACAGTAGTTTTGCAACTTATTAAAAAGAGGACTTCTGGGAATGTTGTTCTGTTGAAATAAACCCAACTCTGGCTTTACAGAAAACATGATCTTTTCTTGAACAGATACTCTCCCCTAGCAGTTTAGAAGACTGTTAGCTTCCCTTCCTTTGCCCTTTTAACTAGGGGAAGGTTGTTAGGTTGTCTTTGAGTCCTGGTTACTCCTGCAAATCCTGATGGACCTTCCACATGGAAAATGCATAATTTCTGAGTGGGGATTTGGGAACATAGGCATCTTTTTCAGCCAAAGAATCACATCAAACCTGGCTTCAAGAAACTTGAAATATAAAAATGAGGCCATATTCCTTCCCCCTTTCCTTACCTATTTCTTTTATGAGATGTATAGTCCTATTCCCTAGGCAGGCGACGTGTTGGAGGGAAAGTTGATGGGCTGTTGTTTATGACAGGTTTTGTCTGAATTCTGACCCCATCGCTTATTTTTGATGGCAGAGCAGACACCAACCCCTCTCAGCATCTGTTTCCTCATCTGTAAAATAGGGATCATAATATCTGCTTAGTTGTGCTATTGTGTGGGTTAAATGAGATAATGAGAAAGAGATTGAGAGAGAGAGAGAGAGAGAGAGAGAGAAAATGGATAGAGAAGGAGTAGGAACATGGACTCTGGAATCAAACTGCCCAGCATCCAGTCCTGACTCCACCACGTGCTAGCTGAGGATCTCAGCCAAGTCACTTAATCCTTCTTTGTCTCCCTTTCTCATTGGTAAAATGGTGATACTAGTATCTTCCTCATACATTGTTGTAATGAATAAATGTCATAATATATAGAGTGCTTAGAAGCCTGGCACACAGTAAGGGTTTGCTGTGGTTATCGAAATGGTGTTCACATAGGAACAGGTGAGCAGTACAGGAGGTGTTGCTCAGCTCCTGTGTTGGTGATCTGTATAGGATGGTGTTCAGCACAGGATTGCTGGTAGAATTATTATTAAACCAATAGGTTTGACTTTTCTTTCTCATTTGGGTAGCAATAGCCATTTGCCAAAGACCCTCTTTTGCTCAGAATTTCCACCAGGATCAGTCATGGATTTTCTTCATCCTTTGCTCCAGATTACTGTATCTTGTGTGTGCATGACCTCATCTCTCCTGCCTCTGATTAGGAGTGGCCTCTGCCTTCCTTTCCAGGATCATATCACAACTGTTCTCAGCGTCCCATTTCTAAGTGTGTAGGCAATGAACCCCGTTAGCTTATGAAGCTGCATGTTATTGAAACATGTTGCTCACGCTTCTGTCCCTTGCTTTCTTCATCCCTCCTTCCCTCTCTGCTGTGTTTGTCCACTTATGTTTTATGATGCCTCTGTATAATAAGGGAACTTGAAAAGCAGCCCCTGTGGTATTTTCAGAGCTCTGTTTTGCAGGTAAAAGGCAGAGATTACTTTCTACCACACTATTAGAAGGTAGCCAGCACATAAAATCTTCTATTCATTGATTCTAATGGATTTGTGGTCCTTAAGCACCAGCCACATATTTCAGTACTTTAAACTGCCACTTCTTCAAACTCTCTATTCCCTTGGCTATGTTACCTTTAGTTTATTAGGAACCGTGTAGGAGGTTAGTGAGAGGCAGTGGAGTCACTCTTCCTGGAGTAAACACCACCTGGGAGTGTAAAGGTACATATTACAAAGGCAGGGGGAGGGCTCACACTTGACTCTCTTCCAAACAGACTCTAGCAACTCTGGCCATTCCGAAAGAAGACCTGGCTGCAGGGAGATAATGTGGAAAAGAGAACTGGGGAAAATACACCTTGCAACTTATGACAAAGGAGTCTTTCCATTTCCTTGGTCTGCTTTGGAAAACAATGAGGTGGAAAGTCAAGAAAGGAAAATGTTCATGTTGAGAAAATGAAAACACCTTACATTTGTGAAGGATAAAAGGTTACTTATTGGGGGCTTAGGCAAATTGCTTAATCTCTTTGAACTTTATGTTCCATCTGATAAAATGAGAATAATATTGACTGAGCTAACTGAGAATTAAAATAATGTGTGTCTGTGTGTATATATATATATATACACTTTACAAACTATAAAGTTCCATTTAAATGTAAGAAACTATGTTTTTCTTTCTTTTTTCTTTTTCTTTTGAGAGTCTTGCTTTTTCGCCTAAGCTGGAGTGCAGTGGCATGATCTCAGCTCACTACAACCTCTGCCTTCCAGGTTCAAGCAATTCTCCTGTCTTACCTTCCTGAGTAGCTGAAGTTACAGGCATGTGCCACCATGCCCGGTTAATTTTTTGTATCTTTAGTAGAGACGGGGTTTCACCATGTTGGCCAGACTGGTCTCGAACTCCTGACCTTGTGATCCACCCACCTCAGCTCCCAAAATGCTGGGATTACAGGCGTGAGCCACCACGCCTGGCCGAAACTATATTTTTCAAGGTGCTTTCCAATATTTAATGTGTTTTGCTTTCTCTCATTTATTAATTTAACAAATGTGCTGGGGACTCTGCAGGACGCTAGGGACATTCATATGGCTTTGCAAGAGCTCATGGCCTGAAGTGTGGATGTGTATATCAGTGGGGTGGGCTGTGTGTGGGGTTACAGACACATACAGAACACTTAAATACTTGGGAAATGCAGAGTATTAGGCTTCTCACAATTATCCTATTTTACAGGTGAGAAAAAAATGTTGAGGTGTTACAGACTGGACTCAATTTGAGTAGATTTCTTGGCTATTAGTGTGGTCTTTACTACCTCACGTTTCCTCTTGAGTTTGGGCTGTAGTGAAGGCCCAGGGGGACAGTGACTGGCTGGCTACAGGTCTAGATTGGGGGTGGGTGGTGGAGATGGAGTCCTTCTCCTGTAAGTATCTCCAGAAGAGCTTTCTAGTGTGTCCCAAAAGGAAAACAGCGAGAAAATCTTCAGCAACATAATCTCCAGAGAGCACTCCCAGCTGTACTAGTCTCTGAAAACATCCTAACAATCTGTCTCTGTCTCCAGGTGTAGTGCCTCTGTAACCAGCTTGTTCTGAAGGGGCTGGGAGAAATGCCTCTTTAGGTGTCTCAAAAAAAGTAGATTCTCTAGGGATGCAGAGCTGGACTCCAAGTTGTGGCCCAGTTGGCTTCTAGGGAGTTAAAATTCACCTATACAGTTATTTTCATGTAGTTATGTGTGTGTGTGTATGTGTGTGTTACAGTTTTCTCACCTGTAAAATGGACTCAATCATTATCTGCTTCAAACTCTCATTATCTCATCCTGAAAACTAATTTTTAAAAAAGCCATTTATTTATATGTCCGTAGTAGCACTCCTTACTTAAAAAATGTAATTATCACCATAGTAAACATTAGAAATTATGAGACCAACTTAAACTGCTCCTTTATTGTTTGATAGCCTCAAAAATAATAACTTTGTGAACATAAAGGAAAAACAAAATAAAGCATGAGATCAACTCAGAATTGCAACCTGCATCTTTGCTCATTCCAGAGAAAATTACACTAACTTTATCAATACAGTCATGCATTACTTAGTGATGAGGCTACATTTTGAGAAATGCATCCCTGGGAGATTTCATCCTTGTACAAACATCCTAGCGTGTACTTCACAGATGTAGATGGCATAGCCCACTGCACATCCAAGCTATGTGGTATAGCTGATTGCTCCTACGCTACCAGCCTGTTCAGCATGTTACTATACTGAATATTTAGGCCATTGTAACACAATGGTAAGCATTTGTGTGTCTAAACAAAAAAGATACAGTAAAAATGTGGTATTATAATCTTACAGGACCGCTGTCATATATGTGGTCCATTGTTGAGCAAAACGTCATCCAGCGTGTGACTGTAGTTTTAAATAGCAATGTAGGTGAAAGTCTTGTGTTTTGTGCCTGAGTTGGGACTGGAGTGCTTTGACTCCTGAGTGAACGTAGTCTTCAGGTTTGCAAATGATACTTAATATTTGTTAACAATAAAATGCCAAGTGGGGATTAAATGGTAGATCTTTTGTGTATTATGTGCTAGGACTTCTATCCTTGCATCCTTCTAATGTTGGTTCTGGAGCCTATGCAGGCCCCATCTCAGACTCAGCTGAGTCTTAGAGAGTAATCATCGTCTTTTGCAAAGGGGTTTGAGAGGACTATGGGCAGTAACTCCTGAGATCAGCATCAGTGTAGGCTTGAAGCTATTGCTGGTCTCACCTTAGTACCAGTGGCCATTACTTTTGTTGATTTTTGGCTCCGTTTCTGTATTACAAGGGGCTGGAAACTTGTGCACTACATTTCTTTTCTTTTTTTTTTTTAATTATACTTTAAGTTGTGGGGTACATGTGCACAACATGCAGGTTTATTACATAAGTATACACGTGTCATTTTGGTTTGCTGCACCCATCAACTCGTCATTTACATTAGGTATTTCTCCTAATGCTATCCCTCCCCCAGTCCCCCACTCCCTGACAGGCCCTGGTGTGTGATGTTCCCACCCTGTGTCCATGTGTTATCATTGTTCACCTCCCACTTATGAGTGAGAACATCTAGTATGTGGTTTTCTGTCCTTGTGATAGTTTGCTGAGAATGATGGTTTCCAGCTTCATCCATGTCCCTGAAAAGGACATGAATGCATCCTTTTTTATGGCTGCATGGTATTCCATGGTGTATATGTGCCACATTTTCTTAATTCAGTCTATCACTGATGGACAGATGGGTTGGTTCCAAGTCTTTGCTAATGTGAATAGTGCTGCAATAAACATAGGTGTGCATGTGTCTTTATAGTAGCATGATTTATAATCATTTGTGTATATACCCAGTAATGGAATCACTGGGTCAAATGGTATTTCTAGTTCTAGATCCTTGAGGAATTGCCACACTGTCTTCCACAATGGTTGAACTAATTTACATTCCCTCCAAGGGTGTAAAAGTGTTCCTATTCTTCCACATCCTCTCCAGCAACTGTTGTTTCCTGACTTTAATGATTGCCATTCTAACTGGTGTTAGATGGTATCTCTTTGTGGTTTTGATGTGCATTTCTCTGATGGTGAGTGATGAGCATTTTTCACATGTCTGTCGGCTGCATAAATATCTTCTTTTGAGAAGCGTCTGTTCATATCTTTTGCCCACTTTTTGATGGGGTTGTTTGTTTTTTTCTTGTAAATTTGTTTAAGTTCTTTGTAGATTCTGGATATTAGCCCTTTGACAGATGGGTAGATCGCAAAAATTTTCTCTCATTCTGTAGGTTGCCTGTTCACTCTGATGATAGTTTCTTTAGCTGTGCAGAAGCTGTTTAGTTTAATTAGATCCCATTTGTCTATTTTGGCTTTTGTTGCCATTGCTTTTGGTGTTTTAGTCATGAAGTCTTTGCCCATGCCTATGTCCTGAATGGTATTGCCTACGTTTTCTTCTAGGGTTTTTATGGTTTTAGGTCTTAGTCTAAGTCTTTAATCCATCTTGAGTTAATTTTTGTATAAAAACAAAGCCAGTTTTAGCTTTCTACCTATGGTTAGCCCCAGCTTTCCCTGCACCATTTATCAAATAGGGAATTCTTTCCCCATTGCTTGTTTTTGTCAGGTTTGTCAAAGATCAGATGGTTGTAGATCTGTGGTGTTATTTCTGAGGTCTCTGTTCTTTTCCATTGGCCTATATATCTGTTTTGGTACCAGTACTATGCTGTTTTGGTTACTGCAGCCTTATAGTATAGTTTGAAGTCAGGTAGTGTGATGCCTCCAGCTTTGTTCTTTTGGCTTAGGATTGTCTTGGCTACACTGGCTCTTTTTTTGGTTCCATATGAACTTTAAAGTAGTTTTTTCCAATTCTGTGAAGAAAGTCATTGGTAGCTTAATGGGGATGGCATTGAATATATAAGTTACCTTGAGCAGTATGGCCATTTTCACGATATTGATTCTTCCTATCCATGAGCACGGAATGTTCTTCCATTTGTTTGTGTCCTCTTCTGTTTCGCTGAACAGTGGTTTGTAGTTCTCCTTGAAGAGGTCCTTCACATCCTTTGTAAGTTGGATTCCTAGGCATTTTATTCTCTTTGTAGTAATTGTGAATGGAAGTTCACTCACAATTTGGCTCTCTGTTGGTCTATTATTGGTGTATAGGAAAGCTTGTGATGTTTGCACATTGATTTTGTATCCTGAGACTTTGCTGAAGTTGCTTTTCAGCTTAAGGAGATTTCAGGCTGAGACGATGGCGTTTTCTAAATATACAATCATGTCATCTGCAAAAAGGGACAATTTGACTTCCTCTTTTCCTAATTGAATACGCTTTATTTCTTTCTCTTGCCTGATTGCCCTGCCCAGGACTTCCAACACTATGTTGAATAGGAGTGGTGAGAGAGGGCATCCTTGTCTTGTGCCAATTTTCAAAGAGAATGCTTCCAGTTCTTGCCCATTCAGTACAACATTGGCTGTGGGTTTGTCATAGCCTACCAACCAAAAAAAGTCCAGGACCAGATGGATTCACACTCGAATTCTACTAGAGGTACAAAGGGGAGCTGGTACCATTCCTTCTGAAACTATTCCAATCAATAGAAAAAGAGGGAATCCTCCCTAACTCATTTTCTGAGGCCAGTATCATCCTGATACCAAAGCCTGGCTCTTGTTATTTTGAGATACATTCCATCAATACCTGGTTTATTGAGAGTTTTTGGCATGAAGCGCTGTTGAATTTTGTTGAAGGCCTTTTCTGAATCTATTGAGATAATCATGTGGTTTTTGTTGTTGGTTCTGTTTATGTGATGGATTTTGTTTATTGATTTGTGTATGTTGAACCAGCCTTGTATCCCAGGGATGAAGCCCACTTGATCGTGGTTGATAAGCTTTTTGATGTGCTGCTGGATCCGGTTTGCCAGTATTTTATTGAGGATTTTCGCATCAATGTTCATCAGGGATATTGGCCTAAAATTTTCTTTTTTTGTTGTGTCTCTGCCAGGCTTTGGTATCAGGATGATGTTGGCCTCATAAAATGAGTTAGGGAGGATTCCCTCTTTTTCTATTGATTGGAATAGTTTCAGAAGGAATGGTACCAGCTCCTCTTTGTACCTCTGGTAGAATTCGACTGTGAATCCATCTTGTCCTGGACTTTTTTGTTTGGTAGGCTATTAATTATTGCCTCAATTTCAGAACCTGTTATTGGTCTATTTAGAGATTCAACTTCTTCCTGATTTAGTCTTGAGAGGGTGTATGTGTCCAGGAATTTATCCATTTCTTCTAGATTTTCTAGTTTATTTGTGTAGAGGTGTTTATAGTATTCTCTGATGGCAGTTTGTATTTCTGTGGGATTGGTGGTGATATCCCCTTTATCATTTTTTATCGTGTCTATTTGATTTCTTCTCTCTTTCCTTCTTTATTAGTCTTGCTAGTGGTCTATCTATTTTTGTTGATTTAAAAAAAAAACAGCTCCTGGATTCATTGAATTTTGGAAGGGTTTTCTGTGTCTCTGTGTCCTTCAGTCCTGCTCTGATCTTAGTTATTTCTTGCCTCTGCTAGATTTTGAATTTGTTTGCTCTTGCTTCTCTAGTTCTTTTAATTGTAATGTTAGGGTGTCAATCATAGATCTTTGCTGCTTTCTCTTGCAGGCATTTAGTGCTGTAAATTTCCCTCTACACACTGCTTTAAATGTGTCCCAGAGATTCTGATACGTTGTGTCTTTTTTCTCACTGGTTTCAAAGAACATCTTTATTTCTGCCTTCATTTCGTTATATAACTAGTGGTCATTCAGGAGCAAGTTGTTCAGTTTCCATGTAGGTGTGCGGTTTTGAGTGAGTTTTTTAATCCTGAGTTCTAATTTGATTGCACTGTGGTCTGAGAGACAGTTTGTTGTGATTTCTGCTCTTTTACATTTGCTGAGGAATGCTTCACTTCCAATTATGTGGTCAATTTTAGAATAGGTGCGATGTGGTGCTGAGAAGAATGTATATTCTATTGATTTGTGGTGGAGAGTTCTGTAGATGTCTATTAAGTCTGCTTATTGCAGATTTGAGTTCAGATCCTGGATATCCTCGTTAACCTTCTGTCTCATTGATCTGTCTAATATTGACAGTAGGGTGTTAAAGTCTCCCATTATTATTGTGTGGGAGTCTAAGTCTCTGTGTAGGTCTCTAAGGATTTGCTTTATGAATCTGTGTGCTGCTGTATTGGGTGTGTATATATTTAGGATAGTTAGCTCTTCTTGTTGAATTGATCCCTTTACCATTACGTAATGGCCTTCTTTGTCTCCTTTGCTCTTTGTTGGTTTAAAGTCTGTTTTATCAGAGACTAGGATTGCAATCCCCGCTTTTTTTGGCTTTACATTTGCTTGGTAGATCTTCCTCCATCCCTTTAATTTGAGCCTATGTATGTCTTTGCACATGAGATGGGTCTCCTGAATATAGCATACCAATGGGTCTTGACTCTTTATCCAGTTTGCCAGTCTGTGTCTTTTAATTGGGGCATTTAGCCCATTTACATTTAAGGTTAATATTGTTATGTGTGTATTTGATCCTGTCATTATGATGCTAGTTGGTTATTTTGCCAGTTAGTTGATACAGTTTCTGCATAGTGTCAATGGTCTTGACAATTTGATATGTTTTTGCAGTGGCTGGTACCGGTTCTTCCTTTCCATGCTTAGTGCTTCCTTCAGGAGCTCTTGTAAGGCAGGCCTGGTGGTGACAAAATCTCTCAGCATTTGCTTGACTGTAAAGGGTTTTATTTCTCCTTCACTTATGAAACTTAGTTTGGCTGGATATGAGATTCTGGGTTGAAAATTCTTTTCTTTAAGAATGTTGAATATTGGCCCCCACTCTCTTCTGGCTTGTAGGGTTTCTGCCAAGAGATCTGCTGTTAGTCTGATGAGCTTCCCTTTATGGGTAACCCGACCTTTCTCTCTGACTGCCCTTAACATTTTTTCCTTCATTTCAACCTTGGTGAATCTGACAATTATGTGTCCTGGAGTTGCTCTTCTCAAGGAGCATCTTTGTGGTGTTCTCTGTATTTCCTGAATTTGAATATTGGCCTGCCTTGCTAGGTTGGGGAAGTTCTCCTGGATAATATCCTGAGGAGTGTTTTCTAACTTGGATCCATTCTTCCTATTACTTTCAGGAACACCAATCAAACGTAGATTTGGTATTTTCACATAGTCCCAGATTCTTGGAGGCTTTGTTCTTTTCACTCTTTTGTTTTCTAATCTTTTCTTCTCACTTTATTTCATTAATTTGATCTTCAATCAGTGATCTCCTTTCTTCCACTTGATTGAAATGGCTATTGGAACTTGTGCATGCATCACGAAGTTCTCATGCTGTGGTTTTCAGCTCCACCATTTAAGGTCTTCTCTACACTGTTCATTCTAGTTAGCCATTCGTCTAACCTTTTTTTGAGGTGTTTAACTTCCTTGCGATGGGTTAGAACATGCTCCTTTAGCGCAGAGAAGTTTGTTATTACTGACTTTCTGAAGCCTACTTCTGTCAACTTGTCAAACTCATTCTCTGTCCAGTTTTGTTTGTTTTCTGGCGAGGAGCTGCAATCCTTTGGAGGAGAGGAGGTGCTCTGGTTTTTGGAATTTTCAGCTTTTCTGCTTTCGTTTCTCCCTATCTTTGTGGTTTTATCTACCTTTGGTCTTTGATGTTGGTGACCTACAGATGCGATTTTGGTGTGGATGTGCTTTTTGTTGATGTTGATGCTATTCCTTTCTGTTTGTTGGTCTTCCTTCTAACAGGCCCCTTAGCTGCAGATCTATTGGAGTTTGCTGGAGGTCCACTCCAGACCCTGTTTGCCTGGGTATCACCAGTGGAAGCTGCAGAACAGCAAATATTGCTGCCTGATTCTTCCCCTGGAAGCTTCATCCCAGAGGGGCACCCACCTGTATGAGGCGTCTGTCGGCCCCTACTGGGAGATGTCTCCCAGTCAGGCTACACGGGGGTCAGGGACTCACTTGAGGAGGCATTCTGTCTGTTCTCAGAGCTGTGCTAGGAGAACCACTGCTCTCTTCAGAGCTGTCAGGCAGGGACGTTTAGGTCTGGCGAAACTGTCTGCTGCCTTTTGTTCTGATATGCCCTGCCCACAGAGGTGAAATCTAGAGAGTCAGTAGGCCTTGCTGAGCTGTGGTAGGCTCTGCCCAGTTCAAGCTTCCAGGCCTCTTTGTTTACACTGTAACCACAAAACCGCCTACTCAAGCCTCAGAAATGGCAGACCCCCCCTCTCCCTGCCAAGCTGCAGCATCTCAGTCTGCTGTGCTAGCAATGAGCTAGGCTCTGTGGGCGTGGGACCCACTGAGCCAGGCACAGGAGAGAATTTCCTGGTCTGCTGTTTGCAAAGACTGTGGGAAAAGCACGATATTTGGGCAGGAGTACCGTTACTCCAGGTACAGACTGTCATGGCTTCCGTTGGCTAGGAAAGGGAAATTCCCCAACCCCTTGCACTTCCCAGGTGAGGTGATGCCCTGCCCTGTTTTGGCATGCACTCTGTGGGCTGCACCCATGGTCCAACCAGTCCCAATGAGATGAACCTGGTCCTCAGTGGGAAATGCAGAAATCACCCGTCTTCTGTGTCGATCTTGCTGGGAGCTGCAGACTGGAGCTGTTCCTACTTGGCCATCTTGGAAGCCTCCCTGTGCACTACATTTCTAAGACTCCTTTGCTAGTTTTCCTTTGGTTAGGTTCTGCTAAAGGAAGGCACAGCAGGAAATCAGGTGGCAGGAAGAAAGGAAGAGTCATTTTCCCTGCTTCCAGCATTGTGTCTGGCGTTGGCATTCTCAACTGGCAAGATCATCTGTGTGCCTGGATTCCTGCTTAAGCAATTTGAGCAGCAGCAGCCACGGTGGTTGCTCCAGCAGCCTCAGAAGTACAGTGTCTGTGGGCTCCGTCTCTGGCTCCAGCAGTGGCAGCAACAGTAGCTGGAAATTTTGGGCCTCTTAGTTTCTATAGCATTGAGATGATAGGCTACTGACTTCCTGAACATGGCAGCAGCAACAGCTCTAGCTCTTACTTTATTCTAGCCGTCTCAGTGACACTGCAGTTAAAGGCACTGTGTATCACCCCTTTGCCTTTTGCTTTTCCGGCCCTTTGGGTTGTAGAGGTTTTTTATAGTACCTAATCTCAGGATACCTTTGTGTTTCTCATGCATGCCCTCCATTCTTTTCAGCACTTTGGTAATCGATTCCTGTATTAAATTTCCACCGCTTGAAATCAAGGTGGTTCCTAACTAGACACTGAACTGATGTAGACCCTCAGACCTGCAGTAACTAGGTTTATACCTTTTTCCTCCTGTCTTGCTTTTATGGGATTTCCTACCCAAGTCTTTTCAAGTGATTTTCTTGTCTGTTCTTGAACCTTGTCCTCCTTATCTTGCTATTAGTCATGACTTCTTTCTGCTTATTTGGCCTGGTTGAAGAGACATCTTGGATCTATTACAGTTAAGCTTTTTGCTAGGAATTATTCTGTCTTGCTTTATTTAGTCCTTTTTTTTTTTTTCCTATTCTTTTCCTCTCCTCTCTCATCCCTTTCTTTCTTGCTGGCTTCCTTCCTTCTCTTTGTTGGTTTCTAATACTTTACATGTCGTATACTTGCATGACCTCCTTAGAATAAATAATTTTTAGGCATTTCACCTGACTCTGTGTGTCAGCCTAGCATTGAGGACCAAGTTCACCTTATTCTTTTCTTTCTCATCACTGACAGGGTGGGTACAGAATAGCAGATAAGTATAAAGTGCAGCAGAGAACAAATTTTAGGGAGAAAATCAATGAAAAATAAAATTTATTCCATTCCCATTATAAAAACCATATTTGCTTATTTTTAAAAGTAGGAGACAGAAAGCTTAGAAGGAATTAAAAAATCACTGAGACAGTAAATGTTTTGTTTGTTCTCATTCCTTTTTATGTTTTTTGTGTGCATTTTGTGTAATTATGATTACAAACTTTGTATATTGCTTTTTTCACTTAACATTACAACAGTGTTATTTATATATTCTCACATATTATTTTAAACTAATTTTAAATGAAGGTATAACTGACCACTGAAACTTTTCCAATGATGTTTATTTTTTAAAAAAACGATTCCCTTCCTATTGAATATTTAGTTTTTAGACAGTATCCATCATTATTGTTAATATTGTAATAAACATCTTTGGCCTTAGAGATGTTTCTGTATTTTAAATTTTGCTCTTAATGAAGCTTCATAGATGTGAATTACTGGCTACAACATAGAACATTATAATCCAAGAAACGGCACTTGGAGAATGGAATGTGATTCATTCCTTTAAGTTTGTCCAACATGAGGCTACGGTAAAAGTCCTGAAGACAGATTGCCTGTGGGCACATCTGGCACATGTGGCTCTACCCCTCCCTTGTGACCTGGATTAAGTTACTTATCTCTATGAACCTCAGTTTCCTTATCTGTAAAGCTTTTGTAACGTTGTCCCGAGGTTTAAATAATCTAATATCTCTAAAGTGCTTAGAGTCATGTCTGGCACATAGTAAAATATAATATTATTCAATGTTATCTTATTAATATAAAACTGAAGCTATAAACAAGAAGCTGAGCTGAGATTCTGGAAGCTTTGACCAAGCTGATAAAAAAAGTGGATTGGAGGCTTTTAATGTGCCTCAGCCACTTAAAAATAGTGAGATAGTGCATAAAGATCAACTCTGTGAGCTTTAATTCAAGAAGGAAAATGGGAATCCACCAGAATCATGAAGGACACCCAGATCCCTGGGAATACTGGCAAATAGCCCCTGTGATAGCATCTGGCTGATATAAGTAACTGAAATCCCAGCATGTGAGACAGGCAGTGAGCCTCCCTCTGTGACTCACCTTTCTACTGGGGACCCGAGCAACCCAGGTAGAGGGAGGGCATTTTGTTTCTCCAAAGCCCTGGAGCTAACATGGCAAGTGGCTTGGAGATACTGTGAGGGAAAGACTCTGGGAAAAGTTGCAGACACTATCCCCAGACCTGGGACTGACAGCAAGATGTCATTTTGAATTTGGGTGTATGCAAAGTCTGCCATTCTTTGGTGACCCAGCAGCATGGCTGCTCAGGCATTTTAGTCTTGGACCAGAGACTGGAGTGCCTTCTCTTGTGGGGTGGGGGCCTTCATAGCCAGAACTGCAAAAAGCACCTCAGTAGTAGGTTGTGGGATGGTGCTCTCCTCCATCGCAGGCCAGGGATAGCAGGAGAGCTGCTATGGCTACAGTTTCTCCTCAGTGATGAGATTTGCAGGCAGGGCCAGACTGGCAACCTGGAACCTGTCTGCATATGCCATTGCTGGTTGCCCCAGTCTGCTCCCTTGTGATCGAGGTGCAGTGGGGCCCTCTCTGCTCCACCCCCAGGCAGAAATGTAGGCATTTGGAATGCTCATTTGCCTGGACCAGCAGCATGAGCCACCCCACCCTTCATGGACATAGACCCTAGTACAGTGAGGCACTCTCTGCTCCACACCCAGGCAGGTCTCCAGGCATTCAGGGCACCCACTCACCTGGATCAGCAGCTTGGCCCACTGCACACTTCCTGTGCAAAGGTTCTAGTGCAGGGAGGCCCTCTCTGCTCCACGTTCAGGCAGATCTCCAGGCATTTGGAGCACCTGCTCACCTCCATCAGCAGCCTGACTTGCCTCACCTTTCCTGTGCAGAGATCCTGTGTGGGGCAGGGGACCCTTTCTGCTACATACCCAGGCAGATCTCCAGGCATTCAGAACACCTGCTTGCCTGGTTCAGCAGCTTGGGTCACCCCAGCCCTCCTGTGAAGAGATGTTGGTGCAGAGGGTCCCTCTCTGTTGCACACCCAGGCAGATCTCTAAGCACTTGGAGTACCCACTGCCCTAGATTTTAGGAGTTTAGGCTGCTCCCATCCCCATGTAGAGATCTTGAGGCCAGGGGAGTTTCCCAGCTCTATGCCTAGGCACAGCGCTGGGAGCTTGGTGACTGGCACTGGATTATCCCTTGGTGCTGGTGCTTGTGTCTGCCCTTTGTGGACCTGTAGGTGGACCTGTCTGGTCCTGCCCTACCTGTCATGGTCTCTGTTCCCCCAGGGCTGAGCAGGGAGCTCAGATCACTGTCTACTCCATGGATCAGCCCATTGCCTGAAACAACAAAGAGCTTCCACCAGTAAACAAGGATCAATTATATACCCACCTACATTGGCCATAGCCCACTCTTACCTATAAGCACGGTCTACTGGTTTGTAGGTCAGACTACACAGCCCAATATAAAACCTGGTGAAAGAAGTGCGTAGAGCTATAGAAGCAAAGCCAAAAGATCCTACACAGCATTCTCTACAGTTCCACTCCCTACAGAGGGAGGAAAATGTAAAAAAAAATATAGAGAAAGAAAAAAAAAAGGAAAAGTCTTGCCTGCATGAAAATAATTATGAAAATTAGAAGGGCAAATATCTGCAGATGAGAAGGAACAGTGCAAGAATTCTCACACCATGAAAAATCTGAATGTAGTGACATCACCAAAAGATCAGACTAGCTCTCCAGCAATGGTCCCTAACCAAAATGGAAACTCAGAAATAACAGATAAAGAATCCAAATCATGGATTGGAAGGGAGCTCAATGAGATCCAAGATAAGATTGAAAATCAACAGAAAGAAACTTCTAAAGAAAGTCTAGAAACTTCTGAAGGAGGAGATAAACATCTTAACAAGAAATCAATCAGAGCTTCTGGAATTAAAATATTCACTTAAGGAATTTCAAAATACAGTTGAAAGTTTTATTGATAGACTGGACCAAGCAGAAGAAAGAATTTTAGAACTTGAAGACTGGTCTTTTGAAATAACTCAGTCAGACAAAATTAAAGAAAAAATATTTTTAAAAAGTGATGTAAGTCTTTGAGAAATATGGGATTTTGTAAAGTGACCAAACATACAAACTGCTGGCATTCCTGAGAGAAAAATACACTTAAGTGCATAGTTCACAGACCCTATAAAGCAACCACATAATAGAAACTACAAAGCAACCAACTAATAACTTCATGATGGGATCAAAATCACACATATCAATATTAACCTTGAATGTAAATGGTCTAAATAACCCACTTAAAAGGCAAGTTGAATAGAAAAACAAGACCCATCCATCTGCTATCTTCAAGAGACTCATCTCACACATAATGACACCCATAGGCTCAAAGTCAAGGGCTGAAGAATGACCTACCACACAAATGAAAAACAAGCAAGAGCAGAGGCCACTATTTTTATATTGGATAAAAGAGACATTAAACCAATAACAGTAAAAAAGGACAAACAAGGATATTACATAATAATAAGGGTTCCTAAATATATATGCATCCAAAGTTGGAGTACCCAGATTCATAAAACAAGTACTTCTAGAACTACAACAAGACTTAGACAGCCACACAATCATAGTGGGGGACTTTAACACCTCACTGACGCATTAAACACATTATCAAGGCAGAAGGCTGACAAAGAAATTCTGGACTTAAACTTGACACTTGACCAGTTGGACCTAACAGTCATCTACATAATGTAGATGTTGATGTGCTGTTGGGTTTGATTTGCTAGTATTTTGGTTGTCCACCCATCAACTGCAGAATATACATTTTTCTCATCTGCACTTGGAATATACTCTCAGATGAGCAGCCTAAATATCTTTAAAAAACATGAAATCATGACACCATACTCTCAGACAATAGTGGAATAAAAACAGAAATCAATACCAAGAAGATCTCTCAAAACCATACAATTACATGAAAACTAAACAACTTGCTCCTGAATAACTTTTGGGTAGACAATTAAATTAAGGCAGGTATAAAAATTCTTTGAAATAAGTGAAAACAGAGACACAGCATACCAAAATCTCAGGGATGCAACAAAAGCAATGTTAAGAGGAAAGTTCGTAACACTTAAACGTATACTTTAAAAAGTTAGAAAGATCTCAAATTAATAATCTAATATCACACATAGAAGAACTAGAAAAATAAGAACGAACCCACCCCAAGTCTAGCAAAACAAAAGAAATAACTAAAATCAGAGCAGAAATAAACAATGAGACCTAAAAATCCATCCAAAGCATCAGTGAACCCAAAAGATGATTCTTGCAAAGCATAAACAGGATCAATAGAATACTAGCTAGGTTAACAAAGGAAGAAGAGAGACGATCCAAATAAGCACAATCACAAATGACAAAGGTGACACTACAACCGATTCCACAGAAATACAAAAGATCCTCAGAGACTATTATGAACACCTCTGTGTACACAAACTAGAAAATCTAGAGGAAATAGATAAATTCCTGGAAACACACAATCTCTCAATACTGAATCAGGTAGAATATGAAACCCTGAACAGCAATATTGAATTCTGAAATTGAATCCATAATAAAAAACCTACCAATCAAAAAAACTCTAGACTAGATGGAATCACAGGTGAATTCTTCCAGATGTACAAAGGAGAGCTGGTACCATTCCTACTGAAACTATTCCCAAGAATCTAGGAGGAGGGGCTCCTCCCTAATGCATTCTATGAAGCCAGCATCAGTCTGATATCCAAACCTGGCAAAGAGTCAACAACAACAAAAAAAGAAAACTACAGGCCAATATCCCTAATGAACTTAGACACAAAGATCCTCCTCAAAATACTAGCAAACCAAATCCAACAGCACATCAAAAAGTTAATTCACCATGATCAAGTAGGCTTCATTCCTGGGATGTAAGATTTGTTCAACACAGACAAATCAATAAATGTGATTCACTACATAAAAAGAATTAAAAACAAAAACTTTATGATCATCTCAATGGATGTGAAAAAGCTTTTGATAAAATCCAACATCCCTTCATGATAAAAACCCTCAAGAAACTGGGCATCAAAGGAACATACCTCAAAACAATAAAAGACATCTATGATAAACCCAGAGCCAGCATCATACTGAATAGGCAAAAATTGGAAGCATTCTCCTTGAGAACTGGAACAAGACAAGAATGCCCACTCTCACTACTCCTATTCAACATAGTATTGAAAGTGCTATCCAGATAAATAAGATAAGAGAAAGAAAAGTCATGCAAATAGGAAAAGAAGAAGTCAAACTATCTGTCTTCATGGACAATATGACTCTATACCTAGAGAACACCCTGAAGACTCCCCCAAAAGGCTCCTGGAACTGATAAACGACACAGTAAAGTTTCAGGATACAAAATCAATGTACGAAAATTAGTAGCATTTCTATACACCAATATCATTCAAGCTGAGAGTCAAATCAAGAATGCAATCCCATTTAAAATAGCCACAAAACAAAATACCTAGTAGCACAGCTAACCAGGGAGGTGAAAGATCTCTACAAGGGTAACTATAAAACACTGCCAAAAGAAATAATAGATGACACAAACAAATAGAAAAACATTCTATAGTCATGGATTGGAATAATTGATATTGTTAAAATGGCCATACTGCCCAAAGCAATCTACAGATTCAATGCTATCTCATTCCTATCAAACTACCAATGTCATTTTTCACAGAACCTGAAACAACTATTCTAAAATTCATATGAAACAAAAGAAGAGCCCAAATAACCAAAACAACCCTAAGCTAAATGAACAAAGCCTGAGGCATCACATTACTCGATGTCAAACTATACTATAAGGCTCCAGTAATTAA
This sequence comes from Colobus angolensis palliatus, assembly GCF_000951035.1. NCBI lineage: Eukaryota > Metazoa > Chordata > Mammalia > Primates > Cercopithecidae > Colobus > Colobus angolensis. The sequence goes on from NW_012115488.1 coordinate 863,523, forward strand.
AACAGCATGGTAGTGGTACAAAAACAGACATGGACCAATGGAACAGAATAGAGAACCCAGAAATAAAGCTGCATACCTATAGCTATGTGATCTTTGATAAAGTTAACAAAAATATGCAGTGGAGAAAGGACTCCCTATTTAATAAATGGTACTGGAATAGCTGCTTAGCCATATGTAAAAGAATGAAACAGAACCACTACCTTTCACCATATACAAAAATTAACCTGAGATGAATTAAAGATATAAATGTAAGACCTGAATCCATAAGTATTCTAGAAGAAAATCTAGTATAGTAAACACCATTCTGGACATTGGATTTGGGAACATATTTATGACTAAGTCCTCAAAAGCAATTGCGACAAAAACAAAAACTGTCAAGTGGGAGATAATTAAATGAAAGAGCCTCTGCATAGCAAAAGAAACTATCAACAGTTGGTAAACAGACAGCCTGTGGAATGGGAGAAAATATCACAAACTATACATCCAACCAACATCTAATATCCAGAATGTATAAGTAACTTAAACAATTAAGCAAAAAATAACCCCATTAAAAAATGGGCAAAAGTCGTGGACACTTCTCAAAAAGAAGACACACAAGCAGTCAACAAATAAATGAAAAAATACTCCACATCATGAATCATCAGAGAAATGCAAATCAAAGCCGCAATGATATATAAACTCATACCAGTCAGAATGGCTATTATTAAAAAGTCAGAAAACAAGCTGGGTGTCGTGGCTCATGCTTGTAATCACAGCACTTTGGGAGGCCCAGGTGGGTGGATCACCTGAGGTCAGGAGTTCGAGACCAGCCTGGCCAACATGGCAGAACCCCATCTCTACAGGAAAATACAAACATCAGCTGGGTGATAGGGTTTGGCTGTGTGTCCCCACTCAGATCTCATCTTGAATTGTAGCTCCCAAAATTCCCTCATGTTGTGGGAGGGACCCAGTGGGAAATAATTGAATCATGGGGGTGGTTTCCCCCATACTGTTCTCATATTAGTGAATAAGTCTCACAAGATTTGATGGTTGGGAGGCTGAGGTGGGTGGATTATTTGAGCTCAGGAGTTCGATACCAGCCCGGCCAACATGGTGAAACGCTACCTCAACTAAAAATACAAATATTAGCCAGGCACGGTGGCATGTGCCTGTAACCCCAGCTACTCAGGAGGCTGAGGCAGGAGAATTGCTTGAATCTGGGAGGTGGAGGCTGCAGTGAGCTGAGATCACACCACTGCACTCCAGCCTGGGTGACAGAGTGAGACTCTGTCTCAAAAAAAAAAAAAAGAAAAGGAAAAAGGAAGTCAGAAAACAACAGATGCTGGCAAGGCTGCAGAGAAAAGGGAATGCTTATATACTATTGGTGGGAATGCAAATTAGTTCAGCCACTGTGGAAAGCAGTTTTGAGATTTCTCAAAGAACTTGGAACTACCATTCAACCTGGTAATCCCATTACTGAGTATAAATCCAAAAGAAAATGAATCTTTCTACCAAAAAGACATATGCAATAGTGCTGCATGTTCATTGTACAATAACAGACATGGAATCAATCTAGGTGTCCATCAATGGTGAATTGGATAGAGAAAATGTAGTGCATACACACCATGGAATACTATGCAGTCATAAAAAAAATGAAATCGTGTTCTTTGCAGCAACATAGATGTGGTTGGAGGCCATTATCCTAAACAAATTAATGCAGTAACAGAAAACTAAATACTTCTTGTTCTCACTTACAAGCAGGAGCTAAATGTTGGGGACTCACGGACATAAAGATGGCAACAATAGAAACTGGGGATTACGGGGTTGGGTGAAAGGGTTGAAAAACTACTAAGTACTATGCTCAGTACTTGGGTGATGGAATTATTTGGACACAAGCCTCAGCAATGTGTAATATACCCAGTTAACAAACCTGTATGTATGCTTCCTCAATCTGAAATAAAAGTTAAAAAAAGAGAAGGGATTATCCTCCAATTGTACATCTTTTAGAGTAGCAGTTCTCATAGAGGAAATCCAGGAAGAGTGTATTAGACCTGCGGGAAGTACAGAGGGCTCAACTTGTGGAAGGTTTTATAGTTTTCAAAGTCTTTTGATGTTGGTATTCCCAGACACTACCTCTCCCTCCTGCCCACATCATTCCTATGAAGTGTAGGTCGTATTTGGTCTATTTTATAGATAAGAAAGCTAAGGCTTAGAGTCCTGGAGTGACTGAACAAAAATCCATAGTTACTAAGTGGAAGATTCATGACCTGACTTCAAGTCTTCTACCTGCTATCATAACAGTTGATGACATTACAGAATGAGTCCAGACAAGGGGAATATGAATGAATTTATACAAATTCTGTAACAATTGAATAAAAGAGGTAATTTTGGGATAAATGACAGAAAGTATTCCTATTTGCCTAACCCTTCAATGGCAAAATTAATTGTCTCTAAATCCTTTGTGTGATGGCTACATCATGGGGTTGGTTTACCATAGGTCACATCCACTTTGATTTTTTTTTTTTTTTTTTTTGGGATGGAGTTTTGCTCTTATTGCCCAGTCTGGAGTGCAATGGCGTGATCTCGGCTCACTGCTATCTCCACCTCCTGGGTTCAAGCAATTCTCCTGCCCCAGCTTCCCAGGTAGCTGGGATTACAGGCATGCACCACCACACCCGGCTAATTTTTTTGCATTTTTAGTAAGACAGGGTTTCACCATGTTGGTCAGGCTGGTCTCAAACTCCTGATTCAGGTGATCTGCCTACCTCAGCCTCCCAAAGTGCTGGGATTACAGGCATGAGCCACTACACCCAGCCTGCTACGATATATATATATATGTTTTTACAGCGGAAGTTAGTGCTCCCGACTTACATGGGTAGTAAGGATTGTTCACACCTGATGTGTTTTATACTAAATTAGATACAGAACAAAGAGCTTTTATTAATTGCTAAAACTTTGAAACTTCATACCTTTTTGGGAGAATCGGCAAGTAGGAAAAGCATAATAGCAATGTAATTCATTAATTTATTTCATTAGCCTTCACAGAGCACTTTGTATAGAGTGAGGCACAGAGTGTCTAATGAAAGAACTAAAGGTGGCAAATGGAGAAGTCTTCCAGGCAGTGAATTGATGCATCTTTCCAGATTACGAGCAGTAGAGCCTGTGGTAGGTAACACTGCACTGATTCTACGCCTGGTTCTGTCTTTATGGAAGAGCTTAAAATTGGTTTTGGAAGAGCAAGTGTGTGGACATAAAGTTTTCATTTGGTTTCATTTTCCTGAAACCAACTTAATTCTGATGTGACCTTTCCAACTGAAATGCTGCTCCCCTGCATGGCCTCAGAGAGGCCCAGCATCCATCTGTGTTGTATTAAAAGGAAAGACAAACAGTTTTGGACTTCACATTCATGGTGGCTTAGCTTTCAACAGAAACGGAAGATTTAAACAAAAGATTTCTTGTAAGGAAAGCCTTTTCTCCTTTATTGTTAGATATTATAAAAATATAAGCTTTTCCTCAAGTTGGTGTCATTGCACTCCTACTCTTAATAAAAGAAAACAGAATAGAAAATTTAAATAGCCCTGTATCTATTAAAGAAATTGAATTTGTAATGAAAAACCTTCCCGTAAAGAAAAGGAAATAAGACATGACTTCATGAATTAACATTTTGCTTTCAGAAACTGGTTTGTGTATTTTGGCAGTTAAATCAAATTCTGCTAAACTCTGGAGCAAAATGAAGGTCCCTGTAATGGTGGCTAACTAGGGATGTGGCGATTCCCTGAATGGGGACGCTGACTGTGTCACCCTCACAGAGGGGCCTATTCCAGACTTAGTTTACACATGGCTGAAATGGTCAACTAAAGGGTTGCTTTGTTCCATTTGGTTACTTTAGTGTGTGAAGATATAGTTCAAGTGTCCTCAGGAAAAAAAAAAAGTGTAACACAAAGAAAAGTAGTAAATAGAAAATTGACATCTTGAACGGTGACTGAGTGTGTGAACTCCAGCCCTTGCCACACATAAGGTTCAGTGAAGGTCTGGGTTTGCATGATCTGGCGGACTTCTGGAAGAGCCATTTTCTACCCCCTTCATCCGACTTCAGCCTCTATGCTGAAGATGTCCACATTTAAAGTTCATTTCTTAGTCTTTCCCTCAAGATCCACTTTCCTGTGGCATATATTTTATCTGTCACAACAGACCTTAAAATCAAGATGTTTAAAACTGAAATTTTCATTTCCTCTCATACATTCTCTCTTCTCAGTAGTAGCATGTCCATTCTTCCAATCACCCACATTTGGAAATGTAAGCATTTCCCCCGCCATCACCTTCTTAGCCGACTTCCAGGCAGTTGTTAGGAGGGTAGAACACACTTGCATCTGCAGATCCTTGACATTTCCTGAGAATGGATTCCTAAGACTTCCAGAACCTGTAGATATTCAAACAGTACTATAATAGATTTTTGTACCATAAATTGCAGTAAAATTAAACTTTGGCTACTAAAGACAAAGAAAATAAAAAGCCGCAGTGTAGAGAAAAGATTGAGCAATCAGCTGATCTTACTGGCTGAACGATTCCTTCTAATGTAATGTGCCTGAGCTAAGCTACCAACTTAGCAAAATGGTACATTACAGGGGGCCCTTGCAGATGTAACTTCTGGGCTTGGCTGAGTATTATGACTCTGAAGGTCCATGAAGTTTATTAATTTTGTTAGGCCAGTATAACAAAGGCATTGCATGAAATGACTCCAACCATTGCTCCAACCAGCACAAGAATTGTTCAACAGGGGAGACATTAAACTTCAACAAAAATGGAAAAGGCAATTAACTTGTGGTGTGAGGATATGCACAGGAGACACACAACTCTTAATAGAAATGAAAATAAAATTGTTGAAACAGCCAGAAGCACATGCAAACTATTCTGTGAAGGACCTAATGATCTTGTTTCAAATTTTCATTTATATCATAGTACTTTTCGGGGAGAAATTATATGCAAAAGGTACACTGTGACCATGGGATTTTTGAATGTCTAGAGATGTGTTGTCTGGGAGTGGTAAGGAGCTACAAAACTATATGTTGTGAATTTTTGAGGTTGCTCACAAATATTAAGATCTATAATATTTCAAAATAAATATGCATATATCCACATATACATATATATGTATAAACACACATACATAGATGTACTTATATACTAAATGCATGTAGAATTTCTTGATTTTTTTGGGTGTTCTTATGTGTCATTGGTGAAAATTCTCAGTCAATCCTACAACCTAACATTTGTGACGTGTATCAATCCTAACATGAAATAACTAAATTAATCCTTGGGCCCCTGTTTAGGCTCCCAAACATTGAAGATGTTTATTTTCCTTGCTAAAAATTGGATTTAGCCCACCATTATTACATTTCATGAAGATTTGCAGATGGTAATTGCTTCCCAGTTGAGTTGGGTTGGGTTTGAACCAATGACGTTTGTGGTAAAAACACTTTTTTTTTTTTTTCTGAGTCTCTTGATCCAGCCATTTGCCTGGTTAAAATCTCAAAGTTGAAAAAAAATCTCTTGAAAATACTCTGTGGGTTGTCTTGATCATTAAGTTGCATGTCCCAATATAAAATCAATTTATAGAGCAGCTTTGCTAAGTGTCCTTTTACTCCTGATGTTTTAGAACAGTTTTTTTAAAAAACAAGTTTTATGGTAGGAATTCAGAATGACTTTCCGAATGTTATGTAAAGTGGGAGGCAGGATAGGTTATTTTAGTCTTGATATTTTATTTAAGTGCTGTTTTCTATAAACACTTAAAAGTTTATTGTGCAGGGAACTGAGTTTCCCAAATGAAGCATGGAGTAGTTCCAGTGAAATTTACTGAGAGTTTCAGGCCACTGTGAAATCTCAAAGTCCTTTTAAAAATGGAAATATGAGAAAACTAGTGTCATGGTGGTCTTTAAGTTTTTCCCTTTGGCCCGAGCATTTGCCATGGGAATAAAGAAAAAACAAACACAAGAAGACTTATTTTCTATGGCTTGTCAATATGGATATCAGAAGCTTGATTGATTTGTGTGGGGATCAATGAGGTCATGTGTAAAAGGCTGATGGATTTCTAGACCTTGTTGCTTTAAACATTACATAAACCAGGTTATATCCTTCCCAGAAGCTGTAGTCTGGTTACAATTCAAGGTCTCTGTAATTAACTCATGACCCAAACTTCTTTCTGGTGGAAAGTAGTGCTTTTCCTTTTCTCAGTAAGAAAGCACTCTGGAATGATGAAGTTGGGTAGATCCACTGAACAATAAGGTCTTCCTAAGCTATTCTGTCCTATAGCTGCTGCTACCAGTGCTGACTCATAGCATCAACTCTGGCAGCGTTTCCTTCACTGCACCTTTCCATCTAATTGATCCTTGAATCTTCCTTTTTCACTTCCCCTTCTCTGCAGGACTCATATCCCTCCAGAGGCCCTCTACTCAATCCATCAGAAGCTCTGCAAACTCTATGTTTAGTATAGATTCTGTCTGGTTTACCTATCTGTATTTTTGCTATCATCCCCCTTGTTCAGGACGAGGGTGTGTGTCTTTGCTTCTCTCCTGGGCCAATACTACAGCTTTCTAACTGGAATCTCTGTTTCCCCTCTTGTGCATGCAATCTATTTCCACAGAGCTAGTCATCTTTTTTCTTTTTCTTTTTTTTTTTTTAATGTGCATTGTGAATGCAGCTGGAGGCCATTATCCTAAGCAAATTAACTCAGGAACAGAAAACCAAATACCGCATGTTCTGACTTAGAAGTGGGAAGTGGGAGCTAAGCATTGGGTACACAGACATGAAGATGGGAACAATAGACACTGGAGACTACTAGAAGCAAGGGAGAGGGAGGAGACAAAGGCTGAAAAATCCATCTATTGGGTACTATGCTCACTCCATGGGTGACGGAGTTATTCATACTTCAAACCTCAGTGTCATGCAAAATACCCATGTGATAAACCTGCACACTTACCCCCTGAATCCAAAATAAAAACTGAAATTATAAAAAAGTACATCAAATTATATATCTCTCCTGCTTTCTACCTCCATTTAGCTTAAAATTCAAATTCCTTAACCTTGCAAGATTTAGATCCTATCTCAATCTATGCCTCTTTCTTCTTGGACCACTGTGCTTTATCTACTCTAATTTCTTTTTTTTTGACTTCTCAGAAACACTAGACTTAAATCTAGACCTGTGTACTAGAGTTTCTCTCTAACAGAGACTATCTCTCTGTTCTCAACCTCCTTCCAGCCCCATATATTTATTTCATAGCCAGTCCCTCCTTGACATTCAGATCATGTCAAATGATATAACCCCAAAAGTCTTCCTTTGCCCACCCAGTATACAGTAGCTATCAAGTCACCCTCAGACAAATCATCCTATTTTAATCATTAACATCATAAGATATTTTAAAATCTATCAATCGTCTGTTTATCTAATCTATCATGTATCTAATTATTGTCTTTGTTCTTTTACAGAAATGGATTATTGTAAACTCCATGAGAATATGAATCTATCTTTAAGGTTCAGTGCCTAGAACTATGAGCCTGGTACATAGTAGGTACTCAATAAATGTTCGTTAATAAATAAATAAACTTGCAGCATCTAGGCTAGTCATTATTCGTCAAAGCTAGAAAGATAGGTTTGTTCATTTTTCTGCCAGGATCAAACAACTCTGTTATTGCATCTTTTCCCCAAAATACCTCCGTTATTATCCTTTATTCTCCATTCTCACTCTGTGCCCTGATCTAACTCCATGTCACTTCCAGCTGGGAATATGTCACCAGCCTCCTATTTAGATTTTATAACCGTAGGCTCTTAATTCTTCAATAAATCCTGTTTTTATCATATTACTGCCGTGAAAAAACATTAAAGTTCCTTAATTCCTTAACAAAAAAAGGATTTATTAAAACACTGTTAAAAGTATGAAGGCAACATTGAAAGAGAACAAGGAAAAGAAATCACATTTAACCAACATTCTAGTAAGATTGTCTTTACTTTCTTTTTTTTTTTTTGAGACGAAGTCTCGCTCTGTGGCCCAGGCTGGAGTGCAGTGGCCCGATCTCAGCTCACTGCAAGCTCCGCCTCCCGGGTTTACGCCATTCTCCTGCCTCAGCCTCCCGAGTAGCTGG
>NW_012115488.1:872454-876351 GCF_000951035.1 Colobus angolensis palliatus
TATTATATATGACTATTATATGATTATATATGATTATAATATATAGGTATATAGTATATGTAATTATAATATATAGATATATAAGTTACCAATACCAATAAGATTTTATTGGAATATGGGATGTAAACAGATGTTTTAAACAAACAATCTACCCTTACAAAAATACATGGCATTATTAAATAGTTAATAAAGAAATCTTAAAGTGTGATGTGGTAGGCACCTCTGGTTCTACCCTAGGTGTGTGAAGTCCCCAGAGCTGTGGCATGGCCCTGCAGCCGGGGTGAGGGGACTGACTGCCTACAAACCATGTTGACGATGAGTCCCCAAAATGAAATCAGCCCTATTTTTTAAAACAAATTCTAGCTTTCTCTGCTAACATGAAAGTTAGCACAATGAATCCACAATGCACACACACACATACACTATATATATATGTATATACACATACACATACACACACATATATACTGAATATATATATTGTCTAAACACACTGTGTATATTAATATATAATACATATATATATAGTGGTTTTGCATGAGTGTATTACTAAATTCCCTCTCGAAAGTCTTATACAGATTTTCAATGCTATAAACCATATATAAATACTATCATTTCTCCTGAAACTTGCCTAGATTGGGTTTCCTCTGTAAAATTTTGGTTCATTTAATAGTTGAATTCATTTTCAACTATTTTCATTTGCAGCTCTATTTCTTAATTTTGAGTTGTAAAGTTGAGTGTATTTCCATGTTTCTTTCTTATTTGTTTTTCCCTCATGTGAGTTCAACTGTTCACACGTTTTGTCTATTTATTAATAGAGGTCTTGACATTATTATATATTTATATTAACCCTTTCTTGAACTAAACTTTTGCCATACTTGTCTGCTATTATTTTCTAACGTGGCCCCATCTTACCTCCCAGCCCCATTGACAACTGCACCAGGTTATGGCAAGCTTGATGTTTGTTCTTATTGCTGCTCATGTTGCAATCTTGCTTCTTTCAATTTATGTAAAGTCATTTTATCCCTTCTTTCCTAAGTCTTTTTATATCCACAAAGTTCCAGTTGATGAAAACTTCCTTAACTTTACTCTGTTGACTTCTTCTCTTATAATCTATAGCAACATAGCACTTACAATGATAAAATCCTAGATTAGGGACCCACAGAGCATCCCTAATAGAGAGATGCATAAACACAATTGACAAGATTCCCACTTTCTACTTTAGCACTCCTTTAGTGGTGGCTCATTCATAACTTCTCTCTCAGAGACTTAGGGTAATTAAGATCAGGTCAGAGTGTGTGGAAGCGGGGATGACAGATCAAATATGATCTATGCAATGGAGTTCTTAGGTTTTTATTGTTTTAAGTTGTTATCTTTGTCATAGTATTATTTGCTCATGATCAGAGAACAAATACATTTGTGATGTATATTTCACAATTTGTATAATTCATTTAATGTAATAACATTATATTTCCAATAGGTGAAACATATTTTTTTTGTGCCTCTGGCGAAGTAATATAGCTCATTGGGCTATTGTAGAAAGCTAATAGTGGTATGTAGAGTTATATCCTTTTTTCACCACTGCACTGGTTCCCTGATACTGCCTTAATTTATGTTTTACCACTGGATTTAGTTTTGCCTTCTTATACATAATGGAAACATATCTCCTTCATTTTTTAAAATGTATCAATCAGCCCTTCAAATATTTGAATGTAGTTATCAGTGTTCTATTTCCAAGACCCTCTTTCAGGTTCAACAGCTCCAGTTTCTTCAACTAATCTTTGTATATCATGATCTCCAGTTTTTATCCTGTCTTCTTCCTCTGGTCTTTCCCTCTTCTCTCTCTCTCTCTCTCTCTCTCTCTCCCTCTCCCTCCCTCCCCCCTCCCCCTCTCCCTCTCCCTCTTCCTCTCTCTCTCTTTCATTTAAGGGATATCTTTAAAGAGTAGTACCCAAACTGAGGAAACCATTTTAGTCACATTTAGAGCATTACTAATTGTACCAAAAATATGGCATTCCTCTTTTTCCTAAAAATTGTGTAGTTCAGGACAGCATGAGAGGCACTTGTTGAACACTTTCTCTGATAAACATTGCGCTAGACACTGTTGTTTACATAGGTTTCACATGTTACTTCTCTCTCACATTAGGATGCAGGCACTTTGACAATAAGCAAACAATGACCATGTGTGTGACATCCCCCTCCATATTGTCCACAGGGCTGAGCCATGTAAGGTGCTCAATAAATACTTTCAGATTACCTGCTCATTTCTTTGAAGCTGCTGTGAGCTCTTTCAGAAACTGTTCAGGGGACTGACATAATATTGCATGTTGCTTTCTTCACAAATGCCGTCAACCAAAAGGATGGACATTGTTTTCCCAAGAGTAGAACAAGAAAGGGAAGCCGAATCTAGAAGGGAATTGAGGAAGAGTCAAGTAAATGAAAACGGATCACTTTAAACATAGCCTTTGACTTCCGAATTTCAAAGATCAATCTGTAAAAAGGACTCAGCACATATTAAAAAATAAAAATTTCCTGAAAATGAGCCAAATCATCTTTACTAATGTGAAAGTCTTCCATCAGTACATCTTATTATTTATGGTGTATCCTGTCATTTACAGTTCTTCTACAAACAACATAGAGAAGGAAAACCACAAAGACTGCACCTGGAGCAGTTGAGTAAAGGGAACATGTCAAATTATGAGGGGCAAGTAGAAAATTCCTAGGTCAGGGAAGCCTGTGGTCACCTGGTCTAGCACTCTCATTGAACATTTGAAGAGTTTGCGACCCAGAGAAGTAAAATGACTTGACATAGATCATACGAGTAGGAAGAAGGGGTAGAAATAATGTAGGATACAAGTATCTTGACTTCCATATAAATGTTTTTTTAAAGTACATTATGCTGTTTTCCATGTCTTATTTGACAATAATTTCTTATTTAACAATAAAAGATATATAGTTAGTCTAATCTAAAAATCTAAAATCTATCTAAAATCCAGTAATATCTCATTGTTAAAAATGTCCTAGCTATGAATGCCAGGCCGATCTCAAAGCCAGGTATCAGACCTGGTTCCTATTGGGCTTTGAGAGTCCCTAGGGTTACTTGACCTTTATCATTGAAGCTCAGGAAGCAGACAAGGGCTGCCACTAATGGCTTGTAAAACAGAAGTGGCCACACACTGTTGCTAAATAATTTACAACCTGAATTGGAAAGTGAGGCTTCAATAAACTTGAACTGTGAATACTAATGGCTGGATTTTTACAAGTTAGAAAGCACCCAGATACAGTTGGGTGAACATTTAGAGAATAATTATTTATTTCATAGGTTTATACAAGTTCAGAGTGAATGATTGTCTCTTAGGGAAGCTGAGCAGCTGGGTTTTAGTATTTTAAACTGGACGACTGGACTTTTTGTCTGTCTATGGTATTAGTTTCCTCTCAGCTTTCAAATTAGATGATAGAGTAATCAGGTAGATTATGGACCAGCCAGCCAGACAGAAGAAATAAAAAAATATATAAGATGGTATTTGGCTTTTGGAGAAAGTTTTTAGTCAGATCTGGTAGTCATGTATATATTATTTAGTTTCCCATATCAATGCTGTGATCCCATTGGCCCTTGGGAGAATGGTTTTCTCTTATATATCAATGTCTTGGTCTTGGGGATGCCAAGGATGGGGAGGTGTCATTGTCTTTTTTCTCATATCCCCAAAGAGTAAATATGTTCTGTTTTTTGGCTAATCATTGAGTTACATGATAGAGATGGAAATATCAAAGTTGAACATGCTTTTTGTTCCCCAAGGTTACTGATCAATGTTTTACATTATCCTCAAAGGCAATTTTTCAATTTAAATCGAAAGGAAGAACATGCTTTTTATTTTCACATTGTAGTCATCTACTTTC
>NW_012115488.1:876730-886262 GCF_000951035.1 Colobus angolensis palliatus
AGTAGAGACGGGGTTTCACCGTGTTAACCAGGATGGTCTCGATCTCCTGACCTCGTGATCTGCCCGTCTCAGCCTCCCAAAGTGCTGGGATTACAGGCTTGAGCCACTGCGCCCGGCCTCTTGGCACATTGTTAACAGCTAATTAGAAAAGGTTTTGTTTTTAGTCTAGGAAAGGCACTAGACAATCATTCTACAACTTTTATTTGAAGTTATGTATTAGAGAAACTGTAGCATTGCTCTAAAGCAGATGGAAGAAAACAGCTTTGTGTAGCTATTGAGTACATTTTGTCATTCAGATTTCATTTTCAGGACTGTATTACAAAGGTCTCCATTTAAGCTACTTTGCCTTCCTGGCAGCAGCTAGCTTATACTCACTAGCCGTGGCAGTCCTGATAAAGTTAAATGTGCCTTGGATATGAGGCAAGGTCAGGGGCTGAGAGAAGAGGGATATGGGGAGGTGACGGGGTAGATATTGGAGTTTCAGGACCAGAGTGGTCAAAGCAAACTGTGTTAGTGTGCTAGAGCTATGGTAACCATATACTACAGACTGGGTGTCTTCAACAGCAGAAATTTATTTTCTCACCGTTCTGGAGAATGGAAGTTCAAGATCAAGGTGTTGACAGGGTTGATTTCTGGTGAGGCCTCTCCTTGACTTGCAGAGGGCTGCCTTCTTACCATGCCCTAACTTGGCCTTTTCTCTGTACATGTGCTCTGAGAGACAGAAGGAAGAGATCTCTGGTGCCTCTTTCTCTTCTTATAAGGACACTAATCCTGTTGAATTAAGTCTCCACTTTTATTACCTCATTTGACCTTCATTACCTCCTTAAAGACACCATCTCCAAATGCAGTCACACTGCAGGTTAGGGATTCAACATAACCAGGACCATATAGCCACCCTGGCCTCAACATTCCTTTGCAGTTGTGCAAAGGATGCCATGGCTCTGTCAGTCAGTTGTAACCTACTTCAGGGGTAACAATCAGATGTGCTTATGTTGAAAAACCAAACCTCGGGGATAACCATACTCATGTAAGGGACTAAGGCCAGGTAGCCTTCAAAAGGCTCAGGAAATCTTCAGGATTGGAGAAATCCTATGTGAATTAGAAATCCTGGTCAGGCGTGGTGGCTCACACCTGTAATCCCAGCACTTTGGGAGGCCAAGTCGGGCAGATAACTCGAGGCCAGGAGCTCAAGACCAGCTTGGGCAACATAGCAAAACCCCATCTCTACTAAAAAATATAAAAATTAGCCGGGCATGGTGGTGCGTGCCTGTAATCCCAGCTACTCAGGAGGCTGAGGCAGGAGAATCACTTGAACTTGGGAGGTGGAGGTTTCAGTGAGCCAAGATGGCACCACTGTACTCCAGCCTGGGAGACAGAGCGAGACTCTGTCACAAACAAAACAAAACAAAACTTAACAAAAAGAAATTCCCATTCATATCCTGATATCTACATGCCAGGAGGAAGATGAGAAATCTCACCAAGCGACCGTGTCAGTGGAGGTGAACATTCTAGAATAACCACTCAGAGCGTGCTATACCATGCATCTAGTTCATCATGTTGCTTTCCTCCTATTTGCCCCAAGTTTGGGACATATGTTAATTTCAAATGAGGCCTTTACATTGACACCAAGCTTTGTGGGTGACTGATCACCTCATTGAGGGTGAGTTTGAGATTTAGTAATTCATCTAACTCTCAAACTCAGGTAGGAAATTAATGTCTCCTTTAGAATATGTGGCAGCTAATTTATATTAATCATTATAGCCTGCTGAGCATATACGTCAAGGTCTCCTACAGCCAAGATGTTAGATACTGTTAATCAGTCTTTTGACATTTGGGAGAGGGTGACAGTCAATCTATATTTGATGATGATTACTTCAGATATATGATACAAGCTTTTGTGTTTTCATCTAGATTTTTAAAGTATTACTGAAATTAGGCTATAAAAGTGCCTCTCCTTGAAATAATAAAGCCCTGTTTATATGATATTCACAGCACATTCCTTCAATGACCTTTTGAAGTAAACCTATTTCTGGAGGTTCAACATTACCTTAGGAAAACACTCTCAGAAATAAAACTTTGATCAGGCATTAATTCTTTGATTTGACACATATTTATTGAGTGCTTGTTCTGTGTCAGGCACTGTGCCTAGTGTTGACAAGAGCAGACAGACAACTTGCTTATTTTTGAAGCTTACATTTTCATGTGGAAATAAACACTGAGCAAACAAATAAATACACAAAAGAAAGATCCAACTATAGTTAGTACTATGCAGATAATTAAAACAGGGTGATTTGAAAGGTGGTCAAGGGATGTCTTAAATGCTTAAAGCACCAGCCATGCACCAATCAGGGGAGCGGCATGGCAGGCAAGGAGCCCAGCAGTCGAGAAGTTTCTACAGCTGGGACAAGTGTGGTGTGCTTAAAGAGCTGAAAGAAGGCCATTGTTGCTGGACACAGAGGGTGAGAGGAGAGAGTGGTATAAAATGAGTTTAGTGATGGTGTTGGAACTAGACTCTGTAGAAGAAGTGGAGAGTTCAGATTTTCATCTAAGAACTATGGAGAACCATTTGAGATTTTTGAAAGACCACTTTTCCTGCTGGCAGAGAGAAAGGATGGGAGAGGGACAAGCGTGAAAGCTGCAAGACATGCCGAAGATTTTTGCAAGAGGTCAGGCTGCGAATGAGAAGAATGGTTTAGACTACGGTGGTGGAATTGAGACTTGAAAGAAAGTCATGGGTTTAGGTTGCATTTGGGTTATGTGTGGGTGGATAGTGGCATCTTCAACTGAGCTGGAGAAGGCAGAGAGAGGGGCAGCATTAGGTGGGAGTAAGGAAAGATTGGAAACCAGGATTTATGTCTTCCTTCATAGAAGGCATTCCTCCCACAATGTTTGACATTAAAAAAAAACTTAAATTGTTCTTTTCAAAATGGCTTGCTACTAATCAATACTCTTGCTTTAAAAAGCAATTTAAATGTATCGGCTGTGCTCAGGTGTCTTATCCTCTTTGTAAGGGTTAAGATTATATTATCCAACTACACCTTGTACTCCCTGTCTACCAACATAAAAATGACAAATGACTTCCGTTGAAAATTCAATTAGAATGACATTATCTTTATTTATTAATTTTGAGAAAATTAATCTTTTTAATATGCTGTCTTCCCATTAATGAACATGAACATGGTGTATCTTTCCCTGTGTTCAAATTTTATGTCCTTTAATATAATTTTATAATTTTCTTCACGTAGGTCTTGTGCTTTACTTGTTAAATTTATTCCTAAGTATTTTTTAGTACTGTTTCTATCTCAAACTTTTTTTTAAAAAACTATCTTCTTCCTTTAGGTGATTATACATATAAAATGAAGAAAAAACTATTTCTTTTTTTGGTATTTATCTTGTATTCTATGGCTTACCAAATTTTCTTATTAATGCAACTAATTTTTTTCCTACCTTAGATTTTCTAGTCATTCAGTTATATCAACAAAAGAGACATTTTTATATCTTCTGTTCTATTTATACCAGCTATTTAATTTTTTGTATTTATTAGAACTTCTGAAACAATGCTAAATAATAATAGGAATGACCAATTTTAATTGAAATTATTTTAGTGGTTCATCATTAGGAATATACTGTTGTTTTTTGTTTTTAGTAAATTGTCTTGGTTCTATTAATTTTATTCTACTGAAAATTTTTATCACTAATATTTGTTGAATTTTGTTAAATACATTTTTCAGTATTTATTGATGTAATTTTTTTTCATTTTGTATGTATGATGGGTTATGTTGATAAAATTCCTGAATATGTTGATATATAGATTATGTTGATAATAAGTATTTCTTGGTCACATAATGTATTAATCTTTTGATATATTGCTGAATACTATTAGCTAATACTTCATTAAGCATTGATATATAGTCGGATAAATCAAACTGGACAAATATGAATAAGGACATAAATGAAAATGAAAAATAAATGAGGACATAAAGAAATATTAGGCCAGGTGTGGTGGCTCATGCTTGTAATCCCAGCTCTTTGTGAGGCTAAGGCAAGGGGATCATTTGAAGCCAGGCATTTGAGACCAGACTGGGAAACATAGGGAGACTGTCCACCCCATGTAAACAGAAAAAATTGAAAAACTAGCTACATGTTGTGGCACACACCTGTAGTCCTAGCTACTCAGGAAAATGAGGTGGGAGGATCACTTGAGCCCAAAAGTTGTTGCTACAGTGAGCTATGATCATGCCATCACACTCCACCCTGGGTGACAAAGTGAGAGCCTGTCTTTAAAGAAAACAAACTCAAAACTTTATATTTAAAAATTTAAAATACAGCTTATAAACTGGATTGAGCAGATACATAGAAAGACCCTTGCAACCCTCAAATATAATATACATTTTCAAAGTTATAATATTTGAATATTTATAAAGATTGATTTTGTACCTGCCTATGAATTTCAAAAATGTCAATATTTTACAGGCTACATTTTTCTTCATAATCTAATGAAATTAAAATGAATAGTTAAGTATGGTAAAAAAAAATATGTATTTGAAAAATAAGAAGCACACTCCCTGACAACCCTTGAATCAATTTTTAAATCAAAATTATAAACTCTATAAAAGCAATGAAAAGGAAAACGCTTTATACAAAAATTGATTGAATGTAATGAAAGATGGATTTGGGAAAAGTTTTGTCTTATGCGCTTTCATTTTTAAAGAGATGAAAAAATCTTTAGAAAGCACTATAAGAAATTAGAAAAAGGGCACAGATTTCCAGGATTTATACTTCATCACCTCTTTTTCTTTCCAATATCCATCTTTTTGTATTTCTGTGCTGTGCTTTAAAATATATCTTCCATATGGTCTTCCAGACCACTAATATGTGTCTGTAACTTCCCCTTCAATACATCCACTGGTTATTACAGTAGAAATTACAAGATGATTTTCTTTACATTGAGAAAATGTTCCTTTGTACTGTATTTGTATTTGTTTAAGTCTCCACAAAGAGCTCTTTCAATTTCCCTTCACTTATGCTTCAGCCATTCTACTGTGCTGGGGTTCCATCCATTCTAACTGATTTTTCTCTTTGTTGAGCTGCCATGCAGTCTTCTGATTCAGGAGAGGAAGACAGATCAGATTAGGTAGTGAGGGAAAGTGAGTTGTGTCTGGGCTGCATGTTTTTTTCTTCCTTCCTCTTCCGCTTCCCCTTCCCTTTCCCCTTCCCCTTCCCCTCCTCCTCCTCCTCCTCTGTCTCCTCCTCCTTCTTCTCCTCCTCCTTCTTCTTTAGAATTGTCTGCTCTGCTTTGACTTAATTACATCTTGTATTAGGCATTTTGGTTTGTGGTAGACATGGCAAATGTGACCAGCCAGTTTTCACCAATGATGGAGGCAATAATGTTAGGGACACGGTAGAAATTAACAATGGGTACTAAGACGATAAAGATCATAATACATACAAGCGGCATTTGGAGGTTATGGAAGGTCGGTGTGTGTTAGATAGCAGGTAAAGCACCATGGCAAATGTGGAACTTGAGGAAGAAGGAAGGAATAAAGTGAATGGGTGGAGACAAGTAGTGTTATGGAGAACCATTAATTCCAGGCTAGATGCTCTTGATCCTAGAGGCTTAAGAATATTTCTTTAATGTTTTGGTTAGGTGTTATTAAATCAACGTTTGACAATATTAGTAAGATGGCCTGAAGTGCAGTGGGAATGAGATAAACACTTCTTATGAGTTGCAGAGGAGGACTCCAAGTTGACTGTAAGGAATAAAACTAGGTAGCTCATGAATTCCATTATTTACATCTATCTTTCCCTATTGAGAAACATCTATTTGATTTTATGAAGAATATAGTATTTTTATAAACCAAAATGGCATAGGAGAGGAGTTCATAGCAAGCCACTGTGATTGTTTAGTGGTGACTGGAAGCGGGAGCCAGCGAGGGGAAGTGGATCTTATCCAGGGCACATAGGAAAAAAAAGGCACTTCTAAAGCAGGGTAAAAAGAAGCGGAAAATGTGAATCCAAGGAGAGCCATTAATTACAGACTCTAGAGATGCATGAGGACCACTTACTTTCCCAGGTTAAGGTTTGGTATTGAGCTGGTTCTTTGGCTGCCAGCTCCTTCTCTCATATCAGAAGGTTTTCATGAAAGGATATTGGTTTTCTTTGAAAATAAATATCATTTCACGTGTTCATATCACAGGAAAGAGAAAAGTATCAGGTCATAAGGCGTCAAAGGATTACCTTACCAGCTGTCTTACTCTATGAAGGGTCTTCAAAAAGTTTATGGAAAATGCGTATTATGAAAAAAGGATTTATGGATTTCATTTTTTTTGCAACAAAATAAATGCATACTAACTTGTTATAACATGTTTGAACAACATCTAAGGCACTAAGAAGGATAAAATACCAGTTTAATAAGAGTCCCTCGGGAGGCCAAAGCCGGAGAATGGCGTGAAGCAGGAGAATGGCTGAACCCGGAAGGCGGAGCTTGCAGTGAGCCGAGATCACGCCACTGCACTCCAGCTTGGATGATAGAGCGAGACTCCGTCTTAAAAAAAAAAAAAAAAAAAAAAAAAAAGGTTCCTGTCAGAGCCACATACCTTCTACTAAAATTGAAGCAAGAGCAAACATCGAATTTATAGTCAATCTTGGGTGGAAGAATGATGAAATCTTCCTTGATTTGCAGAAAGTTTGGGGGGACAATATCCTAAAGAAATCAGCTGTTTATAAATGGATAGTTTTAAGAGGAGACCATGAATGGAACTGGAGGCCATTATCCTTAGCAAACTAATGCAGGAATAGACAACCAAATACTGCATGTTCTCACTTGTAAGTGAGAGTTAAATGATGAGAGCACATGGACACATGGTGGGGAACAACAGACAATGGGGCCCATTGGAGGGTGGAGGGTGGGAGGTGGAAGAGGTTTAGGAAAAATAACTAATGGGTACTAGGCTTAATGCCTGGGTGACAAAATACTCTGTACAACGAACCTCCATGACACCAGTTTACCTATATAACAAACCTGCACATGTGCCTCTGAACTTAAAAGTTAAAAAAGAGAAGGGATGAGACAATGTTGACAATGAAGCCCACAGCGATAAACAATCTACATCAATTTGCAAGGAAAAAATTAATCTTGTTCATACCCTAATTGAAGAGGACCAATGACTAACAGCAGAAACAATAGTCAACACCACAGTCATCTCAACTGGTTCAGCTTACACTATTCTAACTGAAAAATTAAAGTTGAGCAAACGTTCTACTCAATGGATGCTAAACCCACCACACCCCAATCCACTGCAGACAAAATCAGAACTTTCCATGGAAACTTTAAACAAAAGGGATAAAGATCCTAAAGCATTTCTCCGAAGAATTGTAACAGGAGGTAAAAGATAGCTTCACCAGTACAATTCTGAAGACAAAACACAATCAAAGCAATGACTATGAAGAAGTGGAAGTGGTCCAGTGAAAGCAAAATCAGACCAGTCAAGAGCAAAAGTCGTGGCAACGGTTTTTTTTTTTAAGGATGCTCAAGGCATTTTGCTTGTTGACTTTCTGAAGAACCCCAAAACGTTAACATCTGCTTATTATGAGGGTGTTTTGGGAAACTTAGCCAAAGCTTTAGCAGAAAATCCCCCAGGAAAGCCTTATCAGAGAGTCCTTCACTGTGACAATGCTCCTGTTCATTCCTCTTATCAAACATGGGTCATTTTGCAAGAGATTTGATAGGACATCATTAGGCATCTATCAACTTACAGTCTTGATTTGGCTCCTTCTGTCTTTGTTTCTAAATCCTAACAAGTTTTTAAATGGCTCCATTTTTCTTCAGTTAATAATGTAAAAAGACTGCATAATAATGTAAAAAGACTCGGTATGCATGGTTCCATTTTCTGGACTCCATTCTGTTCTATGGGCCCGTTTTCTATCTCTGTACCAATACCACATCATACAAATTACCATAGCTTTTTATTCTATTTTATACTTGCCCTTTGGTAGAGTAAGACCCTCATTTTGTCATTTTGTTCTTTGTCTTCAAGAGTATCTGTTTTATCTATAAACTATCATCATCTCTTCTTTTTTCTCCCTAGAAATTAAGGGGCAATCAATCTGTCATTTTTAAAGAAGGTGACCTAGAATTTAATCTATCACTCATTACTTTTTAAAATCATCTATCACTCTTTAAGATTCCTTACCTGTAAATGGGAAAATTAATAGTATCCTCTCAGACAATGGATGCTAATGCATTTGAAGTTAGCAGTTACGATTGTAATTGTACACTCTCTGGGTTTGAATTTCTACTCTCCCATTTACAAGATGTGAGAAACTTGAACAAGATTCTCAATCTTTTGAAACCTCAGTTTCCTCATCTGTAAAATGGGGATAATACATTATTTTTTAAATATGAAATTATATACCAACTTAACACAGTATTAGTATATACGTAATAAATAAATGTCACTATTTTGATTTGTTCTCTCTTGAAGTCATGAATCAAGATATGGAGGTGGGAAAACTAAAGGCATATACAGAGGTTTTGTGTAGGAAAAATAATATGGCAAAGAGTGAAGAAAACTGGAGGAGAATAAATTAGAAAGGAAGATGGGGTCAGATTACAAAAGACATTCAAAAGTTGGTGAACTTAGGGAAGAGAACAAACTGGTAGAAAACATTAATTATTTGGTTATGGCTTTTCATGTTTACTTATTTCTCTACTCACCCTGGTGAGATTTGATGATTATACCCATTTTATACATGACATCAAGCAACTTAGTCAAGTCATGCAGATGATAAGTGTTTGAACCAGGGTGTGCGCCTGTGTATGATTCTAAATCTTGTGTTCTTCTCTCTGCATAAGGAAGAAAGAGTTTGGGCTACATCGTAAATGTTTTAAAAAGAAGAAAAATGTAGTAAAAATAATGTTTCACATAGATGGATTTGGCAGTATGTACAGATTGTCATGTAAGGTGTGGCTGGGAAGTGGCAGTAGGGGCTCAGAGGTAGAAGGGCCAGGATGACTATTTCAGGCTTGTAGAGACAGGGAAATGAAGGCTTAGATGCAGGCAATGGCAGCAGGGATGGCAAGAGAGGGCATGCAGTCTGTCAGACACTTGTCCTGCTTGTCTTTTGTGCCTTGTCTGGTTAACATTGGATTAACGATATGCCACCTATTCAGTCAATGCCTTTTGATTCACAAAGCCTTTCATTTCAAGATTCCTTTTGAACTGGACTTTATTTGAAGTGTCTTTTAAAATTTTATTTTCTTCTAAAAGGCTAGCTTACAAGTGAATATTCAAAAAAAGAAAACTATTAAACTAAACTATACTAAATCCTAAAATATTACTAAATATTCACAGCACTAAAATCTGAAAAGTAATCATAATTCCAAGGAGGGTAAATTATAAAAATTTGAAAATTTGTATATAATAGAGAAATACCTATTCAATGCTTTTCTTTTTTTTTATTATTAAACTTTTAAGTTCTAGAGTACATGTACACAACGTGCAGGTTTGTTACATATGTATACATGTGCCAT
>NW_012115488.1:888016-888363 GCF_000951035.1 Colobus angolensis palliatus
GGATTTTATTTCTCCTTCACTTATGAAACTTAGTTTTGCTGATATGAAATTCTGGTTTGAAAATTCTTTTCTTTAAGAATGTTGAATATTGGGCCTCACTCTCTCCTGGCTTGTAGAGTTTCTGCTGGGAGATCTGCTGTTCGTCTGATGGGCTTCCCTTTGTGGGTAACCCATTTTTCTCTCTGGCTGCCTTTATCATATTTTCTTTCATTTCAACTTGGAGTTGCTCTTCTTGAGGAGCATCTTTGTGGTGTTCTCTATATTTCCTGAATTTGAATGTTGGCCTGCATTACTAGGTTGGGGAAGTTCTCCTGGATGATATCCTTCAGAGTGTTTTCCAACTTGGT
>NW_012115488.1:888413-896700 GCF_000951035.1 Colobus angolensis palliatus
TCAGACGTAGATTTGGTCTCTTCACATAATCCCATATTTCTTGGAGGCTTTGTTCATTTCTTTTTACTCTTTTTTCTCTACACTTCTCTTCTCACTTCATTTCATTCATTTGATCTTCAATCACTGATACTCTTTCTTCCAGTTGATTGAGTCAGTTACTGAAGGTTGTGCAGTTGTCATGTAGTTCTTATGTCATGGTTTTCATCTCTATCAGTTCTTTTAAGGTCTTCTCTGTATTGATTATTCTAGTTATCCATTCATCCATTCTTTTTTCAAGGTTTTAATTTCTTGGCACTGGGTACATAGTTCCTCCTTTAGCTCTGAGAAGTTTGATTGACTGAAGCCTTCTTCTCTCAACTCGTCAAAGTCATTCTCCATTCAGCTTTGTTCCATTGCTGGCGATGAGCTGCGTTCCTTTGGAGGGGGAGATGCGCTCTGATTTTTTGATTTTCCATCTTTTCTGCACTGCCTTTTCCCCATCTTTCTGGTTTTATTTGCCTTTGGTCTTTGATGATGGTGACGTACTGTTGGGGTTTGGGTGTGGGTGTCCTTTCTGTTTGTTAGTTTTCCTTCTAACAGTCAGGATCCTCAGCTGCAGGTCTTTTGGAGTTTGTTTGAGGTCCACTCCAGACCCTGTTTGCCTGGCCATCAGCAGCGGAGGCTGCAGAAGATAGAATGTTGCTGAACAGCAAGTGTTGCTGTCTGATTCTTGCTCTGGAAGCTTTGTCTAAGGGGTGTACCCCTCCATGTGAGGTGTGAGGTGTCAGTCTGCACCTAGTGGGAGATGTCTCCCAGTTAGACTTCTCAGGGGTAAGGAACCTACTTGAGCAGGCAGTCTGTCCATTCTCAGATCTCAATCTCCATGCTGGGAGAACCACTGCTCTCTTCAAAGCTGTCAGACAGGGACTTTTACATCTGCAGAGGTTTCTGCTGCTTTTTGTTTAGCTATGCCCTGTCCCCAGAGGTGGAGTCTACAGAGGCAGGCAGGCCTCCTTAAGCTGCGGTGGGCTCCACTCAATTCGAGCCCTTTTCAATATTTTTAGATCTGTAGAGTGTTTAGGACATTTTGTTAGTTCAGATGTACCAGTACTTTCCATTTGAATTAAAAAACAGAAGTTAGGTTTTTAAGAGGAAATGAATACTTCCTTGGTTTGTAGTTCATTTTGATGCCTGTGAATTTGTAGAATTTTTGCCCAGAAGAAAAAGCTAAATAAGTTGTGGTGACTACTCTTGTATTCCCTGTTGTTACAGACAAAAGCAAGGAAAATCTTGCTGGACTGATTTTGGTTTTAAATAGTAAACTTCCTATGGAGCTTCTGTAGTTAATTGCAGATAATCAAAACTAAACCAAAAACCAATCAAACAAATAAATAAAAAAACTACATTAAATTAAAACATGGATGCTAATAAAAGAACTTAATCTTTCAAAAACCTGTTAGTAGATTTCATACCACATTTATTATGTTAATTAATTGAGCCATTTTCTGAAATAAAACGTTTTTAGTGTTCAGAAATATGAATGATTTCATTTCTTCCTTTCTTTTATTTTCTTTTCGAGATAGGGTCTTGTTCTGTTGCCCAGGCTGGAGTGCAGCAGGTGCAATTATGACTCACTGCAGCCTTGACCTGCTGTGCTCAAGTGACCCTCCTGCCTCAGCCTCCTGAGTAGCTGGGACCACAGGTGTTGTGCCACCATGCCTGGCTAATTTTTGTATTTTTTGTAGAGGTGAAGTTTTGCCATATTGCTCAGGCTGATCTCAAACTCCTGAGCTCAACCTTGGCCTCGCAAAATGCTGAGATCACTGAAAAAAACAAAACTCTAGCTCCAAAGGAGACTGAGATAGTAATGTAAGACTAACTACATTTCACTTTCTTTTAAAGAATATTATCGCAAAAGAAAATTAATAAAGACCAGAGACCAAAGGTTGAGTTCTGAGTGGGGAAGTTCTGCTGCAGGTAGGGTGCCTGACTCAGCACTCAGGGCCCAGTCCCTGGGGAGGAGATTTGAGAAGGGGAAATGGCCAGCAGGTCAGAAGACCACCATTTCTCTCCCGTGTTAGGAAAGCAAGGCCTGTGGGTGTTGCTGACTGGTTGGAGCTCTCTGGGCTCATATCTTAGATGAGCTCTGAGCTGACTGAAGGTGGGCTCTTGTGTAAGTGAGGAGTGTGTCTCACTCAGGATTCAGGATTTCAGCTGCCTCAGCCATGTAGGGGAGGGTCTCCAGTCGGGAGAATGGCACCCTGCCTGGTCTGCCTTGCTGTTAGCTGGCTAGACAGTTGGTTGAGATTTGTATTATCTTAGTATTCCTTTGCATGCTTCTTCATGAGGAAACAGCAAACTTTGGATAGTTTCCACATTTGGATAGAATCTGATTACTACCTATAATCTTTCATGTTTCTTTTCTTTTTATTTTCCAGGCAGAGTTGTAGCTCTGTCACCCAGGCTGGAATGCAGAGGTACAATCTTGCCTCACTGCAACCTCTGCCCCCCCAGCTCAAGTGATCCTCCCACCTCAGCCTCCCAAGTGGCTGGGGCAACAGGCATGCACCACTACATACAGCTAATTTTTGTAGTTTTAGTAGAGATGGGGTTTCACCATGTTGCCCAGGCTGGTAAACCACGAGGCCCGACCATGTTTCTTTTTTTAAATTGGGTAAATGATATTTTTATTACCCAATTTTGTGACTATCAATTGAGACTATAAGCATCATGTAGTTAAAGTCAATGAACAGAATTCATTGTCCATATTCAATGAACAAAATTTAAAAAATACAGATATGTAAATTTTTTGATTTTTAAAAAAATTATACTTTAAGTTATGGGATACATGTACAGAATGTGCAGGTTTGTTACCTAGGCATACACGTGCCATAGTGCTTTGCTGCACCCATCAACCCGTTATCTATATTAGGTATTTCTCCTAATGCTATCTCTCCCCTAGCCTCGCACCTCCTGACAGGCCCCAGTGTATGATACTCCCCTCCCCGTGTCCATGTGTTCTCATTGTTCAACTCCCACTTGTGAGTGAGAACATGCGGTGTTTGGTTTTCTGTTCTTTTGTTAGTTTGCTGAGAATGATGGTTTCCAGCTTCATCCATGTCCCTGCAAAGGACATAAACTCATCTTTCTTGTGGCTGCATAGTATTTCATGGTGTATATGTGCATTTTCTTTATCCAGTCTATCATTGCTGGGCATTTGGGTTGGTTCCAAGTCTTTGCTATTGTGAACAGTGCTGCAGTAAACATATGTGTGCATGTGTCTTTATAGCAGAATGATTTATAATCCTTTGGGTACTTACCCAGTAATGGGATTGCTGGGTCAAATGGTAATTCTAGTTCTAGATCCTTGAGGAATTGCCACACTGTCTTCCACAATGGTTGAACTAATTTACACTCCCACCAACAGTGTAAAAGCGTTCCTATTTCTCCACATTCTCTCCAGCAACAGATAAGTAAATTTTAATAGTGACTATAAAAATCAATTGCTCCTCCTGTCTGTGGAATTCTTACACATTTTCACGTTCCTCAGGTTACTTCAGTCCAGCTTCTGTCCCCTGCACCTCCTCCCCAACTCACCTCTGTCTACTTTATCAAGGCTGTCCCATTTGATGCTCTACCTACGTTTACCAATGTTTAGCAAGGGTCAAAGCCAAAGGACTAGATCTGTGTAGTGGAGACTTTTTTTCCCACTGTTACTGAGATTATGTGCTAATAAAGAGCACACAGCAAATAGGTAAATGAAGAGACAATTCCATAATTACAAATTGAAATGACTGCTGTGAAGGGAAAGATCCAGGGGCTATGGGTGGAATAATCTGTAATTCATTATCCAAACCAGAGCACTCTCGAGAGTGAAAGGAGGCATCATTAAGTATTATATTGGAACAGGAGGTGTAAACCAGGACTATGCCAGTCTAGTCAGGATCCATGGTCACCGTACAGGGAACCTGACTTCTATTTGACTATACAGAGAAGAGAGACCCAAAGGATCAGAAGGACTCAGCCATGCAAAGAGTCTCAAAGAGGGCAATCTGGGCAGAGAATCAAGAAAGTTTGTGAGTTTGAGGAACTGCAAGAAAGAGTGTTTGGAACAAAATGATCAAGGCATAAAGTGATGTCAGGTGAGGCTGAGGCCAGATCACTCAGGGTTGTAGATCGAATTATGCAGATTGGATTTTTTATTTCTAAATATAGTATTTGGCCAGTGAAATATTTTATTAAGCAGGGAAGGTGATAACATCTATGGTTTGTTTTTAAAAGATTATTGTGCTTATTGATATAGGAAGGCTTTCACAATTCATTAAATGAAAAAAATTAGACTGCAGAGTTGTCTGCATAATATGATTGCATTAGTGTGTTTGTTTGTGTACATGTTAACGTATACATAAGCAAACAGATAGCAGACGGCCTGGGGTATACACGTGCCATAGTGGTTTGCTGCACCCATCAACCCGTTATCTATATTAGGTATTTCTATACCAAAATGAGATTACCCATGCTTAAAAATAATTACTTATCTATATTTTCTAAATTTTATTCATTGTATATGGATTATATTTGTGATAATATTTCTAAACCGGACAAAACCAAAACCAAAGGTTGCTTTGATTACTTTTGGAAAATAGGCTGGAGAAAAGTCCTGCATCTCATCTTCTCACAGCTCTTCTGGGATGTTGCCCATCAATTATTCTTCCTCTAGACCACAGCTTTAATCTCCCTCTTTCAGGCTCATTTTTCTCTGCTAATGCTCACAAATAGATTTGTCCTACTCTAAAAGAATCCTTCCATCTATTTCACCTTCTCCCTCTCTCTCTCTGCCAAATGTCTTGAAAAGGAGCAATCTGTATTCATTGCTTTCTCTTTCTGTCCTCCCATTGACTCCTTTTCAGTAAAGCTTTCATTCTCCCATTCTCCTCTTTCCTCCAAGGTCACCATTGCCCTCCTAGTTGCCAAATTTGATGGCAATTTCTTGATTCTTATCTTGCTGGAGTATCTGAAATGATCAAATATCATTTTAAAAAATGTTTTACTATAGAGAATTTCAAATATGTATAAATATAGAGAGAATATTATTAATAAACTCTCATATATTCTTTTGGAGAAATAAGGCAATCCTGGCCCTGACCCCTCTGTACCAATACAGAATAAAGTAAGAGCACAATTTATTATTGGGTAAGCACTAGCAGATTTATGTACATAAGACAGCACAAAAATGACTTCAAAGTCTGTACAGAATTTCACACAAATTTATACGGTAAAGTAGGAGAAAGAATAGCTAAACTCTTTTCATCTTCTTGAGAGATAAATGTTTGCTCCTTGGGACTGTCTGCTGTATAGTTCCTGGGAGACTACTGAGTTAATTTCAGAAATAGGTTCTTACAGTTCCAAGGGTCAAAAAGCCTACAACTTGGCATTAAAAACCAACAGGTTGGGTCTCTTTGGGGCGGATTATGTTTTCAAGGAGAGAAGAGTGAGAAGCAGCTGCCATGTCCTGATTTCATTATGTTACCCTTAATCCATCATCTTGCTTCAGCTATGATCAGAGCATGGTCTATCTTGTTTCATATATACTTCCACTGGTTTCTTCCAGACCCCAAACTTTCCACCACTGTGTTGTAAACATTTCTGTATGAAACTTCTAGATATTATCTAAAATTGTTACATGTAAATACAATACATTCTGTAAACTCCCCAAACATCAATACATTAATATAATCAGACATTTAGTGTTCACATTTCCCCAGTGGTCCTATATTTTTATATCCCCCTTCTCTGGATAATCTAGAATATTCCTCATTTACCAAGGAGTTTGCATATTTTCCTCCCCTCTACCTTTGCTTCTGCTTGTTCTTCTGTCTGGAACATCCTCCTTTGTCTGTGCCATAGGTCACCCCCCAGCCTTCAAGACCTACCTGAAATATCAGCATCCCTCTCTTTCAGATAGAAGGTACTAATCCTTCTTTTGAACTTTCACAGCATCTTTGTAACAGATATGCATCCTAGTCCATACATCCAGAGGTGCAAGAAATACCACTTTATTGCCTTTAATTTAATTTGATTTCAACTTTCAACTTTGAATCTATATCATAGGGCAGGAGTCCCCAACCCCTGAGCCACAGACCAGTACCAGTCTGTGGACTGCTAGGAACCAGGCCACACAGCAGGAGGTGAGCAGTGGGTAAGTGAGGCTGAGCCCTACCTCTTGTCAGATCAGCAGCAGCGTTAGGTTCTTATGGGAGTACGAACCTATTATGAACTGTGCATGTGAGGGATCTAAGTTGCATGCTCCTTATGAGAATCTAATGCCTGATGATCTGTCAGTGTCTCCCATCACCCCCAGATGGGACTGTTTAGTTACAGGAAAACAAGCTCAGGGCTCCCACTGATTCTACATTATGGTGATTATGTAATATTAATAGAAGTAAAGTGCACATTAAATGTAATGCACTTGAATCCTTTTTCAAGTTGAAATCCCAATTTTTTCATCTCTAAAGAGGAGATAAAAATGTTTCCCAACTCAGGGAATTGTTATAAAGATTAAAGAAATTAATATTTGTAGTGTGCTTAGAAGCCTCGCACATGGCATCACATAGGTCAATAAGTAAAATATGAGGTAAATTGCTACTATTTCATTTTAAGATGTGACAGCTTAACATAGAAAAGTTAATTGCCCAGGTTCACACAGCAGATAAGTGGGAGGGCAGAGAAGGGATTATAATCAAGTTAAGCAATTGAAATGTCTTATGCTAACTAACTTTATTTAAAAATCCTTAACCTTCAAGCCATATAAATTACGCAGTAATTATCCTAATAAATTGTTAGTCTCATGTCCTTGCAAATAACTGGCTTTCTAAATCCAAACACAATTTGCTTCCCTTATATATAATTGAATGACATTTTCTTCCAAATTACACAATCTCTTTTCGTTGTTTATAGGGTCCTATTATGGAGTGAATCTATACCCCATTATAGTTGTTTGCTATTTCAGGATTTGCTTTTTTGACTCAGTAGATTTCAGAATATAGACTCATTGGGTATTTCAGCGTATCACTTTATAGAATTGATATGGACCGAAAGTTTTTCATTTCACATGAAAAATTTCATTCTACTCATTAGATTTGACTAGTCACTATATTTGGTTTGCACATGCAGCATGATCAGCATTGCTCTGATTTTGAGAATTCCCACAGCTGTTACTTCCTCACTGCTGAGCAGGATGTCAGCACCCTTGCAATGTCTTCTCCCTTTAATAGAAGATTTAAAAAGAATAACTATGATGTTACCAGCCTATATGATAATCTAGGTGTATTAGTCTGCTGAGGTGCCTTTAAAAATATTATATATGGAGTGATAACAACATATTTCTCACAGTTCTTGAGCCTGGAAAGTCCAAGATCAAGGTGCCAATCGACTTGTTTTCTGGTAAGGGCCTGCATCCTGGCTTGCAGATGGCCATCTTCTTGTGTTCTCACGTGGTAGGGAGAGAGCTCTCTCTCCTTCTCATCATAGGAATGATACCCTCAAGCACTCATTTAACTCGAATTGCCTCCCAAAGGCCTCATCTCCAAATACCATCATATGGACAGTTAGGGATTCAAAAGATAAATTTCTAGGGGACACAATTCCATCTACAGCACTAGGTGTCAGGAGTTTATCATTTAGAGAATTAACAAGAGCAGTAGATGAATACATTATTGGTCTCTCAGAGGCCTCTCAGCCATTCAATTCATACAGCACAAACTTGCAAAATTTAGATTTGAAGTGAAGGCTGGCTGTGTGCGAAATGTGTCAGAGATCCCAAGAGATCATTCATTTGTTCGTTCATTTTCTAACCCATGATTTTTAGTGTTAGGTGCTGAATATACTCAATGACCTGGCTCCCATTGACCTGGTACAGCTTGCCATTTTGTTATTATATGACATTGATTTTAACCAAACACTCAGCATTCTTAGAGAAGATACAGTACTAATGTAAGTGCCTAGTTTGTATTTAAGAGAGGTATCTGAAATAGACTTACCTGTATCTTTTTTTTAAATTATACTTTAAGTTTTAGGGTACATGTACACAACGTGCAGGTTTGTTACATATGTATACATGTGCCATGTTGGTGTGCTGCACCCATTAATTCGTCATTTACATTAGGTATATCTCCTAATGCTATCCCTCCCCCCTCCTCCCTCCCCACAATAGGACCCGGTGTGTGATGCTCCCCTTCCTGTGTCCAAGTGATCTCATTGTTCAATTCCCACCTATGAGTGAGAACATGCGGTATTTGGTTTTCTGTTC
>NW_012115488.1:898825-905487 GCF_000951035.1 Colobus angolensis palliatus
TGATGTGCTGCTGGGTTCAGTTTGCCAGTATTTTATTGAGGATTTTTGCATCGATGTTCATCAGGGATATTGGTCTAAAATTCTCTTTTTTTGTTGTATCTCTGTCAGGCTTTGGTATCAGGATGATGCTGGCCCCGTAAAATGAATTAGGGAGGATTCCCTCTCTTTCTATTGATTGGAATAGTTTCAGAAGGTATGGTACCAACTCCTCTTTGTACCTCTGGTAGAATTCGGCTGTGAATCCGTCTGGTCCTTGACTATTTTTGATTGGTAGGCTATTAATTATTGCCTCAATTTCAGAGCCTGCTATTGGTCTATTCAGGGATTCAACTTCTTCCTGTTTTAGTCTTGGGAGAGTGTAAGTGTCCAGGAAATTATCCATTTCTTCTAGGTTTTCTAGTTTATTTGCGTAGGGGTGTTTCTGTATCTTCTAGATCTGCATAATCCCAAAGAGTGGAAGCTATCATCATAGTGTGAATTTAGAGACCTAGAAATATTTCCTGACCCCTACAGGGGACAAACTTGAGTGAAATGGTATTCTGTCCTCATACCACAGATGCATTTTTTAAGGCATTTTTGTAGACAAATAACTTGTATTATGGAATACTTCTTTGGTACCTGATAATATACTAGATACTGGGAATACCAAGTGAACAAGACAGAGAAATACACGACAGATACTGGGAATATAAAACTTCCTGCCCTGAGAGAGCTTACATTTGAGGAGGCTTGGGGTGAACAATTACAAATAAACCAATAAATCAAAAAATAAATAAAATTGTAAATAGAGTAGGAAGATAATAGAATGCAAGGATAGTGTGAGTAATCAAAGATGTCCTCTCCGAGGAAGTAAAATTTAAGCTGAGATCTAAAGAGTGAAATGGAGTAATTATGTCAAGAGCACAGGAGTAAGTGTTCTAGGCAGAAGAAATAGAAAGCTCAGAAACCTTGATGGAGAGAGAGACAAGAGTTTGTAGAAGTCCAAACTACAGATGATTATGGTTTGAACTAGGGAACTAGGGTAGTAGTAGTGATAAGGAAGAGAAGTGGAGAGTAGAAGAGTTTTACATATGCAATAAGATTTTTATGGCAGGAAAGTCAGGTCTTGATGATTTCGATTTAGGAGTGAGAGATGACTCCTAGGATTTTGGTTTGGCAACTGAGTGGATAGAACTCCTTTTTACTGTCAAAGGGAATAATTCAAGAAGACCCATGTCTAGGGAGAAAACCAAGAGTTCCAGTTTAAGTTTGAGAAACCTCTAGACAATCAGTGAGATGTCATGTTGTTAAGTGGATGGATGAGTCTGGAACTCAGAGTAGAGGTCTGGGCTATAGAAATAAATTAAAGTGGTGAGCATGTGACTGCTATTTAATGTCATGAGAATTAATGGAATCACCTAAGAGGAGGAAGAAGAGGAAATAGAAAGGTGGCCTAAGATAGAACTCTGAGGACCCATTTACAGATAAGAAAGAGGAAAAGATGACACTAAAAGAGACTGAGAATAAACTGTTACTGAGGGAGGGAATTTAAAACGGGGAAGCGGGAGGGGGAAGGGGTAGAACATGATAGCAGAGCTAAGTGAGGTAATAGTTTCAACATACAAAAAATGTCCAAAACAAGAACATTTTAACTAAGAGATAAGGCTAGATGTCAGATTGGAATGGGTTTAAGGGTAAAGTAGGACTTTAGTTTCTGACAGTATAGCAGACTAAACGCCAGAAACCTGGTCCCAGTAAAAACAAAAGGAAAAATTCTGGATAAAAAAATTTTTTGAGAAGCTTTATAATTACGTAACTTAAATGGCAAGAAAATAAAAGCCTCAGATATGAACTGGACAAGGAAGCATGAATTCAGAGAGGTCAGTAAATCATCTTGGACAAATGGAAGTCTTGGGTGGGATGAAGTTTGGGTTTTTGGGAACACCTATTCTAGCCTAGGGCTGATCTAAGGTGGGATAGTAAATCCAAGACCCATGCACAAAACTGAGACTACTGAGTGACAATCCCTTCAGAGGTTGAGTTTAAAACAAATCCCACTCCACAGAAAGCCATAGCAAGGAAACGTGCCTTCTTAGACTTGCTTCCAAATAAATGGGGAGAATGTCTACTTTTGAGAATTTCCAACCACAAGACCCCCATTATGTATGCTTGGAGAAAGAATTAATGCTATTCTCAAGTAGCTCAAAAAAACTCGAAGCTGAAAATTTAAAGTAGTGTTCGATTGGAAATATATTTCTTCTCCCTTCCCAAGCTTGGCAGATGCAAATACAACTAAACTCTGAAAAACAAAACGTTTTGAAGAATTCACATAGATAAAGGTCCAAATAATTAAATTCACAATTTTAAAAATTACAAAACATAACTGAAGAAATAAACCACCAAAACTAGAAACAACAAATTGTAGAATCAGACATAAAAATACTATAGATACTGGCTAACTCAGATTCAGTTGTATAAGTTTACTTGTTTAAATAAATAAAGTATAGAATTGAAAATGTTAGCAGAAAATAAGAAATTATCAAAAATTACCATACAGATTTGAAAAAAACCATAATTGAAGCTAGACACTCAATAGACATATTAGACACAACTAATTCGGGAATTAGTTTGGAAGATAAATCTGAAGAAAAAAAGCTAGCATTCACAACAGGGATAGAAGGAGGTGGAAATATGAAAGAGATACTAAGTGACATGGAAGACAGAGAGAGATGGTCTACTATATACTTCATTGGCACACCAGAAAAAAAATAGAAAAGATGATTAAGAGAAAATCTGCAAAGAATTACACCTGATGATTTTTCAAAAATTAATGAAAGATATGAATTTACAGATTTAAGAAATATAAAATAACATGTTTATCTAGAAAAAGTTTAGTGAAGCTGCATAAAATCTAAGAGAGATCTTAAAAATATCTTAAAAATATGAAAGACAAATGAACTACATTGATTTGTAAAACAATAATTTTAAGATTTAATTTGTGGAGTTAATGAAAAACAAGCTAAAATGCTGAAGAAAGTAAATCATGAAAACCAGGAGGAAGGATTAGGTCTAAAACATACTAAATTCCTTGTATTATTTAACAGGACAGAAAAGTAAATAACTTATACCATTTATATTGGATTGTGTGTGTATATTAAAATTTGTAAAGCCATCAACTAAATGAATGTAAGAGGGTATATGTGTTTTGAACAATAGAAAAAAAATGTAATTTATACAAAAAAGTAAGAAAGTAAGGCAAGAAACCAAGAAAGAGAAGAAAAATGAATGCAGAAATGTTGGGACAAAAAAAATCCCTAAATAGGTAGTAATAAATCTGAATATATCAATAATAATAGTTATAAGGTGAGCTCTCTATTAAAAAGTATAGATTATCGACTGGATTTTAAAAAATCCAACCATATGCGACTTGTAAGATCATATCTAAAACATAAGGACCAGAAAAGTTTTAAGTAAAACAACAGAAAATGATAAATGAAATAATATAAATAATATAATGATAATATAAATAATAAAATGCAAACCAAGAGAAAGTTGGTATAATTATATTGTAGAAGATAAAATCGACTTCAAGATAAAAAGCATTATATAAGTTATGAGGTCATTATATAGTGATAAAAGTTTTAAATCACTGATAGGATGATTGTGATATGCTACCCATATCCCTCTTCAGGAGTAAAGGACTTATCATTTCAATTGCTGTGAGTGTCACCAGCAGAGAGCCCTCAGCTGTCAGTTTCTTAAGAAGACTAGGGCCTTCTCAACCAACTTCACACCCACTTTCCAGGGCAGCTCGAAACAAATGACTGATAGACCAACATGGGGCACTCTGAATGGTCAATCAATCTTTAGAACTCCCCACATGTTCAGTTAAGGCATTCCATTGAGAATGCATCACATCTTGACTTCTCTCTCTCTGGTCAATCCTGCTTCATTGCATTTCTTTCTCCTCTCCTCTCCTCTTCCCTCCCCTCCCCTCCCCTCCCCTCCTCTCCTCTCTTTCTTCTCTCCTTCTTTTCTTTTCTTTTTTTCTTGAGACGGCGTCTGGCTCTGTCACCCAGACTAGAGTGCAGTGGCACAATCTTGGCTCACTGCAACCTCTGCCTCTCAGGTTCAAGCAATTCTCCTGCCGCAGTCTCCTGAGTAGCTGGGACTACACGTGCGGGCCACCACGCCGAGCTAATTTTTGTATTTTTAGTAGAGATGGGATTTCACTATACTGGCCAGGCTGGTCTTGAACTCCTGACCTTGTGATCTGCCCACCTCGGCCTCCCAAAGTGTTGGGATTACAGGTATGAGCTACCACGCCTGGCCTTGCCTTTCTTTTCTTTTCTTTTTTTCTTTTTTTTTTGAGACAGAGTCTTACTCTGTTAGCCCGGCTGGAGTGCAGTGGCCGGATCTCAGCTCACTGCAAGCTCCACCTCCCAGGTTCAAGCCATTCTCCTGCCTCAACCTCCCGAGTAGCTGGGATTACAGGCGCCCGGCCCCACACCCAGCTAATTTTTTGTATTTTTAGTAGAGATGGGGTTTCACCATGTTAGCCAGGATGGTCTCGATCTCTTGACCTTGTGATCCACCCGCCTTGGCCTCCCAAAGTGCTGGGATTACAGGCGTGAGCCACCGCGCCGCCTTTCTTAATAAACTTCCTGCATGCTAATCTCTGTCTCAGCCTTGGCTTCCTTGGAAACCCAATCTGCAACAAATGGTACCTGAGTGGTCAAAGAAAACAAACTTGTGAATGAGATTTTGGAACTGTATCATTCACTCTCAGCTAGTCCTGTAAACTTTAAAACTGAAGGTAGGTGGAGCACAGATAGCTCCGGGCATAAAATAGCAAATGGTTTAATTGTTAGAACTTTCTGTGGTGGAGAGTTGGAATGATCTATCGATGGAAAGAAATGCATAGTTTGCATGATGCTTCTAGCACTTGAAAATTATGAGAAACTAGTAACTATAAGGACAGTGGAATTGGATGACCATTGCTAAACTCAACTGATGCTCTAGAGAAAACATAACAAAAAGATGAGAACATTTAATTGACAAAAGCTAAGTGTGAAAGTCGGAGGGTCTCCTTGGTAACATATAAAGCAACAATTCATCTCCTACAGTAGAAAGACAGAGAAAGCCCAACACTTAGTTATGACATTAGTAGAGCTCCAAAGTGAGTTAAACATCCGGCCAAAATATATCTGGTGTGGCAGGACTTCAAAACAATAGAGGCATGGTGCTCATATATATTTCTTTGGACCCGAATATTACAATGAGTGGCAAGGTTGGAGGGGCTGCTACAGCAGCCTGAGCCACAGAGAGTTTTGGAGATGGTTAATAGAACATGAGATCTCCAGGAGCTAAATAGACGGCAGCCAACAAGGACATTACAGAATGTGTACTATCAAATGAAGCCAACGACGAACAATCAAGAGGCTGAGGGCATGCGTCCCAAAAGTCATAATCCCTTGCCCAGCTTCTGGACAGGAGCCAGCGTTTGAATTCAGAACCCACCGAAAATCAGTTTTAAAGAAGTCCAGAAAAGGTTTATTCCTGATCCATAGTTATAAAACCACTAGTCGAGGAACGTGCTTTTCACTATAATCATAGAGCAGAAAACCATATCCTTTAGTTTTCTTCAAAAGAGCCGTCGGCACATTCTGAATCACTTTTTTGCCCTTTGGACAGCCCTAAAAGAACATTTCTTTAGAAAACTGTTTCTGAGGTGCAGTCTGGGGGTTTATTTTAGATGTGGCCACCTGTGTGAGGTGCAGGGGTTATTTTAAAATGAGTTCTTTCATTTGTCTTTGTGGGAGAGAGGCTACTCCAATCAAAATGACATCACATTCATGGGGCACCTGTGAAACTGTGCAGAGGTTGGATCAAGTATAAAAGAGTTTATTTTCCTTTTTCTTTCCTATGGTAGTTAACTTGATTTCTACTTTCCATAAATTCTGTAATTAGTTTAATAAAATACACAGCAAACTGTGAGTGCTCTTTTCTATTATTGCATTGGGTCCATTTGTATAGTTAAATTCA
The DNA here is from genome assembly GCF_000951035.1 of Colobus angolensis palliatus. Classification (NCBI taxonomy): domain Eukaryota; kingdom Metazoa; phylum Chordata; class Mammalia; order Primates; family Cercopithecidae; genus Colobus; species Colobus angolensis. The sequence goes on from NW_012115488.1 coordinate 904,850, forward strand.
ACTAACCAAAAAGTTGCATTTTGTGCAAAAAAAAAATTTAAAGGTTTCAGAGCAGCTAGAAAGTACTTAAAAGAAGATAAATTTTAAAGCAGTAAAGATTTATTTGATAATTCTCACGTTCACATTCATTGCTCTTAAATAAAACCTCCCGTGGCATTCTGTAGGCGATGAAGAAAGCATAATTCCTCTTTATTTTTATTTCTGTAGCATGTGAAGTTTTACTACTGAGGGTGTTAAGCTTTTTTTTTTTTTTGACAGAAACAAGAGAAGGGATTTAGTATTAATTATTGCTGTGCCCTAAGGTTAATCAGACAGCTGGGGACTGTCCCCAGATTAATGCAAGAATATAGTACTTTCCAGGAAAGGCTTAATTTTTCTTTTGAGAGGGAATCTCATGCAATAAACAGAAATAGTGCAGGAGGTCAGAATTTCAGATCGATTATGTGGTCAGATTCATTACTGACCCTTCAAATGACTTCAGGTTAAGTTTCAGTTATTCCTAAGAGGTAACATTCAACAACTTCCTTCTTCCCTTCCTTCTTCCCTTCCCTCCCCTGCCCCCATTATGGAAGCTCAAAGCTCGGAGTGGATTTATGGAGGCCAGGGTGGTGTGGTGAAAACAGCAGGAACCCACTCTC
>NW_012115488.1:905823-914009 GCF_000951035.1 Colobus angolensis palliatus
CTTTCTTTCTTTCTTTCTTTCTTTCTTTCTTTCTTTCTTTCTTTCTTTCTTTCTTTCTTTCTTTCTTTCTTTCTTTCTTTCTTTCTTCTGTCTTCCTTTTGGCCTTTCTTTCAAGTTTCAGTTATTATTAGAGTTAAAATTCAACTCTTTCCTTCCTTCCTTCCACCTTCTTCTGCACCTTTTACTTTGGCAAAGTGTGATTTTGCATATGTGATGCAAGCTCTAAACCATTTCAATTCTATAAGACACTTTCTAGTGTCTAAAATGTGACTACATAGTGGAGGTAGAGATCAAGATGATGAAAAAGGGAGGGAGCAATGAAGAAAGAAGGGGGCAGATAAGATAAATCAAGAAAATGAAAGAGAATGTAGAGAAGAAAAAAAGAGAGAGAAAAGAAAGAAGAGCAATAAAGGGCAAGGAAAAGGGAATGGTGGATTAAGTATGCTACTTGGAGAACAAGTGAATGAAAAAATAGAACTGGTCTTTATGTGAGGTTTGATCTTCTGCAATTGGCTGCTACTTTCTGTTCTGAGTCTGATATTTTGTAAAAGCAGCCTTCTTTGAGGTGGAAAATAGACCCCTCAATCAATTATATGGTCAACACTAGGATGATGTTGAGAAGATGTGTATTAAACACAAACAGGAATGGATTCTGATTTTGTGGACCTAAAGCTTATGCCATTTGGGTGATCCTCATTAACAAAAATAATTTATAATTACTAATTCAAAATTAGATCTAAAAATGAATATTTATTTACAGTGAGATATAGCCAAGTATACAAACTTTAAAAGCTAATACCACGAATGTCACAAACTCCAGAAAATAACATATGTATGTTAATTAACTGCCTGACACACCTCTATAAGAACTCTTTAATCTACATTTTTGACTGCATACACTGAACTGCATCTTCATATAGCAATTTTGTATAGAGAGAACAGAAAGATGTCTCAGGTTCTAGCATGGTTAATTGAATTTTTTTTAAATTTACCATTTACAGTTTAGAAAAGTTTCTTTCTGCCTTACACACTGTCATTAGTGATGTCACAAAAAATTTTAAAGTTAAAATACAATTTACATATAGTGAAATGCACAGATATTATGTGTATAGTTATATGAGTGTTGAGAACGGCACGGACTGGTGTAACCTCTATCTCTCTCAAGATATAAAATGTTTCTGACACTCTACAAAGATCTTTTACATTCTCTTCCCAGTCAGCCCCAAGGCGTTCCCCCTGAAAAGTCAACCAGTATTTTGTTTCACCATAGATTATTTTTGCCAGTTTTAGACGTTCTTGTAAATGGAGTCACAGAGTATACATTTTTTTATGTGTCTGGACTCTTACTCAGCAGAATACTTCTGAGGTTTATCTATGTTAATGCATGTATCAGTAATTCCTTTCTTTTTATTGCTGTCATTATTTCATTACATAGATATACCACCATTTGTTTATCTGTTTTCTTGCTGATGACTATTTGGATTGTTTCTAGATTTTAGTATTGTTACAGTTACTATGTATGGCTGCATAACAGTGATTTAAAATATCTTTTATGTTGCTCATGAATCTGCAACTGGGGCAGGGCTTAGTGGGGATGGCTTATCTCTGCTCCATTCAGCATTGGCTGAAATGTCCCCAAGTCTTGGACCTGGAGTCTTCTGAAGGCTCACACATTCATATGTCTGTTGGTTGATGCTTTCAGTTAGCTGAGACTTTGGCTGGAGTTGTTGGCCAGGCAATTCAAACAACCCCTTTATGTGACTTTGTGACCTCTTTTATGTGACCTCTCCTCAGAAGTCATAGCAGCACTTCCAGCATTTCCAGAGCATTTTCTTTGTCAAAGTGGTCATAGAGTCCTGCCCAGGATCAAGGAGAGGAGAAATAGACTTTACTTCTTGATGGGAATGACCGTTTATAGAAGTGTGGCTATTTAAGCAATACATAATCTATCTTAGCTATGATAAGCAAAGATGCCCCCCCGAACATTTTTGTATGGGTCTCTGACAGTAACAAAACTGGTTTATATTTTCTTTAATATAATTACTTATTTACTAAGTGTGATGATTTATTTTATGTGTCAGTTTGACAGCACCACGGGGTGCCTTGATTAAATTTTGCTTGCGTTGTGTCTATCGGATTGTTTCCAAATGAATTTAACATTTGAATCAGTGGACTCAATAAAGTAGATTGCCCTTTTCAATATGGCTGAGCGTCACTCAATCCTTGAGGACCTGAATAGAACAAAAGGCAGAGGAAGGAGTAATTCACCACTTAATTTCCTGCCTCACTGCTTGAGCAGGAACATCTTATCTCATGTTCTCCAGCTCATGGCCTGGGATTTACAACATCAGCTCCTCTGGTCCCCAGGTCTTCAGACTCAGACTGAATTACATCAACTGTCTTCTCTGGGTCTCCAGCTTGCAATTGGTAAAGAGTGGGACTTAGCCTCCATCATCAGGAAACTACCTTTGCAAAGATTATGACAGTGAGAGAAATCTGACCTGGCTGGCTCTATCTTGCTTCTAGCCTCACAGGCTGGCTGTCCTCACTTATTTCTGGGAGTAGGCCAGGCTAACTATGGGAGGAATTTAGTTTATAGTTTAAAGCAAGGATGATAAGAGCCCTTCCCAAAACTAAACTGCCTTTGTAAAACTAATGAAAGTACACAAGGTTAGGATTATGAGAGACACCTGAATTCTGCTAAGATCTAGGCACACTTAAACAATGACCAGCCATTGTTCCAGAGGTTATGAGATTTGTGACTTCTCCGATTGTTCATATAGATAATATCACCATTGTAGAACCTAGGATTGGTCTTTCGAGATGTTTTTCAATCTTTTGCATTCTGGTAATTGACTAACCCCACCAGGACACATGATGGTGGCCCCCTACTCAGAGCCAGACTCAGTGCATGAGGACCATTTTCCACACCCCTGTGATTACATCCCCAACCAATCAGTAGCACCTGTTTCCTAGTCCCCCTGCCCACCAAACTATCCTTGAAAAACCTGAACCTCTGAGCCTTCAGGGAGCCTGATTTGATAACTCCAATTTTCCCATGTGGCAAGCCTTGTGTTAATTAAACTCTTTCTTTAATGCAATACTGTGTTCTTAGTGAACTGATTTTGTCTGTACAGCTGGCAGGAAAGCCCTTTGAGGTTACTACAATCACATCAGCCGGTTTCTTAGAACAAATATCTCTGGTGCATCTCTTCCACCATATACACATATATACCTATATGTGTGTGTATGTGTGTGTTTCTCCTACTGGTTCTGATTAATCCAGAAAGTAATTGATTTATCTGTGTGTAACCTATTTCCCACTGCTGCTGCTGCTCCCACCCTCTGTGTCACTCTTCTCACCCTGCTGGGGATCCTCACAGTTGGCAATCCTCCTGTGTGGACACCTCTTCATCTCTCCCAGCCTCTGGTTCTCTGTGCCTGGTCCTACCCCCACATGGATGTCCTTCTATGCTACTTGTGCTGTGACACCCTTACTGGGCCCCTTCTCCCCTGGGACACACTCTTTTCCCTGCTTGGGCTCTGACACTCTACACTGGACTACACCAAGTTAAGACAATGGTCTTTACTGATTGCCATTAATATGTCGTACTTTTGTGAATGGAATATGTGTGACTGTATGAACAAATTTCTAGATTTCTCTCAGGGTCCTGAAAGGGGCCATGCAAGTGAATGACCCTTTCATCATAGAGTTATCTGTAGTCTTATTAATACTCCTTCCTGCCATAAACATTGTTAAAGAAGAAATGGGTTGTGGTTCATACTTTCTGCTTCTCACATTACTTCTACGACACATTCATTTTGTGGTACTTGATTCTGCACATACTTAGGCCATTTATATATACAGTTGTGCATCAGTATCCATGGATGATTGGTTCCCAGACCTTCCTTGGATACCCAGATCCACAGATGCTTAAGTCCCTGATGTAAAATGGTGTTGTGTTTGCATATAACTGATGCACATCCTCCCATATACATTAAATCACTTCTGGATTACTTACAATACCTAGTACAATATCAATGTTATATAAATAGTTGTTATACTGTATCATTTAGGGAATAATGACAAGAAAAAAAATCTATGCCTGTTCAGTATGGACACAATTTTTTTTCCAAATATTTTCCTCCTATGGTTGGCTGTGTGCACAGATGCAGAACCCGTGAATATGAGGGGCTGACTGTGTTTGGCACTGCCTCGGAATGTCCTGCCATCTTGGAAAACAACCTGTTTCTAATGTTTTTCCAGTTTACCATTCAAATATTTTACTTGACTTTTAACCATATTATGAATTAATTCAACATTTATTAAATTGAAGGGCATTTTACTCCTGTGCTGAGGCTATAGGGAATCACAAAGAAATAGATGGTCTGGGCTTAGAGTCACCTGCAGTCTTGTTAGAAAGTCAAGAATAATATTAACAGAAGCCTCTAAGGAAATAAGTCAATAGCCTAGAGGAAATATATTACCATACACCTATACATCAGGGTTCTGACAATGTCCTAAAAAGGGATTTAACTGAAGAGAATTTCATAGAGAATTTCACATAGAGCTTTCCCCCCACCTCCCCCGCCAGAGATATACACAGACTTAGGGAAACTAACATAAAATATTTGGCTACTTGAGTCTGGCTCCACATGAAGACAACACCAACTCCAAGCCTGATGGGCATGAAAGGGAGGTAGTGTGACTAGAGCCTGCTGGCTGCATTGTGGACAAAGGCTGCCCAGCAGGAACTACAGTCTTAATTGGGGGTGCAGTCCCTGCAAGGATCACAGCATCAAAGTTGAAAGAGAGTCAGGGAAGAAATACCCTGGCACCTTTCTCTACTCACTGTCAGATATTCCAGAAGCCAGAAGGCAAGGGAGCCTGGGTGTGTAGTCCTTACGGTCAGTCCCCTCCACTCCCTGTGCATAACAGTGCAGAAAACGTAGAGCATGGCTGGTGGGGGTGGATGGAGAAGAACCGGCATTTAATGTTTCCTCATTTCTTTTTACCCTGTATATGAGTATTATATTCCTGCAGTAACAAATTATCTCAAATGTAGTGGCTTAGAACAACATAAACTTATTACCTTATAGTCCTTGAGGTCGGAAATCTAAAACTGGTCTCACATGACTAAAATCATGGCAGGGCTCTCTTCCTTCTAAAGACCCTAGGGGAAATCTCTTTCTGTGCCTTTTTCAGCTTCTAGACACTGCCTTTGCCCCTTGGTTCATGGCCCTGTTCCTCCATCTTCAAAGCCAGCAACAACAGGCTGAGTCCTCACACTGCCATATCTCTGGTTCTCCCTCTTCTCCCTCTTCCACTTATAAGAACCCGTGGGATTACAATGGGTCCACTTGGATAGCTCAGAATAATCTCCCTACCTCAAGGTCCTTGGATTAACAATCTTAATTCCATCTGCAGCCTTCAGTCCCCCTTTGCCATGCAACCTCACATAGTCACAGGTTCTGGGGATTAGGGTGTGGACACATCTGGGGGGGATTGTTATTCTGCCTGCCACACACTATTAGTTCAAAGAAATTTCCTAGGAATATTGTGACTCTGCTTTTGCAGTCGTGCACGACGTATCACAGTCGTGCAGATAAAGTAATGATCAAGGACCCAACTAACTACACTTTAAGGATTGCCACATACCTCCTCTCCTGGTGCTTGTTATTAAATGAGACGTAAAGGTGTCACTCGCGGAGTGGGGAGAGTCACAGATCTGCAGGAATTCCACTTGAACACAGCTTTGAATTAGAGAATTTGTCAGCTATACCTTCAATTGGCACTCTGTGATGTTTCAGGTTCTGGCCTTAGGAAAAGATCACATGGTAAGGTAATCCTCTTCAACAGGCATTCAGACAAGTCTCTGAGGGAAGACCAGCCTATATAGTGAGTTCTGTGTCTTACCAGCATGAAGGAAGGAAATCTGCCCTAACCACTTCATATTTGTACTTTCAGGGACTTAAAACTTCTTTGCAACTTACTGATTCATTTGAGGACTAAAGAAAATGTCCATTTTGCCCTGAGGGAGACTGGACAAGCTCGTGGTAGCCTTTGTCTATATTCCTAACTGGCGGTCCCTAAGCTGTCCAGGCTCCATTAGGGCAACTGACTGCTTCAGATTGAAGCTCAACTAACTGGTGCATGCGTAACATCACACTGTATATGTTAAAGTCTTCAAAACTTTATGACAGGCACCATAAAGATCAGCAGTGAAACTTTTAAAGCCCACTAAGGAAAACTGCAGAGTTACCTTTTATTTGTTGATCAAGAAAAAGAATTTGTGGCCTGTGAAGTTGAATTTTCCTGGCTAGTATAGGTCTACTGTACTATTAATGTAATATGGATTAAATGGAAGCTGATTGGTATTTGCTGAATTATGGTATTAGGTAGTATAATCTTTTCTTCAGGTATACCTTCAGTGGAGAAATTATCCTGAACTTTTGATTAGTTGGGTGTTGGGAATTTTAAGAGGGCCCTATAAAGAATATCCTTTGAACAAACTGAGATTAAAGATAAAAGAGGAAGGCAAATGGAAGGCTAACTAGTACAGCAAGTGTAACTCCTTTAGTGCATGTGATACATGGAATGGTGGTTAGAGCCTGGACGCTAGGACCACACAGACTACATTTGAATCCCAGGCATGCTGCTTCCTGGCTGTGTCATCTTAGGGAAAATTACTTCCACTCTCTGTGTCTCATTTTCTTTAATGTAAAATGAGGGTCACAAGAGTACATCTACAACTGATCACTGTAAGGATTAAATACATTTATATGTAAAGCCCTTAAGGTTCCAAGAGGAGAAAAAAATGCCTGGCGTGTTTTAAGCAGTATGTATTAGCTATCATTGTTATTGTTATTATTTCAAAGAGTAGATTGGAAGATATGCTTCTCTTGGTAGGAAAGTAATCCTACTATTACTGAATCCCAGAATTAATGAGATTAAACATCCCCTATCCCCCATTGGAGTCATGGCAGGCCTGGACCAGGCTGGCCTTCACTGAGGAAGGCCTACTCAGGTGAAACTTACAGCAGAGAGGCTGGGAAATTCCTCCCACTGCAGGAAGCTTGCTCTTAAGAGAACAAAATAAAGTAGTTAAACTGAGCATGCTCTGTTTATTCTTCTCAAATTTACAGATAAGATAAGTTAGTCTATGTCCTCTGAGATGAAGTGAACAAAGACAGGGCGGCCAGGAGTATTTGGAAAATACCTCCCCTCATAGAAGAAGAGAAAAAATGTTCCTCACGGCAGTTAATTTTTTCCACAGGAGACTGCAAGTTTCCTTTTAATTGGAATTAATAGAAAACCAATGTTATCATAAGTATAACATGGATTTTTGAACTTGCAACTGGAAAGAATTGGAGCAGCAGGCTTCAGGCTTAGAAGGTGCAGGCATTTAAGCATTTTTAAAAAACTCCTTCTGTTTCTTTCTTATTCCTGCTTGTCTTGTTCATGTTCATTTTCTCCTATTGCCAGCAAATTTTCTTCACACGGCAAGTAAGAAGGTCTTTTAACTCTGTGACACAAAAGTCAAGACCCCTCCAAACTGGAAAACCCCGAGCAGATTCTCTGATTGGTCAACTTGTCACATGCCTGCCTCCGAACCAATTCCTTGGCCAGGAGAATGGTCTGGCTGGGTCACCTACCATCTCCCTGTGGTCAGAGAATAGTGTTTTGTGATTGACCCCTCCACAAAAATCATGCTAAACTTGGGAAACGTTTAGCTATTTCTGAGGTTCCTGGGAGGGTCCCAGGTCTTCCCCTCTCTGCTTGCATTGTACCTGGTGCAATATTGAATGAAGGAGTGAATAAATGAATGAGTGAATATCACTTGGCCATCTCTGGCTCTATCAATAGTTTTTATATTTTAGGCTATTTGTTATCTATTTTCCTAATCTCTAAAATGTATTTTGAAATCTACTTTTCTGGATCTTTAATAAATAGTTATAATTATAGCCTTTGGTGGGGATTTGTGGAAATAAAGAATATGCTTTCTAATATGTCTTGCAGCAATCAATTAATCATTAGGAGCATCTCTGAGTTCCTGGAAATCCTTAAATCAAGGGAGCAATTTGGCCAGATAAAGAGTGAGAAGAGGCCAATGTAGTTCAATGTAGTTCAGAAACAATGGACTTTTTTTTTTTTTTTTTTTTTTTTTTTTTTTTTTTTTTTTTGA
>NW_012115488.1:914084-951433 GCF_000951035.1 Colobus angolensis palliatus
TGTATCAATTTTTTTTTTTTTTTTTTTTTTTTTTTGAGAGTCTCACTCTGCCACCCCGGCTGGAGTGTAGTGGTGTGATTACAAACAATGGATTTTAAAAACTTATTTATATTTGAGTCCCAAGAGCTTCCCATGTACTCTTTGTTCAAATATATTTTTGTGCCATAAGATAAGATAATGTTCAACATATTATTTGATAAGCAATAGACTGTAGTGCTTAACTTAAATCCTCCCTTGCAAATGGAAAGGAAAGATTTTTTTCACTCTCTGATTTGGATATAAGAACAGAGTCAGAAATTAAGAATGGCGGGGCAGGTGGTTTACTTGAGAACACAATCCTAGGGAGCAAGAGTGCAGGGAAGGAAGTGAAATAATGCAGGAGAAAATTTTGGCCACTGTTACAGGTGACTATTCCTTCTAGGGACACTTATTAAATGTGTCTGGCAGGACATTCTCCACTGGCTAAGGCTGGCTCCAAGGGTATTAATTTTTCTCTAATTCCTTATGTGTACATATGTGAGTTCCAAGTATGTTTTTTTGAGTAGCCTGCCCTGGGATGCCAGAGAAATACCAGATAGGAGGAAGAGGTATGCCATGTAGGCCCAAGCAGAGGCTCTGTCCAGTTGTACTTGTTGAATCTGGCCAAAGACTGTGCTGCCCTAGTTGCCATAGCAGCAGCTGGAATAAGAGGTGGAGTGGATCAGGAGGACTTGGAAGTGGAACATAAGAGGTGTGTGATGTGCTGATGCCTTCTGCTGTACATTTCTCTAATGAATTTATTTAAAGTCAGCAGCCTGCCTCCTGACATCATGAAAAATCTCCCTCACGTTCTCACCTACAACTAGTGTCTGTTAGCCAGGGAGTATAGTCTTAGGCAGGGGCTATGCATGGATCTGGCTCTCAGAATGTCTTCATAGGCTCTTCCCTGAAGTTCCCAGAATCTACTAAGAGTTACTAATTTGCTCTTGTCTCTTCTAGTCTGTAGTAGCTGTGATGGTTGATTTTATGTGTCAACTTATCTGGGCCTCAGTGCCCAGATATCTTGTCAAATATTATTCTGGATGTTTCGAGAGTATTTTTGGATGAGATTTGCATTTCAATTTGTGGGCTTTGAGTAAAGCAGATTGCTGTCCATGATGTCAACGGGCCTCATTCTATTAGCTGAAGGTCTGAATAAATAAAATGTTGACCTCCTTTGCCACTTCCAAAGAAAGAAGGAATTCCCTGGAAGACTGCCTTTGGACTCAAATTGCAATGGTTTCCTAAGTCTCTAGTGTTTTGGGCTGCCCATCAGATTTTGGACTCACCAAGCCTCCACAATTCCAAGTGCCAACACCTTAAAATCAATATCTATCTATCTATCTATCTATCTATCTGAAAGCTTTGTAATTCATTTGGAGAATGATTTGCCATATTTACACACACACACACCACACACACACACACACACACACACACACACATATTTCTCTCTCTCTATATATATATAGATATATCTATACATTATCTATCTATCTATCTAGAAACAAATATATTTATTTTCCAAGAAGAAAAACTATATTTTTTTCCAAGAAGTATATTTTCTTGGAAGATTTTCCAAAAAGGACTGTGGCATGTTGGGTTGAGATAGAAGCTGATGTCAAACAAGGATGATAGAGGTAGAAATAAATAGTGTGATGTTAATTTGTCGATGGTCTGTTCTGCAGAGTTATAACTATGTTTGCTTCCTCTGGAGGAGCCTATAACTGCAGGGGCTCAGACAGAGGAACAAGGACTCGTTTTATCTAAAGACCACTAAAGGACTTTGGACTAGGTCTATCTATCTACAGCTCCCTAAGACTGGCAGAAGCCCAGTTCAAAATCATATGCCCCACAGGTTGCTGGCCACTGCTTCAGCTGTTAGCTTTCTAGAGATTTTTTTATAGCTTTAGCTGCTATTCTGTGTTAGCTTGTAATAGCTTCACTGTATTTCAGATTTTACAGACATGTCAAAAATGGATAGGTCATGTTGCTTTTGGAACAGTTTACCAAATTCTGCTATTTTATCTGGGATTTCCATAGAGACTCCTTCAGACAGGAGCCTGTGAACTTGGTAATGTTTGTTAAGCAAGTTGATAGAGTTGATGAACTCAAGCCGCCAATTCAGAAAGTCTTGGATTTTCTTTGTTCGCTTGGGTACAAGGTGACTTTCATCTAGAGCACACACAGTTTTCGGGAGCTTTAGAGCCTGTGATTTCTACAAAGTGGTTATTTCAACAAATGGTTTTGAGAGCCTGAGCTAATATGTCCTTTGACAAGATGGTAGGAAAACATATGCTGATATACGTTGGGGTCAGATTCAGCTCTGTGAGGGAGTCATCTTCTTTGTCCAAAAGTCTGCCTGGACAAAAGTATCTGTTATTTGGCCTATGGTATAATCATTAAAGAGAGGTGGCTTCAGAGTCAGAAGGCTGTGTTTGAACAACTGAGGCATTTTGTGATTTTTGCCTAGCCCTGTTACTGCCCGAGTCCTCAGTTCCCTTATTTGTAAATTACAGACATGAACAGTACCTGATCTGTTAGGTTGCTGCAAAGATTACAAGAGACTATGCACATAAAGGGATGCAGCATGTGTTCCCAGATGTTCTCAGTTCATGAAGCCCTCAGGGTCTCAAGCCAAAAGAAATACCCAAGAGTTCCATTTATTAAGTGGTTAGGTCCATGTAACTTAATACATATTTATGTCCCAACAACTTAGGGGCTTCTTTAAAAGATAATGTATGTGCATTGAAATTAAAAATATACGTTTCATTCTTAACCACAGTTTCTTATCAATGTGAGGTATGTGCCTATTGGGCACTGACAAATTTCTCAGACAAAATCAGATTGGACATTGCTGCTCTCACTTCCTGTTCTGCATTGATTTTCCAGCGCCACTTGCTTTTTTATCACAGTATTTGTGGAACACCCAGCTTCACGAAGATTTAATGTCATCCAAAAGAATGTAGCATGATCTAATGTTGAAACTGTTAACTTCCTCCAATTAGTAGCTCATGCGGCGTTCTGTAGATGGAGAGGATCACGATTATAATGTAAAATCTCCTCCAGAGCTCCTTTGAGCTCACTATGATGACCTGAGGCAGGATACTATTTGACCACCTCAGGATGACACAGCGTCTGGCACTTTGGTGTCCCTTCTGGAGTCCACCTTTCCTACTCCAGTTGCATATGTTCTTAAAAGTTCTGGGCTGGGCACGGTGGCTCACGCCTGTAATCCCAGCACTTTGGGAGGCCGAGACAGGTGGATCACCTGAGGTCAGGAGTTTGAGACCAGCCTGATCAATATGGTGAAACCTTGTCTCTACTGAAAATACAAAAATTAGCGGGGTGTGGTGGCAGGTGCCTATAGTCCCAGCTACTCGGGAGGCTGAGACATGAGAATTGTTTGAATCCGGGAGGTGGAGGTTGCAGTGAGCCAAGATCGTGCCACTGCACTCCAGCCTGAGTGATAGAGCAAGAATCTGTCTGGAAAAAAAAAAAAAAAAAAAGAAGAAGAAGAAGAAAAAGTTCTTCTGGGTGATTTATATGTGCAACATGCCTTGCTGTGGAGCAATGACATTTTAGCAAACACAGTGACAGACATATGTAATCTGATCAAATCATCATTACTCAGTATGGGTAGCTGCTTTGCACAGCACCATTCTGGATGTCCTTTTTGTCTGTGTTGCACTCCTGAGAACACAGCATGAGTGATGTCACTGAGAGAACAGAGTGGAGACCCCGGAGAATAGGGCTATGGGCATGTTGCTAAAAATTTCCTATGGTTTTTCTCATTTTATCCTTTAGAATATCTTAATAGGCTTAGGAGAAGCAATATAGCTTAATAATAAATTTGTTTCTGGAGATATAAGGGTTGTGTTAAAATGTTGGCTCTGTTGCTCAACACTCATGTGATCTTGATAAAGTTGCTTAAGTTCTGAGTGTCTGTTTCTCCATCTACAAAACAGGTTAGTAATAGTCACCTATCTCACTGAATTCTCAGGAGGATGAGTTATTGAATGCATATGAAGTCCTTAGAATAGTGCCTGACACCTGCTAAACATTAGCTTCTTTTTATTATCTTTCTTTTATATATTATTATTTATAATAGAAAAATTAAGGCTTTAGAGATATTAAATATTAGCTTGCTAAGTTTTATGGCTGGTAAGCAGTGATGCTGGTGTTTGTCTTTTTACAAACAGCGTTCTGGAGGGAATGTTTTTCTCCAATTTAAGAGGGCTAAATTTCACCTTCTAGATAAACAGTTATAACTTCAGGGTACCAAAATACCTTATTATTTAAACCCTTATGATTTAGGGAATGTATAACCCATTTCAAAGTCTGTTATCAGCTCTTTTTACACATAGCTCTTTAATTTTGCCAACCTGTGGCTCAATAGTAAACCAATACAACAATGTTATATTGTAACATTTTGCCATGACCAGCTTATTTCTTTACTTAAGGGAAGTCCAATGTCTAGTCTTGTACTTTCCTCTCGCGCAGCAAGACTACCAAGGCCAGTCAAAAAATTATGGCATGTGCATATCTAGTTTCACTATCCGCCTTAAGAAACGACAGTGAATGATCTCATTTTACACAATATCTTTTAACCAAATGGCTATACTGAAAAAGTGGTAAGAGGATTTCAGACTTTTGGCTTGGAGGAGAGAGAGAGAAATATGCAAAGCCGGAGCCCTTTGGGCAATACCTTGGATACATTATTTCAGGTAGTCTTACCTGCAGAAAGAGCCTGAGATCCTAATGCTTAGGGTGGGACACTGGGACAGGGATCTGAAGGAAAGGGAAGGATGGGGAAGAAGAGGAAGAAGCAGTAGACTTTTTTTTTCATAATTAGCTGTGTCCAGCGTCATAGGCAGCCATTTAAGGGGAGAAAACGCAAGAGAAAGGCTACTGACATTTACTGATTCCCTATGCCAGGTATTGTGCTAAGCATTTTTCACTTCTTAACCTTTTATATTCTATAAAATAGTACTGCAATATATATACTATTAAGCAGAATATACTGTTGAGGAAATCCAGAAAGCTCAAGTAAGTCGATTAAGATGCAGTGCTTGCTCACCAAGTGATACAGCTGGGGTTCCAAAGAATCTCTGCCCCTGCATTGAGTTATGGAGTACTTGAGATGACTATTAAAAATGTTCCTATTTATGTTTGTTTTAATATAGCCAGTTGTGTGTGAATTTGCAAGAGTTAATTATGCTCTGACTTCTCAACTCTGAGTTAAGTGACATGACATTGGTAGCTTGAAATCAGCCAGCATTGTGTCTCAGTCTTCTTGGGCTACAGTAAACACCACAGATCTGTGGCTTAAACAACAGACATTTATTTATCATAGTTCCAGAGGCTGGGAAGTCCCAGACTAGGAATTGATTTGGTTCCTGGTGAGAGCTCTCACCCTGACTTGCAGACAGCTGCCTTCTTCCTATGTCCTCATATGGCAGAGAGTGGAAGCAAGCTCAATGATGTCTTTTCTTAGAAGGGCACTAATCCCATCATGATGGCCCCACCTTTATGACTTCATTTAAACTTAATTGCTTCCCAAAGGCCCCATCTCCAAATACCACTGGCCGTTAGGGCTTCAGCAAGTGAATTTTAGGGGGAAACAAATTATTCCATAGCATGGTGGCACCTTTAAATTGCATATTTACACTATGGAAATTGACAAACATTGCCTGACTTCCTGGAGTAATAGACCAACCTTTTCCTTGGGATGATGCATAATAGTAAGGTTTGGGATGGGAGAAGGATATGTTTCTATATGGTTACAAAAAAAAAAACAAAAAACGAGAAGGGCATCTGTGGAAGGACACACGAAAAAGAAAAACACTGGTGAATTATCAGGCAGATCAGCTTTAGGAAAAAGATTTAGGAAAAAGCAGGGGCAAATGCTGCAGATCAAAGTTGAACAACTGAAAATTGATTCCTGTGAAATTATCATATAGGTGCTTGCATTTACCTTGGACAATCTTTGCGTAACCCCAGAGATATGTGTAATCTAGTTTGAAGACTACCAAAGAAAAGATCTAGTGTTAAAAAGAAGAAAGACACAATCCCTTTAAGTAGCTCACAGTGTAATGGGAGGGATAGATAAGGAAATAGACTATTCAAATATGGTATAAATCATGTTACAGAGTCTCATCAGGTCCGTTCTACACGAGATGAGAAGTTTGCAAGGTTCAGAGGATATATACATCCACAGCATGTTACCCTTCCTTTGGGTCATGGTCAGAATACCTGGGATCCTGGAATTCCAACTCTGCACAGCCTCTTTCCTGGACTTGTCCTCCTGGGGACACTTGTGTGCACCTGCTAGGCCTGAAGAGTGGGGAAGGGAGAGCTGTTTGTGGGGAATGTGGGCAGAGGGTGAAATTGAAGACCGGGGTATCTACATATGGACATGAGTCATCTGACATGCTGGATGAAGCCAGGGGTGAGACGATAAAGGAAGAGAAATCTGGGTTAGGGATGGCTCATTGTGTGCAGCCAAGTGCTGGCAAAGAACATTGCGGAGCCTGCGAAGGCTAAATTGGAACCAAGCATTTCACGTTATGAAAGTTTATTTAAGATAAAAAAAGAACATATTTAATGGCTTGTTAGCTGGATTTATAGATTTCAAACATTTAGGTACATAATATGTGCACCTCCATTTCTACTCTTACTCTAGACTCCAGCAATGTTGAGGTGGGGAGTTTGGGGCGGCTATGTAAGTTTTAAAGCATAATATTTCAGAGGAATAAAATAACCATTGAATTTCACAAAGATTAGGAGCAGTCAGACTAACAGAGATTAAGGTTGGAGAGAGGGAAATAAGAAACAGGAAAGCCAAGCAAAAAATGATAATTAATTAATATGATGACAGTGAGAATAAAGAGGATGGATGGGTTAAAGAAATATTTTGGATGTATAATCTACAGATCTTACCTGTGACATTCAATTACTATTCAGCTTGAGATACCCCAAAATCAGTTGCCTAGTTGGGAAAGGATCTCAGGAGAAAAGTCGGGGCTTGAGCTATGAATTCGGGAGTCATAAGTGTGTGCAGGGGTTGTTGAAGTCATGGGTGGGGAGTGGGGTCCCTTGAGAGGTGTGTAGCATAAGATGAGGAGAGCCCTAAGACCAGATACCTGGGAAGCACCATTTAAGATATAAGTAGAGAGAGAAGAGCCCTTGAAGAATGCTGAGAACAAATGGCTAGAGAGTACAGGAGAAACCCTTACGCTATGGTGTTGGAAGCCAAGAGGGAAGCATCTTTAGAGGAGAAAGGTCAACAGGTGCAAATGCTGTAGAATTGCCACATAAAATACATATGGGATAATGTCTACTGGATTTGGCAATGTCACTTTGATTTAATCTGCTTGGTAAATATTCTTAAATGACTATGTATTGGATATCAGGAATAAAGTAAATGTGTAACAAAAAAATGACACAAAACATTCACCACCATGTAGGACTATTTTCTCTCGGATGTAAATATAGCCATATTCTTCTAGTCACATTGAACTTAAATCATCATTTTATATATAGCCAGGTACTTGCCACTGGCCAAGAGCCTAGCACAACTTAAGTATTGTGGAGATGTTAATATCTGGAAGCATGTTGACTTTTAAAGAAGGGGGAAATAAGATAAAGTAAAAACAGATGAATTTGTGGACAAAATTTTCTAAAATGTCATGTCAATCAGTGACATTTGAATAATAGAACAGGAAGTCTAAAAAATTACTAAATTATTCTCAATTAAAGACAGCCAGAACCACTGCAGTCTTACACTACCCGCCCCTATTTTACTGAGAAGTCTTATGGGATGCTTGCTGTAATAAACAAAATGCTACCAAATAATACCTCAACTGAAAGGGCATCGTGATTATATGTCAAAATCATTTGGCCAAAGAGAGAGAGAAGAATCTCAACAAGTATTCCCCAAATCTGAGACATAAGCCTGTTCCCCCTTGTGATACTATGGTCCTGGTATTTAATTATGTGTGTATTTCTGCCTACAAATCGTGGTGCCCACACTTCTTTCTGAACTGCTATTCCCTGCCAAACCCTGTCCCATGTAATCTCCACAACCCACAAAGATCTCACTTCTTCCAAACTTCCTTTCCAGGCTTCCCCTCTGATGGTATATTCTGCTCATTTGGCTTTTCTCATCGACTGCTTTTTGATACCTTGCGAACCATTACCCTACATGTGTCATTTATTTGGACTATCTCATCTCCCTTGTCATCTTCTCTGTTTTCCACAGTACCTATTACTGTGGTTAGGAGATTCTAAAAAAATATTTTTTGAAGGAATATATGATCAGCACAGGATAGTAAATATGCCAAATGAAAGGTGTCCTTGCATAGGTGACATGAACAAGGGCTACTTGTTCATGTCTTAGAAATGAAGAATCAATGGAATGTTAGATCAGAAGGGGCCTGGTCTAGTTGTAAGTTCAATTTTTGACTTTAGTTCAATATTTGGAGTGAGCATGTTGTGAGGAGAGCTTTGAGGCATGTCCTTTATGTCTAGGTAGGTGGAGCTGTGGGGACTGGGCCAGTCAGTCTCCAGCCTCTTGCTCTCACATGCATTGCTTGCTCCTCTTTGTGAACGCCGGATAAGCTGACCTTGTGGACTGCATTTTTCAGGCTTCCAGCTGAATTCAGCTGGGAAGAGGCTGATGGGATATTGGAGGGTGGGAGAGAGGAGCCAGAGTGGTTCTATCTCCTCTATGGCTCCATATGCTGCTGGACAAGCTGCTGTGGCTCCAGTTTTACTGGCTTTTGGGATCTGACAATCCTGTGTCCACCCTTGAGTGTTAGTGGTTTATTATGTTGCTAATCTCTGAGTGCCTCACTGATTCCTATTTGGTTTTCTTAAAAAACATTTTTAGGAGGCCATTGATTTGGACTGTGCTTCTGTACTAGGTCCCAGTAGGACAAACCAAATGGAGTCACTCATGCTAAAGAGTTCCGTGTCACTAAGCTGAAATGAAATTATTTGTCTGGCCTTCCAAGAAGTCAGGAGAGAGAGAGGGATAGACAGAGGGAGAGAGTAGCCAAATTCCTAAACCAGCCAGTTTTAGCTAATATGACAAGGAAGTTCCCTAGTTCCCTCTGCTATAACCTTTACAAGAAAAGTTACTTTGAAATGACCAAACTGTTGTTGTTGTTGTTGTTTTTCCTTGTTTCTGCTTTCTTCAGCCTTTTCTTTTCTCTAAATACTCACTGCCTTTGTTGCAGAGAAGAGCTCTCTGAACCTCTCCTGGTTCTGAGGGTGGCCAGACTCATTAATTGTTCTTTGCTTAAATAAAATCTGTTAAATGTGTTTTGTCTGAAGTTTTTCTTTTATCAGCTTCTATATTATGCCTTCACTGAATAATCAAATTTCTTTTGTTAAACTCCCTTGTTTGAACTAGGTAGTAAATATTTCAAAGGTGGAGGGGGGTTTGGAGAAGAAGAAAAGCACAGAGAAACGAATGGTCTCTTCAAGAAAGAAATATGGGAATAGGTTATTGAAAACAACACGTGCAAAAACATTGACAACAAATGTGAGACTTCACTAGAATTACCAGCAGAAAAAAGATTTTATCGTTGGAGTAATTTGAGAATCGATTTCTTTGCCTGAGCTCAGTGGAGCCAGAAAGGAGACAAAGGAGAGCTTGTGATCTGATGGAGATGAGCTGGGAAAATTGACTTTGGCACTTTGGCCCAGGGAAGGAAATGAACCGTACATAAGTAGTAAAAAGGGAGTCAGCTGCTACTTGGATGAGTCTTGATTTTAACTTGGTGCCACTGACAGGTCTTTGACATCGTGGGAAGTTTCTACCTACACAAGATTGGCAATGCAGTGGACCGAATAGCCATGAACAATTATTGGTGACAGAGCAGAATTTCCATATTGGCACCCTTTTGTCTTATTTGTTTATAAATCACCAGTAGATACATTTCTCTCATAGAAAACCTCCTACATCTAAAGATGGTCTTTAGGCTGTGTAATTTCCCTCCTGTGGCCAATTTCAGTGCCTGTATCAATTTTTTTTTTTTTTAAATGAAGCTATGAGTAGATGTTCCTTGAACTGGAAAATGAGAGTATGCCAAGGGCCCTAGAGACCATACTCCTAGAGAAAAGAGAAAAATATTCTAATGAAAACAACAACAACATAAAAGAATCTAATTTATCCATTTCTCTAACCTTATTTTTTCAACCAAAGCTAAGGCTGTAGAAAATTAAAGCAAATTCTTAATCTGAAGAAGGATACATCACAGTGTGATTTGGAAAATGTAGCCAAGGAGATCAAGTCTGGGAACAGACTGATTTTCAATTAGTTGAAAGCATTTATTCTTTGCAGATTTTCTAGGAAATGCCGCCTAGACATTGGTTCTTTCAAATCCTTTTGTTTTCTGGTTTTCCTAGGGTTGAGAGTGGTTTGCTGGTTGGATTGGGATCAGGTGGGCTTTTGTGATGTAAATGGAATGTTAGTATTCTGCCAAAGACAACCTTTGCATTATTTGATGACATTTCCTCAGGATACTCCAAAGGAAGTCAGAGGACCCCAGACTTCTACATTGAATTGGGGTGGCACCATTTGTTCACATTCTGAGAGAAATCAGTCTTTGCCCCTTAAGTCAAAGCTGTTTCAGTTTTTTGACACTGATTAGCAAGGAACTTTCCAGAAATCACGTCTCGTTTTGGTATTTTGCTTCTATCTCTTATTTATTTATTTTTTAAAGGCTTTATTCAAAAGCTAGATGAGGTGGTATGTGCCTGTATTCCAGGCTACTCTGGAAAATGAATAGTCTCTCCAAGAAAGAAATGTGGGAATAGGTTACTGAAAACAACCCATGCGAAAACACTGACAACAAATGTGAGACTACTACTCTGGAGGCTGAGGTGGAAAGATCACTTTGAGTCCAGGAGTTCTTCCCTCCTGGGACCACACCTCTAAAAAAAGCGAGAGAGAGAGAGAAAGAAAGAAAGAGAGAAAAAAAAGATAAAAAGAAGCTCTATTCAAATGCTTCACAAACTTTTCTTTTGACCTCTTTCGACTGAATTTTTATAAGGAAGATGTATACAAATATATGATTTTCTATATATCTTACATAAATTTCTTTTTCTAATTAATTTTCAACCTGCAATGTGATTTCAAATACTAATACAAGGCTCAAGACCTTACTAATAGCAGCAGATTTCCAATTTACCAATAATTTGGATTTGTATATTATGACATGTCATGGATTTCAGGAAAAAAAGTCTTTGCATAAATCCTGAAAGAACAGGGACCCAGGACTGTAGCTCAGTGAAAGTGGAAGTGCTGAGGGCAGTGTGTTTCCATCCTTCCTTCTCTGTGCACTTGCTCTGAGGCTGGAGGCTCCGGGCTAGGCAACAGGGATCTGGAGCTGAGGCTCTTAGACTCTGGAAGTTCATAACAGAGACAGAAAACAACTACAATATCAATTGTTTCCCTTCTTAAAGTCTCAGTTTCTTCATTGTTTACATGGATCCTTGTGAAATAATTATAATAGTAATAATAGATAACATTTATTGAGTATTCCTTCCTTGTAGTGTTTTAAGCCTTCTTCATGTATCACCTTATTAAATCTTCCAAATAATCCTACAACATAGGTCTTTCTGTTCTGCCTCTTCTCTCTTATCTCTCTCATTCCCAAATCTCTTGAATGCTGACTACTTCTCTGCAGAGTGACTCCTGATCTCTCAGTTCAGTGGAATGACTTCAGGTTATTTTTCATTGTGGGCAATGACTTCTCCAATCCACGTAATTTCCACAACTTAACCTGTAAGTTTGGAAAGGGAGTAAGCATGCAGAACCTCCCCTTTCTGGCAGCAAGTCCTCAAACATTCTTTTTAAGGGGCTTTGTGTCCAAAGAGGTGATGAACATACTCTTGGATTTTGTTATCTATTGTCTGTGGAAGTGCTCTGAGTACTATATATAACTGTAAATGAAACTCAGCTTGCAGCTATATACCTTACAAGCCTACACAGCATTTAATCTCTTTTCATCTCTTTTGGGAAAGCTGTGCTTTGAAAGCTCCCATCTCTCAACATGCCATCCACGGCCACACAAGCTGTCTGCCCACCAGACTGTGGTCTCTTCTGTTGAACAGAAGGCGGACCAAAAGCTGACCCAGCACAAAGCCCAGCTTTCCACACCAACAGTTGCTATTAGCTAGGCTCTCAATTACAGTATCAACTTTCTGAAGGAAGACTAGAAGAGAATCACTCTCCTCATTTCCAGATATATCTAAAACAAGGGCACAATGGTAGTCATTAACCATAAAGATAAGATTAATTTGCTTTCCTTCTAAATTTGAATTCTAACCATTTAAATAGTGCCAACAATGGAAATAGAAGGCTGAGTTAAACCACAAATGTACAGGCCTGTATCATTTGGCAAAACATAAGGGCTAGCAGTATTGAAATCACGGCATTGAAGCTGACATGAGAATTGTAGGACTATTTGGGGCCAGCAGAGCAATTTATCAAATGGTACCAAGGGGACCCTAGAGATAGGAATGTGTCCTATGTGAAATAAGAAAATGTGATGTCATAATATTACTTAGAAACTGAGTACTTGAAATTCTTCTAGCCCCAATCTCCTTCCTTGTACTCCACATTCTGCAAATTTTTGGAGTTTTGAGATGTATGTTGGGAAGAACCCCCAACGTGCACATGAGTTGCCCAGAGGGGAAGAGAGGAAGGTGATGTGGTGGGAAGCCAGTAGGAAATGGCTCTGCCCTTCAACCTGCCCTGGGTCACTGCTGAAGAACAACAGGGCCTTTCTTCTGCCTGGCGTGTTTTCTACACATTTTCGTAACCCTAAATTATATGCTACTCTTAATCCTACACGGTGGAAATGGACAATGATAATGATTTCTAGAGGATTCTCTGCAAATAAGTGAACAATGTGCGTGTGTATAAAACACAGCATTCTGCATGAAGCTTCACACACCTCAGTGTGAGCTGGCCTAGTTCCTGTGCTTTGGCCGAGTGCTTGTGCAGTCTACCATGTGTACTGGGGTGTTGTGTGGTGGTTAGTGTAGCTAGTAGGAATTGTGGTGATGACATTTGGGGACAATCACTTGCAGTTGCATAGCTCCATGCAAAATGTTTAGTTTGTCTCTACCTCAGTTTCATTATTTGTAAAATGGGTGTGATGATCTCCACTTCATAGGGTTATCCTGAGAGAGTGTGTGTGTTTACCTATTTTACTTGCAATATGTCTAGTAATTATTAGTTCTCAACAAATAACTGTCACACTATTATTACTGAAAGCCAGCGCTGCCCCACAGACTTAGAGTCTGGGGGAGGACATAGGATATTTATCTGTGAAACAATGAGTATCAGGGCTTTTTTTTTTTTCACTTTCTCAAACTGAAAGTCATTTTTCTCATTTTCATTTTCCTGTGTCAGTTTGTTTTCCTTAGGATGGATTGCTGGGTGGCTGCACGGTGCTCTTGAAGGCACAGGACTAGAAGTGGAAGATCTAATTATCTTCCCATTTCTTGTTGGCTGACCTTGGCCAAGTTCCTTCACTCCTTGAACTCTCCATTTTTTTAATCTGTAAATTGAGAATAATACCATAGTTCTTTATTTGTGAAGTCCAAAGAGATCATGAAATACTTGTTTCCTGCAATTTATTATAAAGCATAAGGCTTTATTATGTTATGGTTATTTATGAATGTGTCTTGCTTCTCACACTAGACAGAAAGATTCAGAACATACTGACTTGAACAACCAGTTTTCAAAAGCTATAAGCTAGTGAAGGAAACCCACTATAAAAATTACAGTAGAGCAACTATTATTAGAGAGGCATTTCTAGCCCACCATTTTGTCCACTGAGGCTTATTACCTTTTTCCATATAAATTGTCTTGATTTTTCCAAAGAAAATCCAACAAAGGAGAAAATGGACTGTTGGTATTATCAGGGAGAATTTCCAACATCCAGGACTAGGAAGGGCAGACAATCAACAGTAATGACAGGCTCAAGGTACCCTCTTACTGGGGTGAGTTTTGAGTTATGATATTATGTGGGGTATATTTATCCTCCTGTTCCCAGAACAACAACAAAAAACCCAAACCAAAACAACGAGAAAAAGCAACCAATCGCCAACCAACCAAACAATCAACAGCTCCCCTAGTGAACATCAGAGAAGCCAAATATGAATATTTTTAAGTTGCTGCTCCTTGGATGGCACAGAATTAAATCTCTCTGATGCTTAGGTCAAAAGCCTTCAATTATGGACAACCACAGTCTAGGACTCTGACAATGTGTGTTTGGTGCCCTCACACTGGGCTCCCAAGAGAAACCAACAATGCTTATTGAGTAACTGTAGTATAGTCCTGTAAAGACTAGGGATGAAGTTTCATTCTTTCTTATTACCACCTCCTGGGATCCTAACAAGGATCCTTATTTGGGGTAATCTAAATCTCAAAGTTGATTAGTTCTTTGGAGTGATGTTTTGTTAGGATGTGTAAGGGTTCTCGTTTGAAATATATAAGCAACAGTTATTTACACATAAGATCTAAGACATCTACAAACAGTATGTTTGCCTCTAGCCACATTGCTCAGGAAAACTATTAACCATTTTTAAATATACAGTTGCCCATGTAAGAAGCCTCTTGATTACAGATTCTGAGAGACTACCTTTGTGACTGATTGAGACTCATATTTGAAACCATAGAGTCTTAAAATGCCTTCTAATAAATAGATGTTCTGGATTTGAGTACTCCAGTGTATTAGCCCATTCCCACACTGCTAATAAAGACGCACCTGAGACTGGGTAATTTATAAAGGAAAGAGGTTTAATTGACTCACAGTTTGGCAGGGCCTCAGAAACTTATAATCATGATGGAAGGGGAAGCAAACACGTCCTTCTTCACATGGCGGCAGCAAGGAGAAGTGCAGATTGAAGAGGGAGAGAAGTCCCTTGTAATACCGTCGGATCTCGTGAGAACTCACTATCATGAGAACAGCGTGGAGGTAACCATCCCCATGATTTAATTACCTCCCACCTGGATCCTCCCATTACACATGGGGATTATGGAAACTACAATTCAAGATGAGATTTGTGTGGGGACACAGCCAAACCATATCACTCAGTTTCAGCTGTTCTGTAAAACATGAAGTCATTCCTCTAAGCTTCCATCCCCAGGCCTTCCAAAGTGAATTTCCTCAGCAATCCTTAGGTTTTAATTTAAGACACATCATCCCAGACATATTGTCTAGTCAGTTCTTGCCACATAATGTGATAACTTCATTTCTATTTATGTAGATTTCATGAGTAAAAGGACCCAGATGACAATGGTTAAAGAGCATACCTGAAAGTAGGTTTCAACAAAAATGACAGAATGAATTAATATGCAACAAAGGGTAGCTGAACAGCTACTATATGCCCAAGGCAGTGGTGGAGAATTTCACATTATCACACTTTAACCATCTGTGAAGGAGGCATTATTATTTTTGCTTTACTGATAAGAAATATGAGGATCAAAAAAGTTAGGTAACTTTTCCAGTGTTACATTGCTGGTTAATGATCTGGCTAAATTATTAAATTTTATCTTGAATCCACTGTTTCTGGAGGAAATAGTTTTTTTTCTTTTAAATTTTTTTTGCTTTTATTGTGGTTTTCAAGAGGCACCTCAGAGATTCCACCTTGTCCTTTAGGCAGTACTTGAGGGACTTAGATTGATTGCTTCAGGACACTGTGACTAGTGAAAGACATATGCACAACTACTTACATTATGATAAACTTTTCAAATGGAGAGTCTACTTTGTGGTTACTTTCAATCTATATTTTAGAAAACTTTTTTTTTTTTTTTTGCCTTCTACATATTCCTGTATGTATCTTCAGCAGCAGGACAGATTCTTATAAGAAAGGCAATCATAGCTTAGCTTTTGAACTAATCAATAAAAAAATTTCAGCTCTAGTCCAAAGCACTATCATGATTTAATTGTAGATAAAATCTAGCATGCCTAAATGAGGCTACTGGAAACCCTGATTTTTTTTTTTTTACATTGTGAGCAGCTGTTTTTTTGGTTAACTGATTGTTTTTGAAAGAAAGTGTATTATCATATGATGAAGAATTTTCTTCAAAAATGGGATAATTTCCATCAACAGTTCGCTAATATATATAATGTTTAGCAAAAGTAGCATCACAGAACAAGATACTTGTGTTTAAAATTCTATTTAAAAGGCTCTGAAGATATTTCCTGCAATATTTAATAGAACTTTGATTTGAAAATTAAACCAACATACTGTTTGCTTAGTTAAGAGTGCTTTTCTATTTTTGCATAATTTAAGACACTGCAAGAAAAATAGGATTCTTGAATCTAGAAAATAAATTCCTTTCCCTTGAGCCAGTCTCATTTTGGTGGTCAAAGCACTTTCCTCATTTCCCTTGTGATTGAACACCAAAGGGGTCTTCAAGGTCATCACTCTATGTGGGACATTAAAAGTCACAAGTATATAAATAGAGAGCCAAAATCTTGTCTAAGTGTTTCAGGAAACTTCAGAGTCTTTCCCTAGGCTAATTTATCATCATTTCTACTAAATCTCACCAAATGAGAGAGCACAATGGATGAGGATGAGAATCTGCAGAAGTGTAAGCCTGGTCTGGGCAAAACTGTGAATTTAGCCAAGTTTGTCCTGGGTTCCCCTCCTTTTTCTTTTCCTGCACACCCTACCCACTGTGATCAGCTACCTAGTTGCTTAACATTGCCCCAACATTCTTCCACTGAAAAGTCTTACCCTGAGTGAAGCCCAACTTTTCTATCTCCTTTTGTCTAACAGGAATCTTACATGCATTGAATACCTTCAAGTCAGATACTTGACATTGTTTTATCCTTTCAACAACCTAAAAGTAGTGTTAGAGGACATTGTTTCCATTTTATACACAAGGCTTATACATATTAAACAAATTTCCCAACTCATATCAGTAATGATTAGTAGAACTAGTGATATGGACCTAGGTATGTTTGGGTGACATCTCACATGCTTACCACCATAAAATGCTGCTTCCCATTCTAATTTACTAGTTTAATTTTTCTACTTCTTTAGAGGTCAGCAAAGTGAGAATGACTCACACACCAGCTCCAGATAAGGTATTAATGGCTGATATCATCAGTGGGAGCATGGAGGAGGGCCACCACTTGTCTGCAAGTACTATAGTTCTTCCTCCTGAGGTCAGCCATTCTTGTCCTTGGGTGATCCTGCCCTTGTAACAAGCCTTGATCTCAGGAGGTAAGCCTGTGGCCCTTCACCCGGGAGAAATTTCATCTTCTCACTTGTCCCTTCAAGGGTCCTTATTTGTTGAACATCCTAGCTCAAAGTATATTCCTCTCTGATAACCTTCATATGTTATAAGTAGCCTTAAATACCCTAACCCAAGTGATAGAATTGTGTAGAAATTTTAGGTATAGGACAAGGGAAACAGCACTTTTGTCCTGGCTCTCCACCCTGCCTCCCAAGCCCATCTCCTCTCAAAGAAGTGACCTACATCACTTGCATACAGAGTCAGCCCTTGCATCTTCCTTGAAGTGTCATCAAACCTGATCTCCCTGTATTAGTCTTTTCACGCTGCTGATTAAGACATACCTGAGACTGGGTAATTTATAAAGAAAAAGAGGTTTAATGGACTCACAGTTTGACATCACTGGGGAGGCCTCACAATCATGGCAGAAGACAAAGGGAGAGCAAAGGGACTTCTTAGATGGTGGTGGGCAAGAGAGTGAGAGAGAACTTGTGCGGGGAAAATCCTCTTTATAAAACTGTCAGATCTTGTGAGACTTATCCACTATCACGAGAACAGCATGGGAAAGACCCGCCCCCATGATTCAATTACCTTCCATCGGGTCCCTCCCACAACATATGGGAATTGTGGGAGCTATAATTCTAGATGAGATTTGGGTGGGGACACAGCCAAACCATATCATTCCACCCCTGGCCTCTCCCAAACCTCATGTCCTCATATTTCAAAAGCAATCATGCCTTTCCAACAGTCCCCCAAAGCCTTAACTCATTTCAGCATTAACTCAAAAGTCCACAGTCCAAAGTCTCATCTGAGACAAGGCAAGTCCCTTTAGCCTATGAGCTTGTAAAATCAAAAGCAAGTTAGTTGCTTCTTAGATACAATAGGGGTACAGGAATTGGGTAAATACAGCCATTCCATATGGGAGAAATTGACCAAAATGAAGAGGCTACAGGACCCATGCAAGTCCAAAATCCAGTGAAGCAGTCAAATCCTAAAGTTCCAAAATGATCTCCTTTCACTCTATGTCTCACATCCAGGTCATACTGATATACGAGGTGGGTTCCCATGGTCTTGGACAGTTCCACCTTTGTGGCTTTGCAGGGTACAGCATCCCACCTGGCTGCTTTCATGGGCTGACATTGAGTATCTGTGGCTTTTCTAGGCACATGGTGCAAGCTGTTGGTGGATCTACCATTGTGGGGTCTGGAGGACTGTGGCTGTCTTCTCACAGCTCCACTAGGCAGCACCCCATTGGGGCCCTTGTATGGGGGCTTCAACCCCACATTTCCCTTCTGCACTGCCTTAGCAGAGGTTCTCCATGAGGGTCCTGCCTCTGCAGCAAACTTTTGCCTGGGCATCCAGGCATTTCCACACATCCTCTGAAATCTAGGCGGAGATTCCCAAACCTCAATTTTTGACTTCTATGCACCTGCAGGCTCAACACCACATGGAAGCTGCCAAGGCTTGGGATTTGCACCTTATGAAGCCATGGCCCAAGCTGTACCTTGGCCCCTTTTAGCCATGGCTAGAGTGACTGAGATGCAGGAAACCAAGTTCCCAGGTTGCACACAGCAGGGGGGCCCTGGGCCCAGCCCACGAAACCATTTTTTCTTTCTAGTCCTCTGGGCCTGTGATGGGAGGGGCTGCCATCAAGTTGCAAATTTTCTGAACTTTTATGCTGTGTTTCCCTTTTAAAACTGAATGCTTTTAACAGCACCCAAGTCATGTCTTGAATGCTTTGCTGCTTAGAAATTTCTTCTGCCAGATACACTAAATCATCTCCTTCAAGTTCAAAGTTTCACAAATCTCTAGGGCAGGGACAAAATACCACCAGTCTCTTTGCTAAAACATAGCAAGAGTCACCTTTACTCCAGGTATCAACAAATTCCTCATCTCCATCTGAGACCACCTCAGCCTGGATTTCATTGTCCATATCATTCATTATCAGCATTTTGGTCAAAGCCATTCAATAAGTCTCTAAGAAGTTTCGAACTTTCCTGCATTTTGCTCTCTTCTTCTGAGCCCTCCAGTGTTCTAACCTCTGCCTGTTACCTGGAGACGTTGGATGGAGAGGCCTCACAATCATGGTGGAAGATGAAAGAAGAGCAAAGAGACTTTTTACATGGTGGCAGATAAGAGAGAGAGAGAGAGAGAGAGAGAGAGAGGAGAGAGAGCTTATGCAGGCAGGCTCCCCTTTATAGAACCATCAGATTTCATGAGACTTACTATCAAGAGAACATTATGGGAAAGACTCACCCCCATGATTCAATTACCTCCCACTGGGTCCCTCCCATGACATGTGGGAATTGTAGGGGCTACAGTTCAAGATGAGATTTGGGTGGGGACACAACCAAACCATATTACTTACCCAGCATCAGAAATTAAGGAAATGTAGAAATGTGAACGTGGCGAAGACAGTTAGTATGAGCTAAAGATTTCCTGTGCTTTTCTAAATCACCTCAGTCCCCTGCAGTTAAGTTCAGACGATGTGACCAGTTTGGGCCCATAGGCTATGAGTACAAACTAAAATTACTGTTCTTCCCCTATCTCTCATGCCCTACTTAAGGAACGGTGGAGAAACCTAGATTCCTGAATTCCCATATGAAGGAGCAAGAGCATGGAAAATTTGTACCATCCACATCAGACTTTACCTGAGAGAGAAAAGCATCTTTGTTTTGTTAAGTTACTGAGATTTTGAGGTTTGTTACTGGAGCCTATCATGTTCTGGAGAAAACAGGGCGATTTTTGTGTGAAATGTCCTCCTTATTCTCAGGTTATCTGCTCTATGAACTGACCTTGCAGAAACAGATGTTATTTGAAGGAAAATCCTGCCTACAAATTTGGAATTTGTTTCAGCTTCACAATGGCAGTCTTTGAAAATGTTCAATCAGTAGTCTAGCTTATATTAATATTTAGGTTATTCAGGCTATTGAATATTGAGGAACAAAATTAGTTGCAGTCTTAGAGTATAGGTAATAACTGTCATTCACTCATAGATGCTGTGATTTTACTCATTCCTGCAGATAGCTGGCAAAGGCTGATGTTTGACATGTGATGCAGTATTGCAGACACCGCTTTTCCATGTTGAAATGGTGTGGATGATAGAGCTGCTATTTAATGACAGATGCTACTATGGCCTGTAATGGGTAGTTCTGGCTTTGGCACTAGCTTCTCTTCTTTCTCAGGGATTTCCAGGGTTAAAGTAATAGATATTCTCTGTATTATTCTTCCAAAGACAAGAACAAAACAATTGATCACTATAAAGGAAGTTTACAACATTGTTCCCTGGGCCATTTGTCCAGGACATTCCTGTGTGTTTGACAGAAGGCTCTGCCTGCCTCTCTCAGCCTCCAAGCTTTGTGTTATGCTCCAAGGAACATGGAGATGGCAAAGATGCCAGATGCCCCAACCACATTTTTCTGGGTAGAAGATGTTTAGAAATTTGCAAGCAATATTTTGTGTGTGTGTGTGTGTGTGTGTGTGTGTGTGTGTTTTCTCCATTAAGTTTCATCTTAATTATTTTTATTGGTTAAAATTATCTCCTTCTCTCAAATTGGAGATTTCTATTTCTAGAAGTTTTTCCCTTAGGTGTTTGGGTTTTTCCTGTGTCAGTTTTCTCTGTAATAGTTTTAGCCTTATCTCTCAAGGCATGTCTTGTCTTCTATGAGGACAGTTCTATGTTGTCTCAGCAGGGCCAGCTTTTGAACTCATTGCCTTGTTTGCATTGAGGTTTACCTCACCAACATTTGCTGTCTCTTCCTGTTTTGTTTTAAAAAGTATTTTAACATTTTAGTTGCCTCCACTAGGATCCAGTTAGGGCTCCCTCATGTGTCTATTCCAGCTGCATTATAACCTCCATCCTGCCCACTCTCAATTGACTCTCAGCTCTAACTCAGGTTAGAACCTGAGGTTAACTCACTCAGGTTCCATCTGTTGTGTTTTTGGAGGGAGGCAACTAAAGAAAATCTCAAAGATGGTTGGTCATCTCAGTCTCCAAATTCTGTAGAGTAGCTGAGAAGTAGTGTTACTGTATTTTGGAATCATCTAAACCCTGACTCTTTTGAGGGGTATTCAGGAATGACACCGATGCACATTTTAAAGGTAAGGAATTAACAACTCTTATGAAATGTTATAAAGTCTCTCAAAGGGCTGAATGGACTTGATACCATTCTTAGATGGGGGAAACAGTATGTTACTTTCGAATAACACTTTCATCATGCTTTATCCATATGTCTACATCTTCCTTAGGGTGGTCCATAACCCAGACTCTTAAGGAGTTCACAGGGAATGTCTGAAGAAGATAAGTGATAGCTTTCCTGATTTAGCTGTTTTAATCTATTGCTTTAGGACAATATGTTGGGAGATAGACCACAATGATTTATCAAACCTCAGTCAAGAATGGACTACAGTAAAGTCATATGGTAAAGGGGGGGATTAGATTCCAAAGGCAGTGAGTAAGTGAAAAATCACATAGAGACAGAATAATTCTTGGAAAGCTTTAAGAAAGATTCTCTGTTGGAAACCAAGATACAGCCAGTTTTCCTTCTGATTTTCAAGCAGATGAGCACCAGATGAAGAGGCTGGCTTGTGTTTTGCGGCCATACTATTTCAAAGATATGTGTTTTTATAAAAAATTATCCAGTCACACTGAAGGGAAAAGTGGATTCACCTCTTTCATCTCTGGGGCATTTTCTCATGGAATAGAAGGCAAACAAGATTGCCCTCAGTTGCAATCTCAATTGCAAACTCAGTTCCCAAATTTGTATGCCTAACTTTCTGTAACTTAAATACACATGCTGATGTGGCTCCAAGGTAGTTTCTTGAAGAAAGGTTGTCAGTTCCACTTTGGAGAGACAGGAGGGAGATCCAGAGTCCATCCTGTTAAATGTCAGTAGCATGGATAGCAGAAATGCTGTAATGAAGGAATTAAAGAGCATGTCCTCAGTGCAGAGACAAGACTCCCATCTTCTCAATGAATCTTTGTTCTTAGAGAAGCTTCTGAGATGAGAAGGAATGAGGCTTCTGTGGAGAAAATTTCCAGTTAACTTTACTGGAGTTGAAGCTCTAAGTGGATGAACTGTTAGTACTTGCCAATTCAGGAGGGGAACTGAAGGGAACCCTCTCCTAGTCTGAAGAGCTCAGGCAGGGCTGTGGCTGCCTGAATCCTGGAGGACCCTTGCATCCCATGATGTCAGACTTCCAAGCAGGTTATTGTGAGGAAACACCAGCAGCAACGGGGGATCTCAGCATTGCAATACCTGCTCTGGAAAGATTCTCTTTCTTAGAGTTTTAAAAGTTATTTGGCAAAGTTTTGCTGAAGGAGTGTGCTAATTTTAAGCTACTGTAAGTCACTTTGGAGATTTCCACTGTAGCCAGTAGAATCTTTTTAAGTACTTTCCCTTTCACCCAGAGTAGTTGCAAGTGGCTGTCCTGAGCAACCAAGAAGAGACATTTCTACAGATTTCTGGGTAGGACTTGAATGAAAGAAACCTGGTTCCCTTGTCCAAGGGCATTTCTGCCATAATGTGGGCAGAGGAAACAGGATGTCTATGAATTATGTCCTCTAGACTTCATCACTGGAGAGTGTACCTGTGAGCCTGCCTCATACACCAAGTTGGGATCCAAGCCCTGACCAGAAGTGATTGCCATTTCTCTGATGAAGAAACTCAAGATACCAATATAGTCAGTGAGCTTTGATTGGGTGACAAATCAGTAGTGTGGTTGCCATGTGGCCTCTAGGTCACATTTATCTAGTAATGCCAGGGAGCAAGTTTGTGTGTACGAATTCCATACTCAGGAAAACTCCAAATTTAATCATGTATTGGGAGACCCCAGATTTGGTTTTGGATTGCTTCTAAACTTGGATGAATAGCGGCGGGGGGGGGGGAGGGGGCGGCGGGCCACAACAACTCACTGGGTTTTTTTCCTTTGCAAAGTAAGGTGATGGAGAGTGGGCTGGTGGAGAGCGGGTGGGTGCTGGGTGTGGACTAGTCTAAGATGTATCGCTGGGCTAGTATTTTATGAGTCTATGAGGGGCAGCTCTCTTTGCGTAGAATACAAATGAAATGTATTCTGAAACATGTTTTTTAATTAATGGCCCTTGCAGGAGTGTTTCTCTGTTGATAACTACAATTCTGTATTTTGGACTTCAGTAAACAAAAAGAGCCATGTGCTCTTTAATAATCCTTGTGCTATTTGATTTCTGATGAGCAATGTGGCTCCAGAGCTGGGGTCTGTGAGCTCTTGAGGGCAAATATGTAAATTAACTAGCTGAGGCCAAGTTGCAGAAGAGAGTGAGTAATAGTGACTGAATACTGACCATGGGCCAGGCATTCCATCAATTGCTCTACCTGCTTTGTTTTATTAATGCTCAAAGCAACCCTAGGAGTTTGAGAATATTTTTATCTTATTTAATAAATAGTTGTGGTGAGGCTTAGAGAATAATTTGTCCAAGCTCACAGAGCTGGAAGGTGGCAGGGACAAGATTTGAATGCAGGTTGCTTATTGCTGAGAAGGCTCTTTTAAACATAGTGTGATGGTCTGTTGACTTTTTATGTTTATTCCATTAAACTCATTTCTGCAATGCTTTGGGAAAATTGAAAATATCTTTAAAAGCTACATGTGATAAATGTTTTAAAATTGCCATCTAAAAACAAGCATGTAACTTAACCAACCATTAAAAAATTTATATAAACTTACTGCACAATAAAATGTTGTTCCAATTTTAAATTAAACAGATTAAAATAAATATCCAGCATAATTCCCAGAACTGTCAGCTACTCACTATCTGTTCAGTCAATTAAACATCATCAGCTATTTGTGTACTCAAGAGTTTTATTGAATTAACCACCAGGCTTTTGGTGTTTTGATTGTTACTACAGATGCCACTGCTTTGCTTCGCTTTGAGAACTGCTGTCAGAAAGAGGCAATCACACACAACTAAACTGGTGGTCTCTTCAGAGAAAAGACTTGTAAATGGAAGACTGGCTTATTACTAATTACTTTTGATAAAGGCTGCAGACAGCGAAACTTGCCTCTAACATTCTCACACATAATCTTTCTCTGCATGCATATGTAAAACCTCAAACAAAAGCCAATGTCAATAACAATATTCCCAGATAGCTTATTTCTTTCACAAAATGTCCAGAAGCCTCGAATAGCTCAGTTTTTCACACCTGAATTGATACATTTTTTAAGGATGGGTGAAAAGCACTGAAGGGGGCAGATCTAGAAAGGTGTGTGTGAGGCTAGAAGGAAGAGTGACGACTTCTTATGTTTGTATTTGCTTTTCCTTCCAAATAGGTTTTGTTTGTGGGGACCTATTTGGGCAACCAAGACGTTTTCTTAGTTTTCATGGTATGGCAAAATACTAAAATTTTCTTACTGCTGAGCAGGAAGAGTTGTCATAAAACACATGGAGGACATTTTTGGTTTTAGTCTACCCTAGTTTAATGTCCTCCTATTACAGACCTGAAAAGCCAGCCCCCACCCTCTCCATGGCCTTCAGGATATCACTTCTGTCTGTTAAGTTTCTAATCAGGCGTGTGTGAGATAAGGCAGAGAAAGCACTCTCAACATGAACCACACTTCCTTATGAATCCGCAATAGCTGAGGAAGACAAGCTTCATGTTCTTAAACTTTATAGATGTGTTTCCCAATCCTCCTCTGTCTTTCCCATTGTTTCTGCTGGCATAAGGCCTCTCCTGTCTTGCCCTGGCTGCTCCTCCACTGATTTTCTCACTGCACTGGCTGGTGAGCGTGTTGACTATCGTGAGAATAAGCTGCTCCCTGTCCTGGCACTGCTTTTTGAAGAAAACATTTCCTTCCCTTGTGCAAGCCAAGGAGTTACTTCCGTGGGGAGAAAGCTGGAGTGCTGATTGGAACCATGCGTTATTGCTGGTTTAAATTTGGCTTATTTGCAACAGACAGAGATTGGGAGAGATAGGAGAATGGGCTTCTCCTGGTCCTGAGGTGGTTCCCACATCTGCTTCATATTAGGTGCACTGTGGAGAAAAGACTTTGAAATTAGCTTTAGTTGTGGAATAATAAGGTAGGCTTCTTAGTGTGGGGGATTGTGAATGATTACCCTCCAAAATGAAGGGTTGACGTTTCATCCTCTGGGTACTTTTTCCAGGGTGGTTTGGCTATCCCCAGTGGATGGAGGTGCTATATTACTTCCTCTTCCTCAGAAACCTAGAGTCTGGCTTTCAGGGCATAGAGTGCACAGCCATCTGGAGTCATCACCTCCACTTCCCTAGTCCTCCGGGACCTCCAGCAACCAGGGGTATTCTTGGTGACATGAGCAGATTAGTGTCTACTGGGGATGAGGCAGACCGGCTGCTGGTCGCGCCTGTTCTAGAGTCTTCAGGTGCCGCTTTAGAAATAGTCATTGCAGCACAGGTCTGCAAAAAGAAAAGGATATATTTTAAACATTTTTTGACTATTTTTCTCATCATTTCAGATCTCAACCTCTTTTGAGATAAGCCTCATAATCTGAAGAAGACACCCAGACACCCATGAGTAAGTTATTCTCTGTATATTGTCATTTCTCATTGAATTGTTTTTATTTTTCTCTCCTCATATTGAATGTAAGAGCTGCGACAGCAAAGCTCTTGTTACTGTCTTGTGTTCCCTGGTCCTAAGCAATGTTTGGATATTGTAAGCCATTCGAGATCGAAGGTTAACTGAGTCAATCAAAGAATAAACGAAGGGAAGTCTCTACCAATAAAGGGTACTTCTGGAAGCTACATTAGACCTTTGGATTCTTGACGGAGAGGACATTGGCACTGGGACAAGAGCCCTGGAGTTGCAATAGATCAGTCTGACCCCTCTGAGGTCAGCTTAACCAATATCTTGGGATTAGGCAGGAGAAAGACTAGACAGAAGAAATTAGAAGGTCGATGACCTTCCAGCCTACTTTCAATAACCATGATTTGGGGAGCTTTTACATTCCCTAGGATCAGCCTCATCAGAGAGCTTCAAAATAGAAACAACAATCATCCATTGTGTGCGGTGTAAGTTTGCAGGCAGAGGCCTCAATTAGTTCTCTTCTTTAACGACCATCTAATTCTGCAGTTCTCTGATTTCCCCTCATTAAAGTACTCCTAGATAGTTGATTTGAGAGTTGTTTTTAACTAGTCTTTTTTTTATTTTAAGATTCTGATCAGAAAATCACTCAGATTACCCCAGGAAATGAAAGTTTATGGTAAAGACAGATTTTACATTTTATCATAAGAATTTTTACATTGCTATTTTATATTTGCCCTGCTAGAGAGTGAGGAAGGTAACCTCTTCATACCTCATGAGAGAAGTTGTAATTGAAATCGTTTCTGTTGGTCCTTGTGGAAGTGGAAGAGGGAGACCGTCATTCCACATAAGAGAACCCATGACAGGTCCAACCTCTGCCCCCTGAAGACAGGGATGTCTCCAAGCTGTACTTGCATTTCTGAAGCAGTTATGGAGGGAAATCTCATCACAGGGGGCTGTGACTAATCACAACCCTTGTGACTAATAACTCCTTTTTTAAAAATATTATCCCAAGGAGAAGCCTTTTTGAAAGAATCTGAATAATGTCTGTCTCAAAGAATTCCAAGCCTTCTATTTGCTAACTTATAAAAAGTCCTATTAATTTGATACTAATGATAATCAAGCCTCCCTAATCTTTGAATAAAATTATTTGAAGTTTCTTGAGCTTGCATATAATCCACCATGACCTCTCCAACTTCTCTGCTGGTAATGACTATAGACCTCCAAATCCTATGAGTAATTGACTTATTCTTTTTTCTAATTCAAAAATTCCAGGCATTCAGAGTATCTTATTGGTCTTCCCCATTGAGTTGCAAAATAACATGGCCTGGATTCCTACCTATGGGTCAAGTGGCCAGGTTGGATTCACTCAGGTTGGCTTTCGTGAGGCTGGCCCTGGAGATGCCTAAACAGAAATTTTTCCTCAGAAGGAGCCACGCACATGGCAGTGATTCAGAAGCTTGGCGTGTTCAGTACAGGGTAGAATCAGAAACCTGGCTTGTTTAATTCTGTTCATTCTCCCGTATCAACTTATGAAAGAATAACGTGGAAGAATTTAGCTTCTATGGAAGCCGAAAGCAACTTTGGATAGTATTTAGATGACCATCCACATTTTAAAGATCAGGAATCTGATAAACAAATGTCCTGGCCAAGATCACAAAGGCAATTAAGGGCAGAACCAAAATAATTCAGGTAGACTCACTCGAAGAGTGATGACATGGCTCTGGCAAACTATCTCTGAAACATTTGTTCCCCATATCTAGCCCCTCCCCATTTTCTTTGGTAAAGAGCAGAGCTTAATTTCCAAATAAGTACATTAAAATCATAATTAGAAAGCCAAGTTAGAAGGCAATAAATAATCCAGTATTCTGGAAGGTTTTAAAATGTTTGCCTCATCTATTTTGTGAAGTGAAAATAACTTTATCCAAATTGTGGTAATGTTTTTTAACGTTGTTTAGACCCTTAGACTTCTCACTATAAAATTGGATAATATACCCCTGACTGCTTAAATGGAGGAAGAAAAGATGAATATTAGTGGTAAACCCCAAAATCTCATTTATTTTAGAGAGATACATGAGTTGATAAAAAGAAACAATTTGT
Source organism: Colobus angolensis palliatus (assembly GCF_000951035.1). Lineage (NCBI taxonomy): Eukaryota > Metazoa > Chordata > Mammalia > Primates > Cercopithecidae > Colobus > Colobus angolensis. Next base: position 942,001 of record NW_012115488.1, read on the forward strand.
AGAACAAAGAAACACAATTCATTGCCTTCAAGTACATAAAACAAATAGAGCCAGGCCAACAAATTTATCTAATGGTGTTTTTAAGGGGACTCATTATAAGTATTTAATTAATATACTATTTAATATGTTATTTTTTGTGGTCATCAATTTTGCTTTTGAAGTATATATAAAATCATCCAGAAATGGGGATAGGGTAAAACTAACTTCATTCCAGACCTTGTTCTAATGAATAGCAATTTTTAGTATGCTCAGACTTAAAAGTTTATATAGTTTTGAATATTTTGGTTTTAAAATCGTGTATTTCGCTGACAGATCTCAACATGCTTTAATATCATTAGATGAGTGTCATTACTATCTATGGACTACATTTTGCTGATGGGAATCTGAATCTCAGGACAAAGAAGGAAGGGGAGGGTGCTGTTCTCCAAACACTAATTCTTAGGCTAATAACTGACTTAGGAGATCATACCCTGCTCTTTCCACTTACTTTTCATTTAGTTCTTCAGGAGTTTGAAATAGAAAAGTGGGAAATAAAATATGATAAGGACAATTTGAAAAAGCTTATCAGTATTAGAGGACATTGCAAAAACTCTTTGGAGATATTTATTTCACCCTATTAGAAAATACTTTATTAGATTGAGTCTACTTTATGTGTAGGGTCAATGGAACCAGTCTCATCCTTCCTTCCCTTGTCCTCTTTAGACAGCCCTCAGGACTGACTGCAACTCGAGTCATTACAGAATATAGTTACAGGAATCTCAAAAGGAATAAAAGCACTAATATCTAACCATGCTCCCTAATACAGTTTGCATATTTGTCCTCACCTAAATATCATGTTGAATTGTAATCTCCAGTATTACGGGTGGAACCTGATGGGAGGTGATTGGATCATGGGGGTGGATTTCTCATGAATGCTTTAGCTTCCTCCTCTTGTTGCTGTCCACACAACAGTGAATTCTCACAAGATCTGGTCATTTAAAAGTGTGTGGACCTCCCCTTGAACTTTCTTTCTTGCTCCTGTTTTTACCATATGAAGTGCCTGCTCCTGCTTCACCTTCCACCATGAGTAAAAGCTTCCTGAGGACTTTCCAGAAGCAGATGCTAGTGATATGTTTCCTATAAAGCCTTCAGAACTGTGAGCCAATTTAATCTCTTTTCTATATACATTACCCAGTCTCAGATATTTCTTTATAAGAATGCAAGAATGGCCTAATATAGAAAATTGGTACAAGGAGTGGGGTATTGCTATAAACATATCTAAAAATGTGGAAGTGACTTTGGAAGTAGGTAACAGGCAGAGTTTGGAAATGTTTGGAGGGCTCAGGAGAAGACAAGAAAATGAGAGGAGCTTTGATTTTCTTAGAGGCTGGTTAAATTATTGTAACCAAAATGCTGATAGTGATATGGATAGTAATGTCCAGGCTGCTGAGGTCTCAGATGGAAATGAGGAACTCATTGGGAACTGGAGCAAAATTCATGCATGTTATACCTTAGCAAAGAACTTGGCTGCCTTGTGCCCCTGCCCTAGGGATCTGTGGAAATTTGAACTTCAGAGTGATGATTTAGGGTATCTGGCAGATACCTTAAGGGTAAAGGCAGAAAAACCGTTTTAAGCAGCAAAGTGTTCAAAATTTGGACTGACTGCTTCTAACAGCTCATCCTCAGATGCAGGAACAAATAAATAACCTGAAGTTGAACTAATATTCAAACAGGAATTAAAATGTCAAGTTTGGAAATTTTGCAGCCTAGCCATGTGGCAAAAGAAGAAAAAACTTTTTTAGGACAGAAATTCAAGTAGGCCATGGAGAAACCACTTGCTAGATATTTGCATAACTAAAAAGGAGCCAAATACTAATATCCAAGACAATGGGAAAAGACTTCAAAGATATTTCAGGGATCTTCAAGGCAGTCTTTTCCATCAAAAGCCTAGAGGCCTAGAACAGAAGAATGGTTTAGTGGGCCAGACCCAGAGTCTTGCTGCCCTGCTCGGCCTCAAGACACTGTTCCTCATATCTCGGCCACTCTGGCTCCATTCTCAGCTCAAAGGGACCCAGGTACAGCTCAAGCTGCAGCACCAGAGAGTGTAAGCCACAAGCCTTGGCAGCTTCCATGTGGTGTTAAGCCTGCAGTGCACAGAGTGCAAGAGTTGAGGCTTGGCAGCCACTGCCTAGATTGTAGAGCATGTATGGAAAAGCCTGGGTGTCTAGGCAGAAGGCTGTTGCACAGACAAAGCCCTCACAGAGAACCTCTTCTAGGGCAATGCCAAGGGGGAAATGTGCGGTTGGACCCCCCACACAGAGTCTCCACTGGGTCACTGCCTAGTGGAGCTGTGAGAAGGTGGCTACCACTCTCCAGACCTGAGAATCGTAAATCCACTGGCAGCTTGCACCCTGTGCCTGGAAAAGTCATAGGAAGTCGATAACCTGTCAGATCAGCCTTGGGGCTGAAGCTTGCAGAATTTCAGGGATGAAGCTGCCCAAGACTCTGGGATTCTACCCCTTGTAGCGGTGTACCCTGATGTGGGACTTGGAGTCAAAGGAGATTATTTTGGAGATTTAAGACTTAGTGACTGCTTTGCTGAATTTTGAGCTTGCATGGGTCCTGTAGCCCTTTTCTTTGGCCGATTTCTCCCTTTTGGAATGGGAATGTTTACCCAATGCTGCTACCTCTATTGTATCTTGGAAGTAAATAACTTGTTTTGATTTTACAGGTTGATAGGTGGAAGGAACTCACCTCTAGATGAGATTTTGAATTTTGTACTTGGGACTTTTGAGTTAATGCTGGAATGAGTTAAGACTTTGCGGGGACATTTAGAAGTGATTGTATTTCAAAATGTGAAAAGGACATGAGAGCCAGGGCATGGTGGCTCACACCTGTAATCCCAGCACTTTGGGAAACCGAGGTGGGCAGATCATGAGGTCAGGAGATCGAGACCATCCTGGCTAACATGGTGAAACCCTGTCTCTATTAAAAAAATACAAAAAATTAGCTGGGCATGGTGGCACATGCCTGTAGTCCCAGCTACTTGGGAGGCTGAGGCAGGAGAATCGCTTGAACCTGGGAGGTGGAGGTTGCAGTGAGCTGAGATCACACTACTGCACTCCAGCCTGGGTGACAGAGCGAGACTCCATCAAAAAAAAAAAAAAAAAAAAAAAAAAAAAGACATGAGATTTGGGAGGGGCTGTGGGCAGAATATGGGTCTTGGTGGGAGGTGATTGGATAATGGAGGTGGATTTCTCATGAATGGTTTAGCACCATCCTCTTGGTGCTATCCTTGTGTAGTGAGTGAGTTTTCACAAGATCTGATCATTTAAAAGTGTGTGCCACCTCCCCCACATTCTCTCTCTTGCCCTTGTTTTCATCCTGTGAACTGCCTGCACCTGCTTTGCCTTCCAATGTGAGTAAAAGCTTCCTGAGGCCTTTCCAGAAGCAGATGCCAGCGTTATGCTTCCTGTACGGCCTGCAGAACAATGAACCAATTAAACCCCTTTTCTTTATAAATTACCCAGTCTCAGGTATTTCTTTATAGCAATGCAGGAATGGCCTGATACACTCCCTGATATATTACAGCCTCCACCCCACAGTGAACAAGTGCTCTTAATGAAGCATATAGGGTCTTTTTAAAAACTGTCTTTGAGACAATGGATATAACAACAGATGACACTGTAATAGCAGCTCTGGTGGCCAGAGAATTATTGCTTTCTTCACTTTGTGGCTCTATTTAGCTACCAAAAAATAAGTGAAAAATCACAGGCATATGACTTTGTTCTATAGGAAATATTTGCTCATTATGATTCTGCTGTGGTTAATAAGATCTTTACAAATAATCCATCTTCCTCTATTTCCTTGTTCACATTTTAAAAAATACTATTGAGTGCCAACTTGTGTGAGACATTATGTTAAGTGGTGTGTAGTAATTGTGAGTTGAGCAACAAGGAGCTCCTTCTTTCTCTTTCTTCAGTTCTTTACTTACATGTACTGTAACACTAAGTCCTATCCTGGTCAACCTATTCATAATTGCAACTTACGCACACACTTATTATCACTCTTCCCTGCTTTAACTATCTTTAACCGTTACTCACATCTAATATGTGATATATTTTATTTATTTACTAGTTGTCTCTCCCACTATAATGCAAATTTCATGAAGCTAGGGATTTTTATTTTTTTGTGTTCACAGACCCAGCATTTAAAAAAAATGCCTGGAAATAGGCACTCAATAAATATTTCTAACCAATCAATTAATGAACGAAGCAATTGGAGGCAAAACATAATAATGAAGTGGCACTAAAGACCCCACGTGTTTTTTATTTAGATCCATTAATCAGTACTAATTGCATCTGTTTTTTCAGATTTCTAGACATTTTATCATCTCTTCTCCAAAAATGTCAGGTATGATGGTGCCTGAAGACTTGGTGAAAACACAGTTAATTATATCTATTTTCCTCTGATCTATATCAAACATGTATGGCAATAAAGATCAGATTTTCCTGGAAAAACTTGATTAATTGATAACCATGTGCTTCCAAGAGGGCTCCAAAATCATCTGCTAAAATTTATTACTTGGGTTGATACTGCTTATTTTGCTGAGTTCCTGTGAAAAGTATGTGGGATAAAGTTTACAAAAACCTCTTAAATCTGGCATTGGAGATCAAGGAGATGTAGAAGAAGTAGTAAAGGAGACTGAACACAAAATTCCAGAGAAGCAGAGAAAACCAGGCTACAAAAGTGTTCAAGGGCAAGTGATAAACTTTGCTGGTCTAGTTTATAACTCAACTAAAGAAGCAATAGTAAGGAGGAGGTTGTTGATGACTTTCATAAAAGAAGCTTCAATAGATTGGTGAGGCAAAACTTTACTGAAATAAATTTAAGATAAAATGAGAGTAAATACATATAGGGGACAATTGGTATAGACAATACTTTCATAAACTTTTGTTATAAAGGAAAGAAGAGAAATGGAGTATAAGGTCATAAAGAGTTTTTTATATTTTTTATGGTTCCCCAAATAATAGCCTGTTGGTATGAGAATGATTCAGTAGAAAAGAAAAAATTTATTGATGTGATTTGTAGAAAAAATGATGCCTAGAGGAATGTTCTTGGATGACAGGAATGAGGTCTAATGGACAGGTAGCAATATTGACCATAGCTGGAAAGAAGCCTCAATACTTCCATCCATGCCCTGGAGGAAGACATTAATAAATATTGCAAATTTGGTAAAAGTAGCTGATATACTAGATAATAACATTGAAATTTAAAATATCGGTCACATATAAATAAAAATAGGGCCAGATTATCTGAAATGTATGGGCTTATAAAAAGGTAAATGAAAATACAGATAATCAAAAGCATGTAACTTGGGAGGGAAATAATTAAGGTTAAATTGTTATAAGATTTGTATAGTTTTTCAAGGTGGATAAAAATTTTTATTAACTTCACACTGTTTAATTATGAAAGTTAAAAATTTTAAGTGCAATCACTAAAACAAAAAAATAAAGTGTGTATAATAGTCTATTACAGGAAAAATAATGGAATTCCAAATATAAAATAGCTTTATCTACTAGAATAGTAGATAGGGAAGAGCAACCAGATGTTTAAGGGTCTGAAAACAATGGTTAAAAGCATAAAATATATAGTTTTGGTAAGAAAAGTCATTTTCTTTGAGGGACTTAATGCTGAAATTATTTCTTCAATTTGGTAGTTTTTAAATATTTTAAGATCTATCATAAGCAGGGGAAGGGATTAAATGTACTCCTTATTTAATGTTAGAAAGTTGAACCGGCTATGGATATGAGTTTGGGGAGGTGGTTTGGGGGTTTATCTTAAGGACAATATTTATAAGAATGGAATGGCTACATGTGAGATACTGAGCTCTCCTTCAGAGGTCGTAGGATCACCTATCAGGAAACTTTGGTATGAGTTAGTGAAGCAAAAGTTGGACTAAATGAACTGAATAAACTCTTTGCCAAGTCAAAGATTTTAAAATAATAGTAATGATTTTTAAAAATGTTCTAATCACTGTATAGACATGACTTTATTCAATCTTTTTGCATCAACATCATCAGATAAGTATTATCCCTGTTTTTGAAGATGCTAAAGTTTAGACCTTTAAGTGCCTTGTTGAGGATGTGCAGCTTGTGTGGGGATAGAATTCCAGGAGTGCCTCTTTCTAAAGTGGGAGACTTTTCTTTATGCCTCACGGAATTCCAGAATGAGTCATTGACTCATTTCTAATCTTGTCAAATCCCCACAAAGAAGTCCTTTCTGTCTTATAATAGTGGTGTAAAATATCAAAAGCCAAAATCAGCAAAGGTATACACACACACACACATATATATATCTGATATATACATGTATTATATATACATATATTCACACACACGCACACAGAATTTCAGTAAAGACATTGCTCCTTCTTCTTTTCCAAAAACCTAGAACCTAAAAGAAGCCTTCTTCATGCATAAAAGTAAATTTCTCCGAGTGAATTTTGGCAGTAATTTTTTTAGAACTAATTGTTTCCAGTATACAAAGTGAGCCTTTATTAATTTTTATGTAATTTCTCTTCTTTTGTATTTGGTCCATGGATAATTGTTCTTCTTTTTCTTTTTTGCATCTGATTCTTTTATAAAGTCTGATGATGTTGGATATTCTTATACAAATTCTGATAATAAACCTTAATATTGATTTGTCTAATAGGAGAGTCACAGCTTGAACATACTGCTGAATGAAAATAAGTATAATTTGGAATATTTCTTTTAGTAAATCAGTTGGTGTAAAGTGACATTTCAGAGGGAAGTGGATAGAAGATGCATGGATAAAAATTATTTTATGCAAAATGAAAATTGAACATATCTCTACTCTGAATTTGCACTAACTTAAAACTCTAAAGACTACTAAATGCTAAAAAGATTCATTGTGATCCTGAACTTGGGAGGACAAAAATGTGACATTCTGATATTCTGACTTGGGATGCACTGTTTCCAGGGTATTTTCCACAAACTTGAGCTTGATGGAACTTTCCTGGGAGTAAACTTTCTAGTGAGATTTCCAAGCCAAATTTGATGACATTTGGTTGAATTGGATGAGCTTCAAAGTAAACACACCAAATCTGAATCTTTGTTTGAATTGACTGAAATCCATTGGGTTCATGTCACTGGTGAAAAATGGCTTTGTTTGGGTGAACAGGTTTTGCTGAGGCTTCTAGTAGCCATCTCGTGGCTAAGAAAAGGCATGGAAAAATTTGACCTCAAAAAACAAAAACAAAAACAAATGCAAACAAACAAATAAAAAACAAAAAAACCTGAGGATGTGGAGCAGTGATATTGGGATTTCATCATCCCTAAAGTTCTTGCTGACATTTTGAATGAGTGTACACTCTGCCCTTCAGTTTTGTAGGGGTTGAATTCCAACTTTGCTAGTTGACTTCTAAATATGTCATTTAAATTTTTTTAATAACCAATACCTAACAATTACTCTTATTGTGATTGAATTTTAGATCTCCCTTTACCCTGAAAACACAAAACTTATTGTGGAACTGTAGGGATGGTGGCAGGGCTGCTCTTTCCCCTCCCTTCTCGCAAACTGAAATTTGGAGATGAAGCAGGAAGAAAGAGGAGTCCCTCATTGAGTCACAGCCCACTTTGGTTTATTCAGTCATAAAAGAGGTTTCCCAATCTGGAGTGTGTGTGTGTGTGAGTGTGTGTGTGTGCGTGTGTGTGTGTGTGTGTGTGTTTGGGTCATTGTTTTGGGGATCTCTTCTGAAGAAATATTCACAGAACTTCAAACATGTGGCTCATTAAGACCTATCATAGAGGACTTGTTGTTCTCATCTGCCAGCACAGATGGCTGTGTACCAAGGTGTACCTTTCTTGTGGGGTATACCTTTCTTGCTTTATGTAGTAAGGCACAGAAAGCTATGCTAAATAGGAAAAGATAATATTAAAATATACCTCCCTCACTTTATGCAGGTAAGCAGAGGAAGCTACTGTTACATTAGAAAGTTTTGAGATTTCATTGGTCAATGGTCAACTTGCCTCTAAGGTGGAGAAAGTCTACATGTACAACAAAGTCAAGCAAAGAGAATTGGAGTTGAGATGTGGAGGGAGAAGCTCTCTGCATAGAGTTTTGCCTAAATACAGCTCTGTCTCTTGATATTTCAATTACATGAGCTAGTAAACTCACTTCTTTTGCTTAAACTTAGTTCGAGTTGCAGTTTGTCACTTACAACCAAAACCATATAACCTCCACAAGGTTATAAAATAGGTAAGACAGACCCTGAGATACTGATTTCATTTGAATGACTGTGATGGCAGGATATTATATTTATCCACAGTACTAAAACTGGCATCAACAAACCATCACTTAGGATTTCCAAATGACCTTACCTTTGCATTGTTTACAGACGGTGGTGACTGACTCATGAGTATGACCTTAAGTTCTATGAAACGCCATATACTCAGCACTTCAATATAAATGCATGGATATCATAATGCAATGAGGGGCTACTAAGGTGCCTGATAGCCTTTGGCCATTTTGCAGTTGTTTTGATTGAGGAGATTCCTTTCTTCTTCCTTGATGTACTGTTTCATGACTCCTAGGTACTGTCAGATACTATATTTCTTGTATTAGTGAATTTTTTTTTCCTGAATGAATTACAGTTTTCTGTAACACTCTCCATTTATCCTCTTCTCCCACTCCCCTGTTAGAATGGTTTTTAGGGAAAGATAATGTTTAAATTTTCAGTAGCATTGGAATATTACAAACATGGAATCCTAAGTTAAATCTGACATTCTTCCTCTTAGCTCACTTTTTTATTACAAGCACATAAGTTAAGAATCCACTATGAGCTTTAACTGAATTTCCTGAGATGTTTTTATGATAACCCTATCCTACAATTAGAATTTAAAAAAAATGATTCACATAGTTATCTTTACTAGATATGTGTTTATGCTCATGTTCACTTTCACCAATTCTTCTGCCAACATGGCAGATTTTCATTCAAGTACCATAAAAATGTGTTTGTTTTAGTGGACAGAATAATGGAATTACTGTATTTTAATGATGTTGTTTTCTTTGTTCAGCATCCAGGCCATTGCCACAATTTTCCAGTCTGGTCATGGCTAAAATGTTTTAGGCAGTATTTAGGATGGCTTGACTCCACCATGCTAAAACATGCTGCTAATATTATAAATCCTTGTAACTTTGGAGATTTTTCTCAATGTACAAATACAGAAGCGTGGGATGCATTTTGCTTTTGGTGGTTTCAGAGGGGTGGTCATGCAAGAAATTGTTTTCAAAACAGTCACCCCCACCATCTGTGCTGCAGAAGACAGATTTAAGGGGCTGATAGAGACCCTTGGGCATTGAAAGCAGAAAGAGCTCAGGAAGCCTCCGAGATCACCCACGCTTTGTGAGAAAATCACTGGGCTGGGGGTGG
>NW_012115488.1:951483-1013333 GCF_000951035.1 Colobus angolensis palliatus
TAGGGTGGGGGGAACGGCTTTACAGAACTGACTTTACCTGGTGGGAGGACATGTTCAGGTTTTTAGGATAATGCTTATTTTTGTGGGTTTTGTTTACACAACATGGTTTACTGTTGCCTTACTGGCTAAGTATTAACTTCCCTTCTCTTTTTAGTGAAAGTTTCATACCTATGCTATTAGGAGGGTCTGTAACAGGTCCAATTTTTTAAGACAATAAAGTATCAGTGAGTAAAGAGCATGGAAATGTTGAATTTACAAAGATAGACTGCTTTCCTCAGGAAAAAATAGCCTGCTAATTTCAAACCCTCTCCAGAGGGCTAAGGAAAGCTTTAAATATCCATTCAAAATTCTTCACAGCCAGACATCCCTTTTAAAGGAATTAGGTTACATCAGTTGATGTAATTAACTCAGATTGTTTGGGTGATCCAAATCCCAAAGGCAGCAATACATCTGTGCAGCACACACATTTCCTCTTCTGTGCAAAGGCGCCAGTGGTTTCGATTCTGGGTGTGTATTTGAGGGGGTTGAAGAAATGGGGGCAAGAGCAGGAGCTGGTGAAAGGTAATATAGAGAAGAATCATGTACCAAAAATGCTTTTTTTTTTTTTAATGCTATCTGATTTCCTTTTAAATCTTTGTTTGAAAAAGGAATATCAGTTTGGGATCTCTTAATAATCAAATATATTAAAATAAACCATCTTTTGTTTCATTAGCCCAGTTATTCATTACTGCTCTTTGGGCATCTGGCCAGCAGTGTAGAGCTGGAGGAAGAGGTATCTTTTAGTCAATCAGTGAACTGGAAGATGTGCCATCTTTTCACCTCTGACTTGCAGGAAGAGGGCTCAAGAATATGTGTTTGTGAAACAAATCCAGTTGCTTTATATTGTATTTGAATATCATCTCCCATAGAATCTTGAAGCTATAAAGGTGTATTTATGCTTAAATACTTCCATTTCCAGGTGATGTTGCACCTGACCCATTTCATACAGTTTTCTGTCTAATTCTTTTAAGAGTTTGAAACTCAGAGAGTCAGAGTATGCTCTCTTTGAAAATCTCTTTCTGGTAGATTCTCTTTCAATTATTACAAAGCTTCATCTCCGTAACACTCTATTTCTTGACCAGATTCTACATAGGTTATCCAGTTTGTATTTACTCTTAGTGTCACATCAGCAAATGTGAAATACAATTGTCGCTTTCCTTACATATTAAATCCTTTCTGATATTTTAAAACTGCAGGTCTTCTACAGTGAGAAGAGTTATAGCAAGAGGTAGAGATAATGCACTAAATTAATTAAGAACATATATAGATTAAGAGACTTCTGTTGACTATGACTAGATCACCAAAGTTAAAAACATGTGATTTTTTTTAACAAGACAAATTTCTATTTATATTTTATGTTGCTTAGCTCAGTTCTGCATATTCATTTGTAATAGGAAAACATTATTTTAAGCAACATAAATAATTGCACAGCTTTTGGTCTTTCATCAAATTCAAGACTTTTTTTGGTTTTGAGGTACTTTTCTGGAGTAAAAGGGCTTTTTAAAAATCACTATTTATCCATGTTCTTAGGAATGTCTGGTAAGAAGATGTCTGAGTTTTAGCAAAAGGATATAAAATATAAGTCAATTGCACTTGAAAGAAAACTCCAACCTAAGACTGACCACAGTATTTAGGGGGCTTAGGCATTTTCAAATAACTGTTTTAGTTTTGGCCCATTTGTCTAGACTACACAAGGGAGAATGCTTTGTTCCATCAATTCTAGGTCTAATTTATACAGTTCTGTTCAGCTTTTTTTTTCTCTCCCATCCAGTCCAGGGTCTTTCCTGATTGGTACTGGTACACTGAATTCACTCTTACCCCTGGAGTTGTTCAATGTTACAGTTGGAAGCGTCTTTAGGGATTAGTCCAGCTCTTACTTTTTAAGAACTTTTGTATTTTATTGTAGTAAGAACATTTAGTATGAAATTAACCTTCAACAGATTTTTTACGTGTACAATACCATATTGATACAATGTGGTACAGCAGATTTCTAGAACTTATTTATTTTAATAACTGAAACTATATATCCATTGGTAAGCAACCTGTCCCTGGCAGCAACAGTCCCTGGCAACCACCATTTTACTCTCTGCTTCTAAGAGTCTATTTTAGATGTCTTATATAGGTAGAATTATACAGTATTTGTCCTGCCCTAACTGGCTTATTTTATTTAGCATAATGTTCCCATGGTTGATCCATGTTGTTGCATATTGCACTATTTTCTTGTTTTTTAAGGCTAATATTCCATTTTATTTATATACCACATTTTCTTTATTCATTCATCTGTTGATAGAAATTTAGATCATTTCCTTATCTTGCCTATTGTGTATAGTACTGCAATGAATGTAAGACTGCTAATGTCTCTTGGAGATTTTGATTTCAATTCTTTTCTAAAAATACTCAGAAGTGGGAATGCTGGGTTATATGATAGTTATATTTTTAATTTTTTTGAGGAAACTCTATACTGTTTTTCATAGTGGCTGTACCATTTTGTATTCCCAGCAACAATATACAAGTTTTCCAATTTCTCCACAGCCTCACGAACACTTGTTAGTCTTGAGTTTTTGATAATAATCATCTTAACGATATCTCACTGTGGTTTTGGTTTATATTCCCCTAATGATTAGTGACGTTGAGCATCTTTTCATATATCTGTTGGCCATTTGTATGTCTTTGGAGAAATGTCTATTCAAGTCCTTAATCCACTTTTAAAATTGGGTTCTTAGCTTTTTTTTTTTTTTTTTTTTTGCTATTAAGTTGCAGGCGTTCCTTAAATATTTTGGAAATTGACTCCTTATGAAATACATGGTTTGCAAATATTTTCTTCCATTCCATAGGTTGCCTTTTCATATATGACCTTTATTATGATGAGAAAGTTTCCCTCTATTCCTTGTTTATTGAGAGTTTTTATGATGAAAGAGTATTGATTTTTATCAAATGCTTTTTCTGCATTTATTGAGATGATCATACAATTTTCATTCTTCATTCTGTTATTCCAGACTGTTCATGGATAAAATGTTTTAGGCAGTATTTAGGATGGCTTAATTGATCTTTATATGTTGAATCATCTTTGCATCTTAGAAATGAATCCCACTTGGTCATGGTGTGTGGTCCTTTTAATGTGCTGTTGAATTTGGTTTGCTAGTAAGTTTTTGAGGATTTTTGCAACTATATTCATCACGGATATTGGCCTATAGTTGGTTTTCTTGCAGTCTCTTATTCTGTTTTTGTTTGTTTGTTTGTTTTTGTTTTGTTTTTGTTTTGTTTTTGTTTTTTTTTTTTGAGATGGAGTCTTGCTCTGTTGCCTAGGCTGGGTGCAATCTTGGCTCACTGCAACCTCCACCTCCCAGGTTCAAGACATTCTCCTGCCTCAGCCTCCCAAGTAGCTAGGACTACAGGCGCACTCCACCATGCCTGGCTAATTTTTGTATTTTTAGTAGAGATGGAGTTTCACCATATTGGACAGGCTGGTCTCGAACTCCTGACCTCAAGTGATCCGCCTGCCTTGGTGTCCCAAAGTGCAGGGATTACAGGCATGAGCCACTGTGACTGACCCTCCTCGTCTGGTTTTATATAAGGGTAATGCTAGCCTCAAAAATGAGTTTGAAAGTGTTTCCTCCTCTTTAATTTTTTGGAAGAGTTTGAGAAGGATTGGTGTTAATTCTTCTTTAAATGTTTGATAGAATTCATCGGTGAAGCCAGCTTGTCCTGGGCTTTTCTTTAGTGAAAGGTTTTTGATTCTGATGCAGTATTCTTACTAGTTATAGGTCTGTTCAGATTTTCCACTTCTCCATGATTCAGTCTCAGTAGGTTGTATGTTTCTAGGTCATTCATTACTTCCAGGTTATCCAATTTGTTGGCATATAATTGTTCACAGTAGCCTCTTATGATTCTTTTTCTTTCTGTGGCATCAGTTGTAGTGTCTCCTCTTGCATTTCTAATTTTATTTGGGTATCATCATATCTTTTTTTCCCCTTACTCTAGCTAACAGTTTGTCAAGTTTGCTTTTCATAAAACCAGCTCTTAGTTTTGTTGATTTTTTTCTATTCACTATTTTGTTTGTTTCTACTCTAATCTTTGTTATTTCCTTCCTTCTGCTAACTTTGGGCTTATTTTATTCTTTTTCTAGTTCCTTCAGGGTGTACCAGTAGATGATTGTTTATTTTAGATCTTTCTTTTTTAATGTAGGTATTTATCACTATAAACTTTTCTCTTAGTACTGCTTTAGCTGCATCCCATAAGTTATGGCGAGTTGTATTTCTATTTTCATTTGTCTCAAAGTATTTTCTAATTTCCCTCTTGATTTCTTCCTTGACCTATTGGTTGTGCAAAATATGTTGTTTAATTTCCACATATTCATTAATCTTTCAGGTTTTCCTTTGTTATTGATTTCTGGCTTTATTCTTTTGTGGTTGGAAAAGATATTTGGTATAATTTCAGTCTTCTTAAAATTTTTAAGACTTGTTTTGTGACCTAATATATGAACTATCCTGGAAAAAGGTCCATGTGCCTTTGAGAATAATGTATATTCTGCTGGTGTTGAGTGAAATGTTCTGTATATCTCTGTTAGTTCCATTTGGTCTATAGGATTAAGTATTCTTTTCTTGTTGATCTTATGTCTGGATGTTCTGTTTATTATTTAAAGTAGGGTATTGAGGTCTCCTACTATTATTATTATTTTTCTATTTCTACCTTCAGTTCTATCAATGTTTGCTTTGTATATTTAGGAATTCTAATGTTGTGTGTATCATTTTATATTCCTGTATAGATATTTTTTCACTATATAATGTCCTCTTTTTCTCTTGTGACAGTTTTGACTTAAAATCTATTTTGTCTGATATTAGTATCACCATCCCTGCACTCTTTTGATTATCATTTGCATGAATATCTTTTCCACCCCTTAACTTTCTTCTTAATGTAAATTTAAATCTAAAATTAGCTTCTTGTAGACAGCATATAGGTAGATTAAAAAAATACATTCAGCCATTCTATGTCTTTTGATAGGGGAGTTTAATCCATTTATATTAAAAGTAATTACTGACAGGAAAGAATTTACTATTGTTCATTGTTTTCTGTTTGTCTTTGTTTTTGGTTCCTCTTTTCCTTTCTTGTGTTTTCCTTTGTGTTTCATGAAATATTTTGTATTAATATATTTGATTTGTTTTTCTTTTTTCTTTTATGTATCTTCTATAGGTTTTTTTTTTTTTAATTTTATTTTGCTTTATTTTACTTTTGAGACAGGGTCTCACTCTGTCACCCAGGCTGGAATGCAGTGGCTCAATCAGCGTTCACTGCAGTCGTGAACTTCTGGGCTCAAGCAATCCTCCTGCCTTAGCCCCCTGAGTAGCTAGGATAGGACTACAAGCACATGCCACTGTGCCTGACTAATTTCATCTCTGAAAGTGCTGAGATTACAGGTGTGAGGCACCATGCCTGGTCAATAGGTATTTTTTGTGATTACCACGGAGCTCACACAAAATATAACAGTTTGTTTTTTAAGCTGATGGAAACTTTAGTTCAATCACCTAGAAGAACTCTACGCTTTTACTCCTTCCCCAAAGCCTTGTGTTATTGATGTGATATTTATATAGTGTACCCATGAAGATATTTAAACTTATAGTTATTTTTAATACTTTTCTCCTTTATTTACTATGCTATAATTAAAAGTGATTTAACAACCATTGCTACAGTAATAAAGTATTCTGTATTTGTCTATATATTTACCTTTATCAATGTATTGTATAGTTTCTTATGCTGTTATGTCACTGTTTAACATCCTTTGGTTTCAAGTTTAATAATTCCCTTTAGCATTTTTTATAAGGTAGTACTAGTTGTGTTGGACTCCCTTCATTTTTGTTTGTCTGGAAAAGTCTTTACTTCATTTATGAAGGATGGCTATAGTATTTCTGATTGGCAGTTCTTTTATTTTAACACTTTGAATATCTCATTCTACTCCCTTCTGCAAAATTTCTGCTGAAAAATTCACTGATATTGTCTGGTATGTACATAGTCTTATGAGTATTGTCTTGTATGTAACAAGTCTATTTTCACTTCCTGCTTTCAAAATTCTCTTTGTCTTTGGACAATTTGATTATAAAATGACTTGATGTGGATTTCTTTGGGTTCATCTTATGTGGAATCCTTTGGGCTTCCTTGATTTGGATGTCCTTTTCCTTCCCTGTATTTCAGAAGTTTTCAGCTATTATTTCTTTGAGTAAGCTTTCTGGTGCTGCTGCTGCTTCTTGTTCTTGTTCTTGGTGTTATTGTTGTTCTTGTTCTAATTCTCATTCTTCTTCTTTTTCACATCTCATAATGCATATATTGATCTGCTTAATAATGTCCCATAAATGCCTTAATTTTTGTTCATCCTTTTTCATTCTTCTCTGTATTTCTCCCCGATTGGATAATTTCAAATGACCTTTCTTTGATTTTGAGGATTCTTCTGTTTGCTCTAATCCTCTGTTAAACTCCTGTGTTGAATTTTTCAGCTCAGTTTTGCATTTTTTTAGCTTCATGATTTCTGTTTGGTTCTTTTGTGTCTCTTTGTTGAAATTCTCACTTGTTCCTGCATTAGTCTCCTGAACTCACTGAGTATTTTTTTTTTTTTTTTGACAGAGTCTCGCTCTGTCACTCAGGCTGGAGTACAGTGGCGCCATCTTGGTTCACTGCAAGCTCCGCCTCCTGGGTTCGGGTTTACACCCTTCTCCTGCCTCAGCCTCCTGAGTAGCTGGGACTGCAGGCGCCCACCTCCACGCCCGGCTAATTTTTTGTATTTTTAGTAGAGACGGGGTTTCACCGTGTTAGCTAGGATGGTCTCGATCTCCTGACCTCGTGATCCACCCGCCTTGAACTCCCAAAGTGCTGAGATTACACTGAGTATTTTTAAGATGATTATTTTGAATTTTTATCAAGTAATACATATATCTGATATAGAGTCAGATTCTGGAGTTTTATCTTGTGTCTTTGTTTTGATTATGTTTTCTTGTTTTCCTTGATTCATTGTGTTACTATCTGTACATTAGGAAAAAAACTGCCACTTCTCCCAGTCCTTATGGATTGGCCTCATACAGGAGAAGAACTTCTCCAACCAACCTAGCCAAAGCCTCTGCGGGTCTCTAAAGCTTTTGTGCTAGTAAAAACCACTGTCCTTGCTCTTCGTGTTCGCCGGACATCAGAGTATACTAGAATCTGTCAGTGCTCCAAGACAGGTGAGACAGAGGCAAATCCCATGGAAGCAGCTGGTGAAGTTGCAGCATTGGATATGGCATCCAATTCCATTTGGAGTTTTTCACCTGTTCACTTTGTGCTGGTCCAGCAGGAGGACATAGTTCAGACTGCATTCTTTATTCTCCCCGGCTCCCAGGAATGTAAAACATGCTGGGTCATATCAACACTCTGAGATAGGTAAGACAGGAGTCAGTCATTCAGGCAACACTCCAAAAAGTTGAGATATTGGATATATGGCACAACTCTTTTTTTCCTCAGGGTGAAGGTACAGTTGGGAGTTTCTTCTTGATCATAGGACGCTATGATGAGAGTGGGGATTACGGCAAGGGAGTTGACTTCAATTTTCATACTGGATTTGGTGTAGACTAAATACCTGACCACCCTTACCTGTCACAAAGAAAATATAAAAATAATAAAACTAAAATAAAAACTTAAAATAAACTTTAAAAACTTAAAATAAAAACTTAAAAATAATAAGCATAAAGTAGTTCACATTTGCTTTATATTAGTCTCTGTCGTATGTCAGGTCTAATGATATAAACAGGTATTACGCCAGAAATTATTAATGATATAAATAGGTATTTCATCAGAAATTATTAAATTCAAATTCTGTTTTGAAAAATGATATATATATACATATTTCCAGAAAAGTCTTCAAAGCAAAATCTATTCCAACAGTTTGTAAATTGCCTTAGTTTCTTTGATTTTATACTTACACACACACACATGTGCTTTCAACACTTTTTTTTTTCCAAATTCTAATTTTGTCTTGGTCAGCTCAAAGAGTAGCTGTTTTATTTTCTAAAAGTGGTGTGGAGATTAAATTTGCCTTAATAGCAGAAATCTATTTAGATGCATAATCAAAACAATAACTGCAAATAAATTAGCTAGGTTGCTACTATAGACTTCCATCTTCAAATTCCACTCTTTGGCCCATGAAGAGTCAGCAAACCACTTTGATTATTAAGAACACATATTTGGTTCTGTTTCTTGACACTAGTATCAGTGGATTCTAAAAGTGGCTTTACTTTCTTTCCTTTTAGCAGATAGTATGCACACACACATTCACACTTGTGCACGTAGGCTTGCTTTCTAAAATGCTTAGGAGTATACAGGATAAGGCAGATCAAATAATAAAATTATTTTCTGATTCTATTCTATGAAAAGAATCCAGTAAAGTAGAAATACTACTTAGAAAATTTTCTGTGATAGGCAACTTACTAATTATGAAGGTGTTGCAATTTTGCAGAACTCTGACTTTTAAGAAGTCATTTTTATAATGATTAGAAATCAATCTTCCAATAGGCTCTATAGCATTAGTGCAAGTTTGCATCTTTGGGTCCATCCAGAATTAGATTAATATGTAACAACTCTTCTAATGTTTAAAGACAAGTGTTTAGTTTACCTCCCCTCTCCAATTCTGTTACCCCTTAAATATTTAGGTTATGTCTCCATTTCTTTTACCCTCCTTGTCTTAGCTCTGAATGTGTTCTATTACTGGTAGTTCCATTGAATGGTACTACCAACTACCATTAATGGTAGCTCCATTAATGGTGGTTCCATTAAATGTAGTGCCACAGTTCAATGTGATTGTACTTGGAAATAATTCTTGAATTTTAAAAGTAAAGATTTTAGATAGGTAGGAATTTAAACTTTGCAGTGAGACACTGGTCTCTGGGAGTATGATCTGAAGAGTAGCAATGTTCACACAGACAAGGAAATAATCCTGAATTTGGTGGTGACTAAATTCTGACAGAAATCCCTACCCTCCTTCATTTTTGCTAGTTTCAGATATGATGTGTGGAAGGGTAGTGACACAGACAGCGCCATCTTGCTTGACGCTGTGGCCACTGCCATCTGACAGAAACCCCACACCTTTGCAGTTGTAAATGATGAGCCAATCGTGAATTGGGAGGACCAGCTGAGAAAAGCAAGAAACGCCGTCCAGACAGATGTGGATCTTGCTTCAATTCTTTCATTATTTCTCCAGGTTGCAATTTTACTCCTGGCTTTCGCTGATTACTTAGCTCCAGCAGATGAACAATATTTTGGCAGTGCTGAATACTGAATGGAAGCAGAGTAAGGACTAATTTTAGGGGTGCTTCCAAACCATAGAATTGGTGGCAGAATGCCAGCTCCTCTAAATGCCTTTCCAAACTGCTCAAATCAGCAAACCCTTGGCAGTTCCAGTCAAATGAATGTTGCAATTTTCAGGGTACCTGTTATATTAAATCACATGTTGATGGGGAAATAAAGCAGAAACATCACACCATTGTGTAGGAAAAAAATGAAGTCTAGAGCTTTTCTGCCAATAGTAGGCTCTTTTATAAGTGAGAAAGAGTTTTGGGGTTTTATGGTATTTCTATTTAATTGAATATAAACCAAAACAGAATTTTTCAAAGTGTTAGCATGACTTTCTATGTTAGCTCCGAGACTGTTTCTCCTCTGGTACAAGAGAGTCCTGGAGATCATGTTTTCTACACTTCTAGGCGTAGAAAGCAAATAGGTACATAAAACAAATCCCAGAATCCTAGTTAATAATTCAGTAAGCTGGCAGGCAGATTGGCAGACAGATTATTAACTACAGTGTTACCTTCAAATAAATCAGTAAGTTATCAGCACACTCTTAGATGCGCTAGGCATAATGACACAGCCCAGATTTAACTTATGCTGGGCAATGTGGAGTGGATTTGCGGTATTCAAAGTCATTCCCATTCATCCTTTCTCCCCATGTTCTGAGTAGTCACTTTCTAACCTGGTCTATTTTTCCTGACTTCTCTCACACACCATTCTTGTTATTTACTCCATAACATGGCCAATATTGTTCCTGCCACCCAGAAAACATCAGCCCTTCTCTATATTTCTGTTTGGTCTTCTTGAGACAGTGGCTTCACTTCACCATTTCCTCACCTCCTGCGCATTCAATCAACAACATGCTCTATTCCCGCTACTTTATCACAGCTGCTGTTGCCCAGGGCTCCAAGGCCTAAGTTGCCATTTCTAGGGGACAGTTTCTAGTTCCTTTGGCTTTCTCTCCCTCTCAGGCTATGTTCTCAGGTTCCTGTCTCAGCATCACCTTCTCTACTTAACCTTAAATGTTTGAGTTCCTCATGGGACTGGCACGGACCTGCATCTCATTTTACACACATACCCTAGTCAGTCTCATTTGCTTGTGTGGCCTCATTTAAACCTATATCCCAGATTCACATTTCCTGACAACAAGTTTTTTTGTTTGTTTGTTTTTGTTTTTGTTTTTTTAAATTTTCAGCTGCATGGTAGACATCTCTACTTGGTCTCATAGTAAATATATCACAAGACTGTAACTGAACTCATGGACTTGCCCTGTCAAACTTAATCATCCTGCTGCACTTCTTATTTCAGGGAATGATGCCAACATCCACCCGCTTGCTCATGCTAGAAATCTTGGAGACAGCCAAGCTTTTCTGAATTCCCTTCATTTTTTTCTCAATACCCATTTTAAAGTTAGAATCTATTCTGATGAACTTTACTGTATAAAAATCTCTTGAATAATCCGCTTCTCCCTATATGACTACCTCCACCCTAATCTAAGCCACTGTCACCTCTTACTAGGTATACTGGTTTCCTACTGCTGCTAACAAATTACCACAGACTTGGTGGCCTAAAACAACACAAATTTGTTATCTTATGGTTCTGGGGGTCTGTAGTACGTGGGTCTAAAAGGGGCTAAAATAAGCTTCTACTCTATAAACAAGAAAATAATAAACCAAGATGCAGTAACGCAATTAATCCATAACAGTAGTAATGTATTAGTTTCCTATTGTTGCTGTAATAAATTTCTACACTTAATGGCTTAAAGAAACACAAATTTATCTTAGAGTTCTGAAGATCAGAAATCTAAAATGAGAGTGGTTTGGCCAAGATGGCTGACTAGAAGCAGCATGTGTGCCCCACTCTCATGGAGAGAAGTGGAAGAGGCAAGTAAATACCACACCTTCAGCTGAGACATCCAGGTACACACATTGGGACTCATCAAGGAAACAGCTCAACCCACAGAGAATGGAGAAAAGTAAAGCAGGATGAATTCCCACCTGGGAGTGACACAGAGCTAGGGGAACCTCCCCTGAGCAGGGAAGCAGTGAGTGAGTGAGCGACCTTGGGAACCTGTGTTTCTCCCATGGATCTTTGCAGACCTTGGATCAGGAGATCCCCTCGTGAACCCACTCAACCAGGGCCTTCAGTCTGACACATAGAGCTAATGGAGTCTCAGCAGAGCAGCCACTCGGGCACTTGTGGAGCCCCAAAATCCTTAGATACCTTGCAGAACTAGACTCACTGGCTTGGGAGTCCAGCCAGCCTCTTGTAGCAGCGCTATACCTCCCTGAGATGGAACTCCTAAGGGGTAGGGCGGGCTGCCATCTGTGTTGTTTTGCAGCCTTAGACATTATTGCTTTTGGCCTCTAGGGAGTCTGAGATGACTAGGGACTAGAGCTGTTCCCTGGTACAGTCCAGCAGCTCTAAGGAGAAGCAGTCAGACTGGTTTTTCACGCAGATGCTGAATCCCATTTCTATTCACTGGGTGGAATCTCCCAACCGTGGTCTCTAGTCATTCCCACTGGTGTTTCCCAGGAGACAGCTGTTTCAAACTTCCCTGGGATGAAGCTCCCAAAGGGAGGGGCAAGCTGCCATCTTTGCTGTTTCACAGCCTTAGCCATTCTTACCTTCAGGCTTTGGAGAATCTGAGACGACCAGGGGCTGGAGCAGACCTCCAGCACAGTACAGCTGCTTTACGAAACAGGGCAGACTGCTCTTTTACATGGGTCCCCAATCCTGTTCCTCCTCACTGGGCAGGATCTCCCGACTGGCATCTCAGCCACCTCCTGAAGTTGTGTTTGGCCCAGCAATGGGTCCATACCTCCCTGGGATGGAGCTCTGCAAGGAAGGACCAGGCCCCCATCTTTGCTGTTTTGCAGCCTTCACTATTGATAACTTCAGGTACTGGAAAATCCAAGGTGACTAGGTACTGGAGCTAACCCCTGGCACACAGCAGTAGCCCTGCGGAAAAGTGGCCAGACTGTTTGTTACTCGGGTCGCCAATCCTGTATCTTCTCACTGGGTGGGTCCTTCAGATCTGACTCTCCAGCCAACCCACACTGGGGCAAGCCAGTAGAAGCTCTGAAACTCCCTGAGACAGAGCTCCCAGTGGGAGGCATGGGTTGCCATCTTGGCTGTCTTGTAGTCCTCACTCTTGCTGTCTCCAGACTCTGGAGAGTCTGTGAGGACCAGGGGCTGGTCTGGACCCCCAGAAGAGAGCAACCACCTCACAGAAAACTGTCCACATTGTTCTCCATGCAGGTCCTGGTCCTTACTTCTACTTACTTGGCAGGGCCACCCACCTGGGACTCCAGGACAACCATCTTGCCCCTGCCTGATCATTGCAGTCAGAGGCAGCCCAGCATTTCTCCAAGGAGGAAATTCCAGGGTCAACCCACAACCTCTTCACCACTACAGTTGCAGTGGTAGTTTCTTTCCCTGAGGCTGGGAAAGAAACAAAGGGCTAAGTCATTACACTGGCACCTCCAGCACACCACAGCCACCATATGGAGATGAGACCAGCCTCTCTTCCCTGAAAGCCCTCATCCCCACTCTTTACCAGGCAATGTTCCCAGCTCTTGAACACAGAACAGTCGCTCCATCCATGGCTGGACATACACGCCAGTAGTGGCCCAGAGTGTCCCTGGGGAGAGGCCCCCAGAGGCATACAACAGCCCCTCTGCTGATGCTACAGCAACAGTCCTATCCATGTTTCCCTAGGTCTGGGGAAGAAACAAAGAGTCTGAGGGCTACACTCGAGCTTGCAGCATGCCACAGTCACCATATGGAGAGGAGACCAAACTCCTCCTGGTGAGCGCTCAACCCCCTGCTCCCAAACAAGTGGAACTCCAAGTTCATGCCAGCAGTGCAGCCACCCAACCCCACTAACTGAACACTCCCAGTATGAATGGCTCTGCATTTCTCAGAGGTGGAGTGCAATGTGCAAATAAAGCCTCTCTGCCACTGCATCTGCAGTGGTACTACCCCTGCTACCCTTGGAGTTACAAAGGAGCAAAGACCCTAAGTACTTTATCTACACCTCTCAGAAGCAGCAGTCAACACAATGAGAAGAGGCCACTCCATCTCCCATGGGTACCACCTACCCCCTCTGCTTGTCACCAGGTGGGGAACCCTTGGCTTGGGCCCACAGCATAGACCCCCCATGCTGCTGATTGCACTGAGAGATTGCTGACCTGCATTTCTCTGGGGTGGAGCCCCTGGAGACAAGCAAAAGACCCTCAGAAACTCTACTAAGGTCCGTTTCTAGGCTGACTCCAAGTTGGGGAGGAAATATAAATCCTGAGATCACCCCTCAAGGGGAAGAGGAGCCCACACTTTCAGAGCATTGAAAGGGAGGATGGCTGCAACTGTGAGGAAATTTAGGGGAGCTACAAGATTGAGCAAAAGCCTATCAAGTGACCTCTATGACTAAGTGCCACTAACTAATTCACACTCCAAAGCTTTAACACCAAACATATCTCACTAATACACTCCTCTGTGAAACCTATAACAAGTCAGCTACAAATAAAGATCCTGCACAAAGCCTCAGCCCTGTGAAACCATCCAAAAAAGAACTGTATTGACTGTACTCAATCTACACTGCAATTAAAGGAACACCCATATACAAAGATGAGAAAGAAACAGTGCAAGAACTGACAACTCAAATAACGAGAGTATCTTATGTCCTCAAAATGATTATATTAGTTTTCCAACAAGGGTTCTTAACCAGGCTAAATTGACTGAAATGACAGAAATAAAATTTAGACTATGAATAGGAATGAAGATCATCAAGATTCAGGAGGATGGCAAAATCCAATCCAAGGAAATTAAGAATGACAGTAAAATGATACAGGGGCTGATAGATGAAATGGCAAGTATAAAAAAAGAACTTAACTGATCTGATAGAGCTAAAACACACACTACAAGAATTTCACAATGCAATGGCAACTATGAACAGCAGAAAAGAACAAGCCAATGAAAGAATCTTGGAACTCAAAGACTGACTCTCTGAAATAAGACAGTCAGGCAAAAATAAAGAAAAAAAGAATAGAAAGAAATGAACAGAATCTCCAAGAAATATGGGATTATGTAAAAAGACCAAATCTATGTAACACTGGCATCCCTAAAAGGGATGGGAAGAAAGCAAATAACTTGAAAAATATGTTTCAGGATATCATCCATGAAAACTTCTGCAACTTTGCTAGAGAGGACAACAGTCAAATTCAGGAAATACAAAGAATCCCTGCAAGATTCTATACAAGATTATTCCCAAGACACATAATCATCAGATTTTCCAAGGCTGAAATGAAAGGAAGAATGTTAAAGGCAACTAGAAAGAAAGGGCAGGTCACCTATACAGGGACTCCATCAAGCTAACAGCAGACTGCTCAGCAGAAACCCTACAAACCAGAAGAGATTGGGGGTCTGTATTCAACATTTCTAAAGAAAAAAATCTTTAAGCAACATTCCTAAAGAAAAAATATTTAACCGAGAATTTCATATCCAGCCAAACTAAACTTCCTAAGCAAAGGAGAAATAAGATCCTTTTCAGATAAGCAAATGCTGAAACAGTTCATTACCACCAGACCCACTTTATAAGAGATCTTGAAATAAGCACTAAGTATGGAAAGGAAAGGCCAGCCACTATAAAAACACGCTTAAGTACACAAGCCAGTGATGCTATAAAGGAACCATACAGACAAGCTGGCATAATAACCAGCTAACAACACAATGACAGGATCAAATCCACACACATCAATACTAACCTTGAATGTGTAGGAGCTTAATGCCTCATTTTAAAGATACAGATAAGCTGGATAAAAGAGGGAGACCAAATGGTGTGCTGTCCTCAAGGGATCCGTCTCACATGTAATGATACACATAGGCTCAAAATAAAGGGATGGAGGAAAATCTACCAAGCAAATGGGAATCAGAAAAAAGCAGGGATTGCAACCCTAATTTCAGACAAAACAGACTTTAAACTAACAAAGATCAGAAAAGACAAAGAAGGGTATTACACGATGGTAAAGAGTTCAATTCAACAAGATTTAACTATCCTAAATATGCATGCGCCCAATACAGGAGCATCTAGATTCATAAAGCAAGTTCTTAGAGACCTAGAAAGAGCTTAGACTCTCACACAATAATAATGGGAGACATCAATATTCAACTGACAGTATTACACAGATCACCAAGGCAGAAAATTAACAGATATTCAGAACCTGAACTCAACATTAGAGCAAATGGATCTGACAAACCTCTACAGAATGCTTCACCCAACAACCGCAGAATATACATTTTTCTAATTGCCATATGGCACATAACTCAAATAAACCACACAATTAGACATGAAATGCTTCTCAGCAAATTCAAATGAACCTAAATTATACCAAACCCACTCTTGGAATACAGCACAGTAAAAATAGAAGTCAAGACTAAAAAAGTTCCTCAAAACCAGGCAATTACATGGAAATTAAACAATATGCTCCTAAATGACTTTGGGGTAAATAATAAAATTAGAACAGAAATCAAGAAATTCTTTGAAACTAACAAGAACGAAGACAGCATACCAGAATATCTGGGGCACAGGTAAGGTAGTGTTAAGAGGGAAATTTATAGCTCTAAATACCCACATCAAAAAGTTAGAAAGATCTCAAATTAAAAACCTAACATCACACCTGAAAGAATTTGAGAAGTAACAGCCAATCAACCCCAAAGCTCACAGAAGATAAGACATAATCAAAATCAGAGCTGAACTGAAGGAAATCAAGACACACACAAAAATTTAAAAGATCAACAAATCTAGGAGCTGGTGTTTTGAAAAAAAAATTAATAAGATAGACCACTACCTAGAATAATACAGAAGAGAAGAGAGAAGATTCAAATAAACACAATTATAAATGACAAAGGGGATGTTAGTACTGACCCTACAGATATAAAAATAACCATCAGAAGCTACTAGGAACACCTCTATGCACACAAACTAAAAAATGTAGAAGAGATTGATACATTCCTGGACACATACAACCTCTCAAGACTGAACAAGGAAGAAATGGATTCCCTGAACAGACCAATTATGAGCTCTGAAATTTGAATCGGTAATAAACCTACCAACCAAAAAATGCCCAAGACCAAATGGATTCACAGCCAAATTCCACCAGATGTACAAAGAAGAACTGATACCATTCCTACTGAAACCATTCCAGGAAAATGAGGAGGAGGGACTCCTCTCCAATGCATTCTATAAGTACAGCATCATCCTGACAGCAAAACCTGGCAGAGACACAACAAGAACAAAACAAACTTCAGGTCCATATCCTTAATGAACACTGATAAAAAATTCTCAACAAAATACTTGCAAGCTGGATCCGGCAGCATAATCAAAAGCTAATCCACCATGATCAAGTAGGCTTCATCCCCAGGATGCAAGGCTGATTCAACATACGGAAATTAGTAAATGTGATTCATCACATAAACAGAACTAAAGATGAAAACACGTAATTATCTTAATAGGTGCAAAAAAAGGCTTTTGATAAATTCAACACCCCTTCATGTTACAAACTCTCCATAAATTAGGTATCAAAGGAACATGCCTCAAAACAATAAGAGCTATCTATGACAAACCCACTGGCAACATCATATTGAGTGGGGAAAAGCTGAAAACATTTCCCTTGTAAACCGGCACAAGACAAGGATGCCCTCTCTCACTACTCCTGTTCAACATAGGTTTGGAAATTTTGCCAGGACAATCAGGCAAGAGAAAGAAATAAAGGGCATTCAAATAGGAAGAGAGGAAGTCAACTATCCCTGTTTGTAGACAACATGATTCTATATCTAGAAAATTCCACAGTATCAGGCCTTTATCTGATAAAGCTCCTTTATCTGATAAACAACTTCAGCAAAGTTTCAAGGTACAAAATTAATGTAAAAAAAATCACTAGCATGTCCATACATCAACAGCCAAACCAAGAGTCAAATCAGAAACAGAATCCCGTTCGTAATTGCCACAGAAAGAATAAAATACCAAGAAATACAGCTAACCAGGAAGGTCAAAAATGTCTACAATAAGAATTATAAAACACTGCTTAAAGAAATCAGAGACGACACAAACAAATGGAAAAACATGCTCATGAATAGGAAGAAACCTTACCATTGAAATGGCCATATTACCCAAAGAAATTTACAGATGCAATGCTATTCCTATCAAACTACCAATGACATTGTTCACAGAATTAGAAAAAACTATTTCAAAATTCATATGGAACCAAAAAAGCGCCTGAATGGCTAAGGCAATCCTAAGCCAAACAAACAAACAAATAAACAAAAAAAACCTCAAAAAACAAAGTTGAGGCATCACGTTACCCAACTTCAAACTACTACAGGGCTACAGTAACCAAAACAGCATGGTGCTGGCACAAAAATAGATACATAGACCAATGGAACGGAGGAGAGAACCTAGAAATAAGGCCACATACCTACAACCTTCTGATCTTCGACATAGCTGACAAAAACAAGCAATGGAAAAGCATTGCCTATTAAATAAATAATGCTGGGATAACTAGCCATATGCAGAAGACTGAAACAGTACCCCTTCCTTATACCATATACAACAATAAGCTAAAGATGGATTCAAAACTTAAATGTAAAACCTAAAACTATAAAAGCCCTGGAAGACTACCTCAACAAAACTATTCTGGACATAAGAACTGGCATAGATTGTCACCAAATTTGGGGAAACTTCTTTCAAAATTCTTTCATAGCCGTAAGACTTCTTGTGCAGGGTCTAATCTTAAACATGCTCGCAATTAATAATACATATTAACCTGTTTTCTATAATGTCCTTATTGTAGTAGCATGTTAGGAATTTTATATAAAATTCATTAATGTCAGAATTTTGGATCAAATCAGCAAAAAACACTTAAACATTTTTCCAATATGTTTATATCATTCCTTTCTCTTCTATAATTAGATTATCAAACAAAGAACCTGCTCATTATTTCTACTTGAAAATTTCCTCTTTTTCTGAATGAATTATTGCTTTTGCTAAAATTTAATTTTTTTCGTTACTCTTTGGTTCTTGATGTCAGAATAATTTATATTGCTTTTATTACTCATCTTTATAATTTCAATTTGTTATAAATCTTTAGTTTCAGTAATCTTTCAATTCTTTAATAAGTAAAATCAGCAATCAAAAATAGTTCCCTTCATAAACATCTAAATCAGGAGCCTGTGAAATATTTATTTATTGCCAAATAGTTTTGAATCCACTTTTCTGTAACACCCTTGTGTAGTACTTAAGGGAAGAGTTCTCACATGGGGAAACTGAGCTTAAAAGGCATTTCATATCAAATATTTTGTCAGCAGTGGTATAGCTGAGAAAAGAAGTTACATTACTCACATTATTCTTGAATTTTGTCCTTCCTAAGGACAAGCTGCCAGAGCATTAACCGTTGTCATTATTTAGAGATTTTAGAATTACAGTGCCTACTTCTCATTCTATGGGGCTGATCTAAGATTTGAGAAGTTAACCTAAAAGTATATGTTCTCAGCCAGGTACAGTGGTTCATGCCTATAATCCCAGCATTTTGGGAGGCTGAGGTGGGTGGATCACTTGAGGTCAGGAGCTCGAGACCAGCCTGGCCAACATGGTGAAACCCTGTTTCTACTAATACAAAAATTGGTCAGGTGTGGTGGCAGGTGCCTGTATTCCCAGCTACTTGGGATGCTGAGGCAGGACAATCACTTAAACCCAGGAGGCGGAGGTCGAAGTAAGACAAGATCGTGCCACTGCACTCCAGCCTGGGCAACAAACAGAGCGAGACTCCATTTCAAAAAAAAAAAAAAAAAAAATACAAGTTCTCACAGGTCACAGTACAAAGATGATAAATTGGTCTAGGATAAGTTCTAGTTGTGCAGTTTTCTCATTTCATAAAAATATTCAATAAGAAAACATTGATTGAAAGGTTTTCCATGATGTAAAACCTCAATATATTACCCAAGTCTAGGAACAACTATTAAAGATGAAAATTGACCTTTTGATATGGGTAAGTTTCAAGTAAAAACTAGTACAAAAAATGGAGATCTGAAATATATATTTTTAATGATTCTAGTTTCTGCTTTTAAAAATTAACTTTAGGGCTACTTGAAAATTTGAGTTCTTTGAGTGTCTCAATTAAAGGAATAATCACAAAATTGTAGTGGAGCAAATATTATTTAATAAAAACAGTAAAGTGAAAACAACTTTAAGTAAATATTACTTGGAAATTTTACTAAGCATTACATATTTATAATAATGTGGTTGATTATTAATTTACAATTAAATGGGAGGGAGAGAAAGAGAGAAAGAAAGACACACACATACATGCACACATGCACAGAGGTAATACCCTCATTAAATGTATGCAGGTTTCTACTGGAATTAGGCTGAGACTATTGATCCTCCTTGATGAATGTTAATGGGGTTTAAAATGAATACTTTATTAAATCATTTACCGATATTTGGGGATTTCCACAGAAACTGTAGAAAGAGAAAGCATTCAATGAAATTTCTAGTGTGCATTTTCTGAGAGACTCCTTCAGCACAAAGGGGCTCACAGATACTTTCTCCATGCAATAACAGGCCCATGCGGGTTCTCCATAAATGTTCAATGAAGGTGTAAATACTATATCTGCCCCCTCTCAACACCAAGTGTTTTTCAGTTGAACACATGCACACAGAGGGTCTTAATAGCCTTTTTACTTTCAGATCAGATCTGTCCCCTATAACTTTTACCAACTGGCCTAAGTTCAAGGCCTTGAGATCAAAAATGGCAAATCCAATCTTTTCTACCTATTCAAATATGAAAAGACAATTTTTGTGACCTCAGACACTTTATGGTCCTTTCACCATATGGTAACAATGGTTTTGATGATCTAAAGCTTAAAATACATAGAAGAGTATCCTTGTCATTATTAGATCAAAGTAGGTTTTTTCCTCTATTTCCTAAATATGGCCAGAGGCAAGCATATATTGAGGGCAGCCAATTTAATCTCATGGAAAGAAACTTTTCCTTATTTGCCATAGAAAGCACAAGTATCACCACCACATCTTAAGGAACTTTGAGTCTGTGGGAAATTATATCTTACTAGAGGGAGTTCTGTGTTCTTTCATAGGGTCATGTAATATTTTAATTGGAAATCCGGCAGAGTTGGCTTGTTGAAAAGGTCAGGTGCCTCTGCTTAGCACTTGTATTGTTGTGAAGTGATTTTGAGGTTCTCAACCTGAAGAGATTTGGTTTGCATTGCAGAATGTTCTCAGACTTTGGAAAATGTTTGCAAATATGTTCTGAATACTTGAAAGTTCCCTAGGATAAATTGCCATTGAATTTGTTTGGGTCACCTTTAAAGATGAGTTAATAAAAGAAGGGCTGACTTCCAATCTAGTTAGAGTAACTCATTAAGCCAAGACAGCACACTATTAGATAACTGCAAAATTGTTTAGCCGTGACCATTGGATTAAGAACAGAGCAACGTGTTTTTATATACTCGTATATGAGTAGAATATTGCTTTCATGGAAGTGATCAGTCTAATAGGGCATGTGCAAGAAACATCACGGAAATGCCAGAAATGTAATGGGCACGCACTGAATTTCTCTCTCCCTCCTTAACTCCCTCACCCACTTCCTTGGTTATACAAAGGCAGAAATGTGTTCTCCTGTGCAATATGTTGAGGTCATTAGACCCAGTGACCAGATTAAGTAATTTGTTTAGGTTTCACCTAATGTGGCTTTGCAGGATTTGGTGGAAACTTCTCAATGCTTGGCTCTCTCCCACGGAAAGAGCTAGTTGTCGCAAATGTGCAAAAGGACATCTCCTGGACGCATACTTAAGTGAAGGAAGTTCCTTCCTTTTTTCTAGTGACGGTATATGTGTACTTTATACATCCCTAGTAATGGCAGGGTTTAGGTAGAAACATTTGGCCTGGAGCAGCTAGCTTACCTCCTGAATGATGCCTTAGCAAATGCTGCAGAAAGGAAGAAAGTGCTATGTATAATTTGGGGAACTGGATACACCCTTTTCTGGTAGCTATTCAAACTGGATAAAGGCTGACCTTTCTCTCCACAAACAGGTCAGCACACAGAGTGTTATATTTCTCCTTTATGTCCAAGAACTGCTACTCTTTCTCCCTCATCTTCTTATTCCCGTGAACATGAAATCTAGCACTTTCCATCGAGAACCTTAAACAGCATGAAAAACTTTCCCCAAATCAGTGTCCTTCCAGGGTCATAGGTGAATACGCTTCCCAGAGTGCCTGTGGTCCAGAAGCTGCCCTTGTGGCCCTGGGGCAAGCTACCCATGATTATGTTGGAGGGTGAAGCAGATTGACCACAGGTAGTGTTTTGTTGTTAATCCTGCAAGGAGATTCTGAGAGGCTTTACATGTATCTGACAATTACCTAAAATGCTGCTCAATGTAATGATGTGTTGCAAAGTGGAAAATGCTGAGGGGGTCATTTAGCAATCATGTCCTGATAGTATTCTTTCAGCAGATTATAGGTTTCTTCCTTTCTCTTTAAAGCAATGTATAGAAGTAAATATAACAACTTTTCACAGCAACAGCAAATACATATCCAGATTACAACAGGTCTTTATCAAAATTAAACAATTAGAAAAATTATTTAGAAGAGATCTTTTTGATGTGTCCTGGGTTTTCAATAATAAACCCAAGAGGGATGTACATGCTAGCTATCTTCCCCATAAATACAGTTTCTGAGCTCTTCAATGTACACAGGTATAGGTTCTTATGCTCATACACTTTCCATTATTTCTCACAATTCCTTGTCAAAATTATCTTTGGAAATAAGAGGATATAACTCTGTGAATTTGACACTTAATTGTCATTCAAGGCTGTCCACTTTTATTAGAGATAGATTAAATATTCAAGACTGTCTCCAACTCTGAAAATCAGTAATGCACAAGGATACCAAGCTGAAGTCTGAACTTGCTTGAAAGTGATATCTTCCAAATTTCATCTTAGCTTTTTTTTTTGAAAAAAAAGAGATTGATGTTAGAAACTCTTAAAAATGTTTATATTTAAATATGAAGTTCTATTTTATTGTTTATGAATTAATGATGCAATCAAATTGAGTTTTGACTACAAAATAAATGTCATTACTATTGGATAAATAATATTATTTTAAATCACTAATATAAATTAAATGTGTGGTCAGATGCCTATCTGGAATCTCTAACTCAATTTTCCTCTTACTTAGTTTAAATCTGTTTTTAAAACAATAAACCATGCCAAGTAGTTTTACGTTCCTTAAATATCATGTAAAAATGTATTTCTATTTTCTGAAACTTGATCAAGCATACTGTGAAAGAACTTTTAATTCCCACTCCTCCTTGAAAGTTAAAGCCCTAAAGATTTCTTTCTTCGTTTGCTGTTTTGGTTTTGTACTGAAATCCCATGGACCATATTATTTACTGAATCAGGTCCTCAGAATAATCCATTGTTTACCAAGGCATGTAAACATGGTTTCTAGTTAATAGGTGCTATTTACTGAAGAGAACCACCGTTTATACAGCACAACACAGTTACAAGAGATGCTTTCTATCATGTGAAGAAAAGTTTCTCACCAGATTATTATGTTTTTCTGATTTTTTCCTGGTAGTGGGTGGGGAGAATTAGTGTGCTGGGGAAAGATAACAAGTTCAATAGCATAAATGATGTGTGTAAACAGCACAGGGTACTTTTATGATGCTAAACATTCATAGAAGATTGCGTTATTAAGCTAAAAACTTGTAAACTTTTAAATACAAATTGGCAAAATGTTTAAACAGGTCATTCTTACATATATTGATCTAAAGCTACATGGTGAAATATCCAATGTGTTTATTTTTGGTTGTCTTCATGTTAGAATATGATAATTATTATAGTCAACATTTATTGAATACTTATTATGTGTCAGATAGTTTAAGGGCTCCAGATGCATTATCAATTTATTTACTCATTGACATGGTTTCACTGTGCCCCTACCCAAATCTCATCTTGAATTGTAGTTCCCATAATCCCCATGTGTTGTGGGAGGGATCAGGTGGAGATAATTTCATCATGGGGGTATCTCCCATCCTGTTCTCGTGATAGTGAGTGAGTTCTCATGAGAGCTGATGGTTTTATAAGGAGCTTTCCCCTTCACTGGGCACTCATTTGCTCTCCTTGCTGCTGCCATGCATTTGCTTCCGCTTGCCCCATGATTGTAAGTTTCCTGAGGCCTCCCCAGCCCTGTGGAACTGTGAGTCAACTAAACATCTTTCCTTTATAAATTACCCAGTCTCACATATTTCTTCATAGCAATGTGAGAACAGACTAATACACTCATACCCAATCTTCCATGTCATCATTTTTAGTCTCATTTGTATGAGGAAATAGGACTTGATAGCCATTTGTATAAAAAAGTAAGAAATTGTGCTCTCCAAGTGTTCAGTATTTGTCTCATCTATTTTTCATTTTTGTCGTTCATAAATAAGAACACTTCCTAAGGTTTTGTTTGAAATGCTCTTTGATTTGCTGCTTCTATTCCCTCCTCTTGTAAGCTCATTCACTCCCAAAGTCTGCTATCCATGTCAATTACTTCACAGGTATGATTGCTCCTTCACTTTTTTCCCTCCCTTTCCTGCCTCCCACACCCAGCTCAACAGCAGTGCTGGAGCTTCTAATGATACAATGAAAATTTTTACATGGGCACAGCCACTGCTCAGGTCAACTTGACGGTCACCATGGGATAATGTTGCTCTAGTGTTGTCATAGTCTAGGTTTTTAAATGAGAAGATAAAAATCAAAGTTTTATACAAAATATCTGACATTAGAATAATGGCTCAAGTTTGGGGGAAAAGTCTGTGAACTCCCTCTGCCTCCAAAAACAATATGTCCTTGGGCATACAAAGGCTACAAGTTTGAGGTCTCCATTTGGACTCCACTCAGCACTTAGCTCAGTGCTCATGCTTATAGGTGTTAATAAACAACAGCTATGCTTCCAATTAGAAAACCTTCAATCTCACACATTAAAAACCTCAAATATGTAAAGGAAAAGCCATATGGCATTACAAAAGCCACTGACTTCAATAATTAAAAAATTAATTTAAGGACAATAAAAGTCTCTATTATAAGTCTTTTTGTTTTTTCATCTTTCTTCTTCTCCAGTCATATTTCTTGTTCTTTTAGTTCATTTAGGAACATTCTTTAGGGACACTAGAAGTTTACCTAAGAATTCAGTGGCCATAATTTCAAAGAGAAAAGCAGAGAGAACTAAATTTTCAACAATGATGATTCCATTTGCTATGTGGTCCACTCAGAGAAAAATTTCCAAATAAAACAGCAAATTCTTACAGTTATGTCAGTTTGCCCCTGTGGCCTTCAACATCCCTCTGTCAAATGTGATTCTCACCTGTGCCTAGTATCCTTTAATCTTTCCTTTGATCACATTCAGGACTCAAAATAGGAAGAAGAATGATATGCAGGGGGAGATATTTTGTTAATTTTTATCAAGATTCTTACCCAGAGACTGCTGTCTTTGAGCCCACAGGAGTTCTTTCGGGGCTTGTGTCTAAGACTGGATAGGCTAATAGTGTTTGATATTTGCCTTCTTTCTTGGATAGCTTGGGCTGCTATAGCAGAACATCATAGATTAAGTGGCTTAAACTACAAACATTTATTTCTCACCTTTATGGAAGCTGAAAGTCCAAGATTGAGGTGTCAACAGAGTTGAGTTCTTGGTGAGAGATATTTCCTGGTTTCTAGAAGGCTGCTTTTTTTTTGGTATCCTCCCATGGAGGGGAGAAGGAGAGAGAGAGAGAGAGAGAGAGAGAGAGAGAGAGAGAGAGAAAAGATGCTGTGGTCTTTTCATGCTCTTTAAGGGCACCAATCTCATAAAAGGTGCCCCACCTCCATGACCTCCTCTAAACCCAATTACCCCCCAAAGGCTCCACCCATCACACTGGTGATTAGGACCTCAACATAGCATTTTGGGGGTCACAAACATTCAGTCCGTAGCACTTTCCATCAGAAAGTAGTAGAGACATTAAATTTAATCAGTGTATGAATTTGGGTGTTACTCAGTTTCTCTTGTGTCTCAGTTTCCTCATCTTTAGAATAGGGATAATAATTTCACACACCTTATAGGTTTTTTGTGAGCGTTAAAGAAGTTACTATATGCAAAAAGCCCTTGGCGTAGTGGCTGCCACAGGTTAGTATTTGATAAGTGCTGGCTATTATTACCCACAGACCACAGTAAGAATACACCCACCCGGCTAGATACCACACATCAGAAACAGTATCTTCCTTGCTCTTTTTTTGTGTGTTGAGAGCAGCCAAATAACTGAGGTCATGGCAAAATATTGCATTTGGTGGAAAACTCTAAACCAATGTTTGCAAGCTGGGTGGAATTGAAAAAGTGTTCTGTGTTTTGCTGTCCTGGTTAAGTTTGCACTCACATTTACAAGCTATTAGCTCTTTCTCACAGGCTCTGGTCCAAGCAGCTATGTAGAACAATTAGGCAAGTCTTCATCGAGAGTTGCCCACTCAGAGAACATGAATTCCAGGGTGATCATGAGAGATGGTGGGTGTGATTCTTTGGGTTGTATCATGAAAGGGTATCCAGGCTGCTGCCTCAAGGCCTTACACAGTGCAGCTTGTGTTCAAATGTTTTTTGCATGTCTAGGGAGTGGGAAGAGGAGGGCAAGAGAGAAAGCTGGATGTTAGAGGAGAGAACAGATGCTAAACATTCTTCAACAGAAGACCCCAGCAAAAGACTTGACACAGCAGTTATTCCCAAGTTATTTAGACTGTCTTGTTAGTATCTAGAAAATAAAAACAATGCTACTGATTTTCAACAGTTTTGATTTCTTTAGTGATTTAATTTTTCTTTGTCATTTACCAAGCAATTCGTCAGTATGTGTGCCTCTGATATTTTTTTTTCAAGCTGGAAAATAAAATGGACATTGTGCTTTAAAAAATTTCCTACAAAGACCCTTTGAAGAATAACGAATATCAGATAAGTGTTCTCTAAAACCTTAAACTTTTAAATGAATATACTAAAAGATGCTATTCCTAAAGAGCCAGTAAGCTCACATTCTCTGCAATATGCTCATTGCTCTTATCTCTGGAATATAAAACAAAGAATTGAGAAGTTTTTGGTTTTATTTCTTTCACCTTTGATATAAATGACACTTAGGGAAATCTAATCTGGAATTGATATCACATGTCAAATACGGTTTGAAATGATTCGTTAAATTGTGGTTTAGAGAGAGTCTGAGGTGACATTGTTCTTCAGCATATAGTCTAAGTTGGTGAGGCCAGCCGTGGGAAAAAGAATGCATTTTTCTTTAATAAAAGAATGCATTATTCTTTAATATCCTTTAATAAAAATTGCAACTTTCTGGCTAGGGAAACGTTCCAGATTAAAGGACACTAAACTGAGGCAGGAGAATTGCTTGAACCAGGGAGGTGGAGGTTGCAGTGAGCCGAGATTGTGCCACTGCACTCTAGCCTGGACGACAGAGCGAGACTCCATCCCAAAAATTTAAAAAAAGGACAATAAAGAGATTGGACTAAGGAGATATGGTAATATGAAATGCTAGACTAGATGCTGTAGTAGAAGAAAAAATACTATAAAGGATATTATTGGGTCAATTTAGAAAATTGGAAAAGGACAGCCAATTAAAGGATAGTATCAATAATGTACAATTACAGTACAATTTATAGCTGTACAGTTCTTGCAAGAGCATATCCTTATTCTTAAAAAAATACAATGAAGTATTTAAAGGTAAAGACCCATGATGTATGCAACTTGCATTCAAATGATGTAGAAAAAAATTACATCTAGTTTTATAGATGTGCATATATATAAATGTATGTAAAGCACACATATAAATACACACACATACGTACATGTGCATGTATATGTGTGTGTATATGAATATCAGTAAGTGTTCTCTAAAATCTTAAACTTTTAAATGAATATACTAAAGGATGCCATTCCTAAACAGTCTCAGCAAGCTCACAAAGGCTTCCATAAAGGTGAGGAAAAAAAATGGCCTTTCTCTGTGTGTGTGTGTGTGTATATATATATATATATATATGTGTGTGTGTGTGTGTGTGTGTGTGTGTATACACACACACAGTTTTCTTTAAGTTCCAGGGTACGTGTGCAGGATATGTAGGTTTGTTACATAGGTAAACATGTGCCATGGTGGTTTGCTGTACCTATCAACCCATTACCTAGGTATTAAGCCCAGCATGCATTAGCTATTTTTTCTAATGTTCTCCCTCTCCTATCCCACTTCCCAACAGGCCCCAGTGTGTGTTGTTCTCTTGTCTGTAGCCATATGTTCTCATTGTTCAGTTCCCACTTATAAGGGGAAATATGTGGTGTTTGGTTTTGTGTTCCTGCCTTAGTTTGCTGAGCATAATGGCTTCTAGCTCCATCCACGTCCCTGCAAAGGACATAATCTCATTCCTTTTTATGGCTGTATAGTATTCCATGGTGTATATGCACCATATTTTCTTAATCCAGTCTGTCAATTATGGGCCATATTTTCTTAATCCAGTCTATCAATTATGGGCATTTGGGTTGATTCCATGTCTTTGTTATTGTGAATAGTGCTGTAGTGAAAGTATGCGTGTATGTATCTTTTTAAATTTTTATTTATTTTTATTTTTTGAGATGAAGTTTCACTCTTGTTGCCCAGGCTGGAGTGCAATGACATGATCTTGGCTCACCACAACCTCCACCTCCCAGGTTCAAGTGATTTTTCTGCCTGAGTCTCCCAAGTAGCTGGGATTACAGGCATGCACCACTATGCCTGGCTAATTTTGTATTTTTAGTAGAGATGGGGTTTCTCTATGTTGATCAAGCTGGTCTTGGACTCTTGACCTCAAGTGATCTGCCCACCTTGGCCTCCCAAGTGTGTATGTTTCTTTGTAATAGAATGATTTATTTTCCTTTGCGTATATATCCAGTAATGGGATTAGTTGGTCAAATAGTATTTCTGGTTCTAGATCTTTGAGGAATTGCCACACTGTCTTCCACAATGGTTGAACTAATTTACATTCCCACCAATAGTGTAAAAGCATTCCTATTTCTCCACAACCTTGCCGGCATCTGTTGTTTCTTGACTTTTTAATAATCATAATTCAAACTGGCATGAGATGGTATCTCATTTGGGTTTTGATTTGCATTTTTCTAGTGATCAGTGGTGTTGAGCTTTATTTCATATGTTTGTTGGCCACATGAATGTCTTCTTTTGAGAAGTGTCTGTTCATGTTCTTTGCCCACATTTTACTGGGCTTGTTTTTTTCTTGTAAATTTGTTTAAGTTCCTTGTAGATTCTGAATATTAGACCTTTGTCAGATGAATAGATTGCAAACATTTTCTCCCACTCTGTAGGTTGCTTGTTCACTCTGATGATACTTTATTTTGCTGTGCAGAAGCTCTTTAGTATAATTAGATTCCATATGTCAATTTTTGCTTTTGTTGCAATTGCTTTTGGTGATTACGTCATGAAATCTTTGTTTGCACCTATGTCCTGAGTGGTATTGCCTCAATTTTCTTCTAGAATTTTTACAGTTTGGGGTTTTACACTTAGGTAATCCATCTTGAATTAATTTTTGTATAAGGTTTAGGGAAAGGGTCCAGTTTCCATTTTCTGCATATGGCTAGCCAGTTTTAGCACCATTTATTAAATAAGAAATCCTTTCCCCATTGCTTGTTTTTGTCAGGTTTGTTGAAGATCAGATGGTTGTAGATATGTGGTCTTATTTCTGAATTCTCTGTTTTGTTCCGTTGGTCTATGTGTCTGTTTTTGTACTAGTGCCATGCTGTTTTGGTTACTGTAGCCTTGTAGCATAGTTTGAAATCTGGTAGCATGATGCCTCCAGCTTTGTTCTTTTTGCTTACGATTGTCTTGGCTATATGTGTTCTTTTTTGGTTCCATATGAATTTTAAAATAGTTTTTTTTCTAATTCTAAGAAGAATGTCAATGATAGTTTAACGGGAATACCATTGAATCTATAAATTACTTTGGGCAGTATGGCCATTTTCATGATACTGATTCTTCCTATCCATAAGCATGGAATGTTTTTACATTTGTTTGTGTCCTCTCTGGTTTCCTCAAGCAGTGGTTTGTAGTTCTTCTTGAAGAGGTCCTTCACTTTTCTTGTTAGCTCTATTCCTAGGTATTTTATTCTCTTTGTAGCAATTGTGAATGGGAGTTCATTCATGATTTTGTTCTCTGCTTGACTGTTTTTGGTGTACAGGAACACCTGTGACTTTTGCACACTGATTTTGTATCCTGAGACTTTGCTGAAGTTGCTTATCAGCTTAAGAAACTTTTGGGCTGAGACCTGGAGTTTTCTAGATACAGGATCATGACATCTGCAAACAAAGACAATTTGACTTCCTCTCTTCCTATTTGAATACCTTTTATTTCTTTCTCTTGCCTGACTGTTCATTTCTTTCTCTTGCCTGACTGTTCTGGTTTGAACTTCCAATACTATGTTGAGTAGGAGTGGTGAGAGAGGGCATTCTTGTCTTGTGCCAGGTTTCAAGAAGAATGCTTCCAGCTCTTGCCCATTTAGTATATTGGCTGTGGGTTTGTCATAAATGGCTTTTGTTATTTTGAGGTATGTTCCTTCAATACCTAGTTTATTGAGAGTTTATAACATGAAAGGATGTTGAATTTTATCAAAGGCCTTTTCTGTGTCTATTGAGATAATCATGTGGTTTTGTCTTTAGATCTGTTTATGTGATGAATTATGTTTATTGATTTGCATATGGTGAACCAGCCTTGCATCCTGGGGATGAAGCCAACTTGATTGTGGTGGATAAGCTTTTTGATGTGCTGCTGTATTCAGTTTGCTAGTATTTTATTGAGAATTTTTGCAGCGATGTTCATCAGGGATGTTGGCCTGAAGTTTTTGTTATTATTGTTCTATCTCTGCCAGGTTTTGGCATCAGGATGATGCTGGCCTCTTAAATGAGTTAGGGAGAAGTCCCACCTTTTTAATTGTTTGGAATAGTTTCAGAAGTAAGGGTATCAGCTCCTCTTTGTACTTCTGTTAGAATTCAGCTGTTAATCCATTGGGTTGTGGGCTTTTTTTGTTGTT
The DNA here is from genome assembly GCF_000951035.1 of Colobus angolensis palliatus. Lineage (NCBI taxonomy): Eukaryota > Metazoa > Chordata > Mammalia > Primates > Cercopithecidae > Colobus > Colobus angolensis. Next base: position 981,961 of record NW_012115488.1, read on the forward strand.
GTTGTTGGTTGGTAGTCTATTTATTACTGCCTCAATTTCAGAACTTGTTATTGGTCTATTCAGGTATTCAACTTTTTCCTGGTTTGGTCTTGGGAGGGTGTATGTGTCCAGGAATTTATCCATTTATTCTAGACTTTTTAGTTTATTTGCGTAGAAGTGTTTACAGTATTCTCTAGTGGTTGTTTGTATTTCTGTGGGGACAGTGGTGATATCCTCTTTATCATTTTTTATTGTGTCTGATTCTTCTCTCTTTTCTTCCTTATTAGTCTAGCTAGCAGTCTGTTTTATTATTTTTTTCAAAAAACCAGCTCTTGTATTCACTGATTTTTTTGAAGGGTTTTTCATGCCTCTGTCTTCTTCAGTTCTGCTCTGAGCTTGGTTATTTCTGGTCTTCTGCTAGCTTTGAGGTTTGTTTGCTCTTGGTTCCCTAGTTCTTTTAGTTTTGATGTTAGGGTGTCAATTTGAGATCTTTCTAGCTTTTTGATGTGGGCATTTAGTGCTATAAATTTTCGTCTTAAAACTGCTTTAGCTGTGTCAGAGATTCTGGTACATTGTTTTTTTTTTTTGTTCTCATTGGTTTCCAAGAACTTCTTGATTTCTGCCTTAATTTCATTATTTTCCCAGGAGTCATTCAGAAGCAGGTTGTTCAGTTTCCATGCAGTTGTGTACTTTTGAGTGAGTTTCTTAATATTGAATTGTAATTTGATTGTGCTGTGGTCTGAGAGACTATTTGTTATAATTTCAGTTCTTTCGCATTTGCTGAGGAGTGATTTACTTCCAATTACATGATCAGTTTTAGAGTAGAGCCATAAGGTGCTGAGAAAAATGTATATTCTGTTGTTTTGGGGTGGAGAGTTTTGTAGCTATCTGTCAGGTCCACTTGACCCGGAGCTGAGTTCAAGTCCTGAATATCCTTGATAATTTTCTGTCTTAATGATCTGTCTAATATCGACAGTGGGATGTTAAAGTCTCCCACTATTACTGTGTGGGAGTCTAAGTCTCTTTGTAGGTCTTTAAGAACTTGTTTTATGAATCTGGACGCTCTTGTATTGGGTGCATATATATTTAGGATAGTTAGCTCTTCTTCTTGAATTGATCACTTTGCCATTATGTAATGCCTGTCTTGGTTTCTTTTGATCTTTGTTGATTTAAAGTCTATTTTGTCAGAAACTAGGATTGCAACCCCTGCTGTTCTCTGTTTTCCATTTTCTTGGTAAACTTTCCTCCATCGTTTTATTTTGAGCCTATGTGTGTCTTTGCACATGAGGTGGCTCCTTAGAAGATAACATACTGATGGGTCTTGGCTCTTTATCCAGCTTGCCATTCTGTGTCTATCAATTAAGGCATTTAGCCCACTTACAGTTAAAGTTAGTATTGTTATGTGTGAATTTGATTCTGTCATCATGATGCTAGCTGGTTATTTTGCAGACTTGTTAATTGTTGGGAACAGGCCCCCAAATCTGGCCATAAGCTCTCCCCAAAACCGGCCATGAACAAAATCTCTGCAGCACTGTGACATGTTCATGATGGCTTTGACACCCACGTTGAAGGTTGTTGGTTTACCAGAATGAGGGCAAGGAACACCTGGCCCACCTAGGGCGGGAAAACTGCTGAAAGGCATTCCTAAACCACAAACAATAGCATGAGCGATCTGTGCCTTAAGGACATGTTCCTGCTGCAGATAACTAGCCAGAGTCCATCACTTTGTTTCCCTGTAAGGAATATTTTTAGATAATCTATAATCTATAGAAACAATGCTCATCACTGCCTTGCTGTCAATAAATATGTGGGTAAATCTCTGTTCGTGGCTCTCAGCTCTGAAGGCAGTCAGCCCCCTGATTTCCCACTCCACACTCTATATTTCCATGTATGTGTCTTTAATTCCTCTAGCGCCGCTGGGTTAGGGTCTCCATGACTGAGTTGATCTCAGCAGCTAATGTAGTTGCTTCATAGTGTCACTAATCTGTGTGTTCCTCTCTAAACTGGTTATTCTGATTCACAGCTTCAATGTTTTATCATGGCTCTCAGTTTCTTTGCAATGAGTTAGAACATACTTCTTCAGCTCAGCGAAGGTCATTATTACCCGTCTTCTGATGCCTACTTCTGTCAGTTCATTTATCTCAGCTTCAGCCCAGTTTTGTGCCCTTGCTGGAGATGTTTTGTGATCATTTGGAGGAGAAGAGCTACTCTGAATTTTTGAGTTTTCAGCATTTTTTTAATTGATTCTTTCTCATCTTCATGAGTTTATCTGCCTTTGATCTTTGAGGCTGCTGACCTTTGGATGGGGTTTTTGTGGGGTCTTTTTAGTTGATGTTGTTGCTTTCTGTTTTTCTTTTAGCAGTCAGGCCCCTCTACCATAGGGCTGCTGCGGTTTGCTGGGGGTCCACTCCAGACCCTACTTGCCTGGATTTCTCCTGCCACTGGAGGTATCACCAGTGGAGGCTGCAGAACAGCAAAGATGGTGCCTCTTCTTTCTCTGGGAGCTCTGTCCCAATGGGGCACCAACCTGATGCTGGCTGGAACACTCCTGTATGAGGTGTCTGGAGACCCCTTGTTGGAAAGTCTTACCCAATCAGGAGGAGCGGGATCAGGAACCCACTTAAATAAGCAGTCTGGCTGCCCCTTGGCAGAGTGGGTGTGCTGCGCTGAAGAAAATTCCCCTTGTCTGGGCTGCCCTGACTCTCCAGAGCAGGCAGGCAGAAAAGAGTAAGGCCACTGATCTACAATACTGCAGCCACCCCTCCTCCTAGGGGCTTGTCTCAGGAATATCGAAGATTTGCCCACAACCGCCTGACTGGGGATGCTGAAATTCCTGTAGGGGACCTTCCCCAGTGAGGAGGAATGGATCAGGGTCCAGCTTAAAGAAGCAGTCTGGCCATGAACTGTCCCAGTGCTGTGCTGTGCTGTGGGGGAATTGCTCCCAGTCCAAACTGCCCAGTCTCACTGGCACCGGTGGCAGGGGAAAACAGCCAACTGGAGCTGCAGTGATGGTGGCCGCCCCTACACCCCCAGAACTCAGTGTTCTTGGGCAGTCTCCAGCCTGTTGTGCTGGCCAGTGGGGATTTCAAGCCAGTGAGTTTTGGCTTGTGGGGTTCTGTGGGAGTGGGGCCCACTGAGCGAGGGTGCTTGGCTCCCTGGTGTCAGCCCCCTTTCTGTGGGAGTGGATGGATCTCCTGCCTCACCAAGCTCCTGGAGCTGGAACATGCAAAAACTCCTGCAGCTCGGTGCCTGCCCTGAGCAGCACCCACCTGAGAAGCCACCATAAGTCTGCACAGCTCTTATGCTTTGGATCCAAGGCCCTGGTTGCATGGGCTCATGAGGGGACCTCCTGATCCGTGGGTTGCAAAGATCTGTTGGAAAAGCATGACTTTCAGGGAGGGGGTAGCACAATCCCTCAACACCTCCCTTGGGTGGGAGAGGGAGCTCCCTTTGCCCCATGCAGCTCTCAGGTGGGCTCTCCCTCCACCCTGCTTTTCCTCACTCTCTGTAGTTGGCGCCACCCACCTAGTCAGTCCCAATGAGAGAATCTTGGTACCTTAATTGAAGATGTAGCCTTCACTAGCCATTTTCATTTTCAGTGGGAGCCGCAACGTGGATTTGTTTCTATTCGGCAGTCTTGGCTGCTCCCCAACATACACAGTTGACCCTTAAACAACATGGGTTTGAACTGTGCAGGTCCACTAATATGCAAATTTTCTTGCTCCTCTCCCACTCCTGAAACAGCAAGAGGAATTTCTTCTCCTCTTCCTCCTCCTCCTCAGCTTATTCAATGTGGAGAGAATGAAGATAAAGATGTTTATTAACATCTACTTCTACTTAATTATAGTAAATATATTTTCTCTTCTTTATGATCTTCTTAATCACATAAAATTTTCCCTTCTCTAGCTTACTTTATTGTAAGAATACAGCATACAGTATACGAAATACGTATAGTTGATCTTATTGTTAAGGCTTTTGGTCAACTGTAGATTATTAGTAGTTAGGTTTTGGGGGAGTCAAAAGTTATATGTGGATTTTTGACTGTGTGGGGCTCTGTGCCCCTAACCTCCAGGTTGTTCAAGGGCCAACTGTATACACACACACACACACACACACACGAAGAGAGAAAGAGAGTGAGCATAAAAATAAAGCAAATTTACAATGTTATTAATTTGGGCTAAGGACATACAGGTCTTCTGTACATTGTTATTAATTCTTGGAACTTTTCTCTGCGTTAAATTATTTCCAAATAAAAAGTAGAAAACAAGAACAACAACCACCAAAAACAAGTTAGACTTTCTAATTTTCAGCATCATGTTATTTGGATGGTTTTGGGGATGATACACTTCACTACATCATAAGCAAGTTGTTTAAGGAAATATTACGGGCAGAAGGCAAACTTCAATTAATACTCTAAAGCTGGGCCCTCCAAACAGCCAAAAATACATGGGTGGTGTTTACAAGTTGACTGAAGACATACTGTGGTAACAAAGCTGACAGAGTCTTGAATGAGAGCCAGTGGGGCCTCAGAGCAGAGGGGCTTCCTGTGCAGGGACTGTGGGTCTTCCTAGATGTCACTGACAAGCATAAGGCAGAGGCTGGGGAGACACATAAAGGGAAAGGAAGGAGAAAGGAAGAGAAACAGAGGAGGAACACGGAGAGAGAAAACAGGAGAGAATTTTAAAAAGTAGCAACTATTCCTTGAGTGTTTACAATGTGCTGACTTTGTTTTTGGCTAATTTACTTGCATTTAATCCCCTCCCCTCACTCCTAGTAACCTTACAAGGCTCTTATTATTGTTTCCACACACATACACACACAAACAACAACAACAACAATGAAAAACCTGGGACTCAGAGAAGCGTCTATGCCAGTTAGTCAGTAGTAGAGCTAATATTTAAACCAAAGCTAATATTTAATATTTAAGCGTCTATGCCAGTTAGACAGTAGTAGAGCTAATATTCAAGGTCTGTCTGACCTCAAAACTATTAACCACTACATTATATGCACCCCACCCCGATCCAATGTCTTTGTGGGGAAAGGTAAACAAGGAGTCCTAACGGTTCTCTCAAAGGCCTGTTGGCAGCTCCTTGGCTGGGCCATTGTTGTCAATATGTTACAAACACTCACCTTGGCTTTGGCTGTTTCAGCATTAAAATCGCTGGAAGTCAATAAAAAACTGCATGGCATGTCCCAGGCAGAAGCGTCTTAGATTGCCTAGGCTCTTAAGCCAAAAGAAGCAATTCCATTTCTCATGTGGCCCCATGTAGTTCCAACTCCCTTTCCTTCCTTGCTATATAGACATGCACTGTGGGGTGTAAAAAGTTATTTAAGGGCCAAATACTACAGTACAGATGGAAAACCCTTGCCTCATGCAGAAGCAGCTGTGGAGTCCTTGGTATTATTCTTTCTCCTTAGACTGTCCGTTAAAGAAGCCAAGTGAAAATGTACTCTCTGGCATGACAGGCAGATTGTTTAAAGAGCTGCACATATCACAGAAGTATTAACTTGTCTACATTGACCTTTGATAGATCAATAGTAGCTTTCTAGGTAGAGGCAATGATACTCATTTATAAGATGGAGATCTTCAACTTTCAGGTTCTATTTTTCCTACTCCCCAAACATAAAACAAAATTGCGATTCAGCCTGTCTCCTACCATAGTTATGGCCTGTGAGTTCATTTCTCTTTTTCAAAAACCAGGATGCACACATTTAAGAGGACTATTACTTTTCAAAGACTGTTAATCCTGCCTTTTTTTTCAAAGCTAATGCAAGCTTATTATGCCCAAAGTGCAGACGGAAAAAAAGAGAATTGGCCAAACCAGCTGTTGTAGGGTATGTAGCCCATTAAAAATTATCTTGCTAATAAGAAGTAGTTACAATTTCTTTGGTCTCAGTTTTCTTGCTACTTTTCTATTTGCCAGATTTTAGATCCTTGTGTATCGATAATATATCTCATATATCTAAATGAAATCCTTCTCAAAGAACCAAAAGGATTATTACTACTAATCCCCAGTGTAGACCCTAAATGCCAATTAGTTTGTCTTTGGTTTTGCATTTGCATTTGTTGATTGATTGGTTAAGTTTTTATTTATTTGTTTTTCTTTGTTGTTAGTGCAAAGATCAAACAAATACTGTAACTAACTAACTAATTTTAAAATGTACTGAACGCTTATTCTGGGTTATATATAGTGACACCATGATTTACTCCCTCCCCTAGAAACTGTCATAGTCTGAAAGGAGAGACAGAGAATAGACAAACACCACAGTAATATAAGTCGTTATGGCTCTACCTTTAAGGTTAGCTACTCCTTCTCCTTCATTTCAGTGAAAATATCTTCCTAATGGAAAAGAAACACCCAAAAGCAAACTCTCCCTCTGAAGGTATTCTTCTGCTGAGAAAGGGGATTTGGGAGTCAAAGAAGAAAACTGAGTTGATGTATGACATGTTCCAGGCTTGTGGTAAGGCATGGACCAAGGAGTCTGTGGTCAGAAGCTGAGGATGGAGTCACTTCTTGTCTGGAGCAGCAAAGCTCTTGGAAAGTGGTTGCAATCAAAATCAATCAAAATTAGGGTGCAGGTAGAGCATTGGAACATTCATTTTAAGCCAGTAGAATAAGAAGGACAAGGAATAAATACCTCTGAGAGCTTTATGAGAGATTTTGTCACAGTCTTCCTTGAGTGCAGAGCAATAGGAGTGATGAAAGGAGAAGTCTAGTTTTCGAGCTATAGTTTTCATTTTCAGAGTTAGAGTAACTGAACTATAAAGAAAAGTGAAACAGCCAATTTTTGCTCCCATAGAAGGCAAAAATTGGCTGTGTTTTACTTTTTTTAAAGTTCAGTTACTCTGTGGAAACCTGACTAGTTTGACAAAGCAAAGAGTAATTGTCTACATATTTATTTCATGTGGAGAAGTATTATTTGGAACACTTGCTAGAACTTCTTCACACAGGTCTCTGTTTGAGTCATATATAGAAATGTGACTTTCATGTATAGTTCATCAGCCAGAATAAAGGTGCTTTTTGACTTCTTAAAAGATGGTTGTGTGTGGAGATGAGAGGAAAAAATTATTACTTGTATTTTTGGTTAATTTGAATTTAAATGGTAGAATCATGAACTGAATTTAGAGGATACTTCAGCCAATGTTTACTGAGAAATTCACCAGATGTTACGTGATTATAGGTGAGCACACGTGTAGAGGATTTTAAACACTAGTTAAAGTCTGAATCCAAAATTATTCTGTAACATGTTTAATTTATCTTTAAAAGACTCTTAAAACTAAAGAATAATAATGTTTGGGAGGTAAGCTTATCAAGGTCCAATCAGTAAAGCCAGATCTACATGAAGCCCCAAATCAACTTCTTCCCGGTGGGGTTTTAGAATTGTCTTAAATGACAGGAAAAATTGTCCATAACTTCAAGTAGAAGTAGTCATTAAGACAGGCACAAACACCACCAAATAGACCACTTTTAAACTTAAATATGTTTCATTATTGGGCACTATAGTAAACTAGAACTGAACAACAGTGAGAGCACTTAAATTTACCAGAAAGTTCACTTTCTGAGAAACTCCTTTCCTTCTCTATTCTCTCATACTTCAACACCTTATATCGGAGACATTACAGAAAGCAAACTAAGAAAATATGCATCACACCAGACTCAATCATACATGGAAAGTAAGGTGTGGCTGCCAAAGTTTGCAGGTTTGTAGTCGTCCTGAACATATCTGTGCTATTCAGCCAGTCACTTGGATATCTTTGAGTCCATGAGGGACATTTAACAGGATCTAACTTGTCCTCTAGTCAGGGCCAGAGGACTCTGGCCACAGTGTGTCTTGAGCATTCCTCTTTCTTCCTTTGCCCTAATGTCCTCCCCACTAGTAAGCATGGTCTTTTGCTACTGGGGTCTCGACAATGGAAAATGATCCCATGCCTTTTTTGTAAATTTTTCTTTTGCAATCATTTTATTTATAGAACATTTGCAAAGACAGTCCAAGAATCTCTGTATCCCCTTCACCTAGCTTTCCCTAACCTTTGCCATTCTGTGTATTGCTATTTCATTATGGTTGGTATTTATATTTCTCTAATGACTAATTATGTTGAACATCCTCTCAGGTGCTTATTGCCACCTAGATACCCTTTTTTAGTGAAACTTCTGCTCAGAAATACATCCCAGTTTTTAAAATTAGGTTATTTGTTATTATTGAGTTTTCAGAGGTCTCTATGTATTCTGGATATAAGTCAGTTATCATGCAGCTATTTTCTCCCAGTGAGTGGTGCTTTTTCTTTTTGTATATATGAGTTTTGGTCTGATGTATCTCTACTATCTGAAGAATTTCTTTTAACTAGAAATTATAGAAATTCTGTTATAGAGTACATCTGCAGGTAATGGATTCCATCAGCTTTTATTTGTTTGGGAGAGCCTTTATTTCTTCCTCAGTTCTGAAAGTTATTTTCACAGGTTATAGAATTCTGGGTTGATGGTTCACCCTGACCCTGGCCTCTCCTTTCCTCCCCCAGCACTCTAAAGATGTCTTTCCATTGTCTTTTGGTTTACATGATTTCTGATAAGAAATCTGCTGTAATACTTCCTTCTTTTCTTCCTTCCTAATTCCTTCTTTTCTTCTTGCTTTCAAAATTTTGTTTGTCTTTTACTTTCAGCAGTTTGGATATAGCAAATGAAGGGGTGTGTGTGTGTGTGTGTGTGTGTGTGTGTGTGTGTGTGTCTGTGTGTGTGTATTTATCTTGCTTGGTTTTCTATGACCATCACAAACTTGTGTTTGGTGTTTGCCATTAATTTGGGGAAATTCTTGAACTTTTCCTTCAAATATTTCTTCTGCCCTTTTCTTTCTTCTCCTTTTTGGGATTCCAATTGTGTGTATATTACAAATATCTTTGTTCCACAGCTCTTGAATATTTTGGTTGTTTTCTTTTTCTCACTTTTGTTTCCTTTTGTGTTACAATCTCAGTAATTTCTGTTGATTTATTTTTAACTGATGCTTTCATTGGTAGAGTTTAGTTTGCTGATGAGTCTGCCAAAATCATCCTTTAGCTCTGTTCATGTGCTTTTCATGTTGAACATTTTCATTAGATTCTTTCTTATCTCTCTGATTAAATTACTCATCTGATCTTGCATGTATCTCACTTTTTTCTTTAGAGCCTTTAACATATTAATTATCATTATTTTGAAATTTTCTTTCAGATAGTTCATATAGCTGTGTTTTAGCAAGGTCTGGTTCTGATGGTTGCTTTGCTTTGTGTGTTCTTTCTTTCCTATTTGCATACCTCTTAATATTTTTTGAAAGCTGGATAACTTGTATAGGACAAAGGAGACTGAGGTAAATAGTTTTTATGCCTGAAAATGGGCATATCTTTCCTTTGTTGGGTCTTTAACTTGGGAATTTGAGTTGGTTTAGTTAAGGGTGGAGCTAAGTTTGATCATTGCTGTTGCTGTGGTTACCTTCAATGTGCCAGATGCTTCCTCTTCCTCTCCTTCTCCTTCTCATCCTCATTCTCATCCTTATCTTCCTCCTTCTCCTCCTCCTCCCTCTTAATATTCTTCTTTCTTTCTTTCTTTCTTTTTTCTTTGTGGTGAAGTACTACCACAAACAAGTTTCGTGAATGAATAATGTTTTAAAACAAAAGGTATTTTTAAAAGGAATTGAAAGAAAAATTTCTTAGTGATGCCTTATGTTTAAGGTGGTGATTCATTATCCAGAGCAATGTCTGTTTGGTCCTGCACCCTAAGTCTTTCCTCTCTACTTTGCCTCACAGTGGATCTAATTTGCACATTATTGCTCCTTCAATGTCCTTCTCCCTGCAGTATTCTTATTATTATTTAAACTTATTTTCTTGGATGACAGTGGAAGAGAGCATTCTCTGCTGTTATAAATTTCAGATTTAGGTAGAATTTTAGGAGTGTAGCTTTCCTAATGCTTCTTCTCCTTCCCTGGCTGTTATTTTTGGCACACTGTGCATTTCTGCCCCTAGCACAAGATTAGACTTTTTTCTCTTTTGTTTTTTCTTCTCTCAGCTGCAAAGAATTTTTACCTATGCCTTAAGGGCAGGAGTGATTTTTGCTCCTCCCTCCCGTACCCATCTCTTTTCCTTTCCCCCACCCATATAGACTTTTTTCAATAGAGGAGACAGACAAAATACTCTGGTGAAGTTTCCTGTTTCTCTCATATGGCTGCTATTTTTCCCCAGGTTTGCCTCACAATTAAGACTTTCCATTTCTCTGAGCTGCTGGTGGGGTTTGCAGGGAAAGAGGGGCAGGAGGGTATGAACTCTTTAAATTTCTGTGTCTCTTAGTGGTCTCCTACTGTCCTCCCAGTCTTGCTTTGGCTTTCATGAATTCACCAATTATTTGAGTCAGAATCTGATTGATGTTCAGTTACTTTTGATCTAGGTAAGAGAGTGCTCATATCACCTATCTCCCAGCAGGCAACTGTTTTTCCTAAAATTTTGAGCCAGTTATTTGTTTGCAAACTCTGTTCTCTGATGGGTTCAAAACGTGTTATGGATTTAAATCTAGTTTAGCTCATTTTCATTGTAAGATTAATAGTAATATTCCTTGCAGCTAACATTGTCAGATAAAATGCAGTTTATCCAATTACATTTGATTTTCAGATAAACAATGAATAATGTCTTAGTATAAGTATATTCCATAAGAAATTTAAGTTTAAATGGGTGTTCTATATTTTTATTTCCTATATCTGGCAACCCTACTTTGAGCTCCCTATATCTTAGTGTTAAAGTTCCCGTTATTATTATTTCTTCTCTCTCCTCCTCCTCCTCCTCCTCCTCTTCTTCTTCTTCTTCTTCTTCCTCCTCCTCCTCCTCCTCTTCTTGTTTCTTCTTCTTCCACTTTCTCTTCCTCTCCTTCTCATACTCATCTTCATCCTTGTCTTCTTCCTTCTCCTCCTCCTCCCCCTTCTTCTTCTTCTTTCTTTCTTTCTTTCTTTTTTTTTGGGGGGCAGGGGGTGAAGTACTACCACAAGCAAGTTTCATGATTGAAGAATGTTTTAAAACAAAAGGTATTTTTAAAAGGAATTGAAAGAAAAATATAATAGTAAACACAAAGGAATCAAGTAATGGTGACATTTGGTGTTTCAATGAAGAGTGTATTTTTTAACTTGAATGTTTTTTACCTCTCTGCTGCTGTCTCACACATACTATATAAGCTGGACTGAAATTTAGCTTTAGTGATCAGTTTCATTTTTTCATTTATTCATTAATGATGTGATTTTTCCTACTCTGGGATCATGGAGTTCTGTGACAACTGTGGGTAGTGATGAATATTCTTCCGAGAAAAACTTGTATAACACTTTCACTTATGATTTCAGAGGTTCACATATCTTGTAAAGACCTTTTATAAAACCTTAGATGAGGCAGAGAGGGAAGAATTATTGAATGTTGCCTCAGCCTATTAATGTCATGTCAAATATACAGAGTGGTGTCATATATTATGGAATGTGAGACAGCATACTGATTGTTATCAGACTGGGACATATCTATTTTGGTCAAGGAGATACTTATTTTAGAAACAGCTTAATTTAACCATTTTCTGCAAGAGATAATGATCCATTTGCATTTTTATTTATTTCTGTGTTTGACATAGCTATCCATTGCACACAGCAGCAGGTTTTTCTGGACTTCCAAAGTATAGTAGGCATACTGTGAAGCTAAACTTGGATGATCTATCAGAACAGACAGACCTGTATTATTTTCAATTGTGTTTCCTATTCTAGACATTTTTCAAAGTTATAAAGTTCCATATGCACCATAAACATATCTCTCCCCTTTCCATATATTATAGTATACCCAAATACAGTGGCTGAGTCATTGGGACAAAAGAATTTCATAGGAACACAAAGATGGTAGCTTCATTCCATAGTTCTTTAATTTCCTTGTTCTAAACAGGAGTTGGAAAGATAAAGTTGGCAGACTAGCATTGTCTATGGCTGTTTCATACTTAAAGGACAGAAATGAGCTATTGTGACAGAGACTCTATGGTTCACAAGCCATGTTTGATATATGGCCCTTTAAGAGAGAGTTTGCTGACTTCTCTTTTAGACAAAATACAAAGAAAGATAAGAAAAGAACAAATTAATACATGACCACAGGCTGTTGTGTGACTCATTTAGTTTCCACAGCAAGCTTGTTGCTATGTGAAAATTGCTTATTTATACTTAAATTCTTTAGAAGGCCCCAAGTTGCCCCGAGATGCTCAGAAGCAATTTGAATAGCCTCTTTAGGCTAGTTTGGAAAATCTCCTCAATTCTCCCTTCTATTTTCATCCCTCATTAGTTTTGGGATAAATATCAAGTACAGTTGAGAGCCAATCAGCTTGAGTTTTGGGATAAAAAAATGAGCAGAGTTGAGATAGAGAATTAGAAGTTCTATTTCAGCATGAGGTCAGGAAGGAAAAGAGAGAACACTATGTAATCCAAGAATAAATGCATTTTATTTGGTGGTCTCTTTTATCATTATTGAAAATTTTGCCAGTGATTTTAAAAGGAAACAAATTTTCTTTTTAAATTAGAAAATCCTGAGAGAGCATTACATTTTTCTTTTTAAAAAATAGATCTATAGAATTTCTTGAAAGGTCAGTTGTAAAATGCTCTTTCTCACTGACACATACAGACATACACAGACACAGACACAAAGACACACACACACACCTTTTGTAAAAATTTTTATCTGGATTCTGGGGCAAAGACCATGGGGTTAACATTTGGAATTTGGCCTTCTTTCTGTAGAGAGCTGTCAGGTATTACATAAGCTCTACAGAGACCAGTTTTGTTTGAGAAACTGAAATAGGCTGCACATCTTGGAGTCTAGGTGCAGTTGACCAGATAGCTGATCCCAGCAGTAATCAGAGGTATTCTTTTATTTATATTTTTGTAAAAATAACAAAAGGATTAACTGGGAGTTAAACCTGCACCATGGAATTAACTTAAACAAATACATTTGCTAGGGGTTCTCAATTGTTATACTGTATATGATAAACAGATACCCTGCAAACATTTCAGGTTGGGCCACTAAATTTTGGTCCAAGTGTACAGTGTATTTGAGTTGTGTTAGTGTGTATATGCTGTTGTGGCAACGTCTGTCAGAGGAAATGTTGGGCTGAACAGGTTTTGTGTCGGTAGGGTAAGAAATCCTATGAATAAGAGATAAGAGGCATCGTATTGTACTATAAAGCCAAAGAAAGTATATATGTTTACTAGAATTTGCTAGAAATTTCATTCTTCAATATATAGGAAACAAAGAACCATCAATACCTTAAAATGCCTTAGCTTGGGTTTCTACCCCTTAACCAAAAACAGTCAAACAAAGGGTTGAGTGGCAGTTTATTTTGCAAAATGACTTCTTTGAGAGGAGGTTAACAGGTAGGAAGGAAAGCCAGTGAAGAATAGATAACTGAGTTAATCACTGCTGTCAGTAACTTGTGCTTGATGTGTGCAACCTATATTTTAGAACTGTCCATCTGCGAGACCAAAGAGGAAACATGTTTCTACTGCCTCCCACCCTTCACTGGTCAAGAGTTGCTCCACCGGGTGGTAACCCTTTCATAGTTCCAGGTTTGCACATATGTAATGCTGAGCAAGTTCCCACAGGACCCCCAGACCAGCGGTGTCAGAAAGTTCAGAACACAAAGTGAGCAATTCACAGTATGTACAGTTAAGGAGAGGTGCTGTCAGATTATACCTGGGAGAAGCTGGTTGCCATAGCAACAGCTGGACTACAAGGTGTACAGTGAGGATATTAGGTAGGAACCAGAAGTGTGCGTTAGAGTTATTTATTGCTGTGTAACAAATTAGCCCAAAACATAATGGCTTGAAACAATAGCATTGATTATCTCCATTTCTGCAGGCCAGGAATTCAGGTGGGGCTTAGCTGAGTCCTCTGTTTCTCTCACAGTCTGCATGAGGGTCCCAAGTATAGTTAGAGTCATCTCAAGCCTCCACTTGGGAAATATCTGCTTCCAAGCTTACTCACATGGTTGTTGGTAGAATTCAGTTCCTTGTGAACTGAATTGGGTTGTCTTTAGTCCTTGTGATACCACATGATATGGCAAAGTGAAACATTGGAAGGTACATACTTATAAAAATAGTCTCTCACTCCCTGTCTACTTTCTTAATTTTGGTGGTCTAGTTGCTGCTAAAAATAGTCTCAAAGACATCTGTAGTCTATGTTGTGATGCTCTAGGGGTTCCCCCTCTGTACAGGCCACATTCTAGGCAGCAGAGCTATTTCCTGAAGATGCTACTCCCTCTTTCTGAAATGCCTTTTCCTTCCTGTTTACTAAATAAACTCTGATTTATCCTTTAAAGTCCATCCCCAAAGCTCCACCTCTATGAAGCACTTCTGACTCCCCAGGCTTCATCCTCAGACCTACTTGGAAATGTGTCTTCTATGGCTTTTATCCCATGTTTTTCAACTCTTCCATTTCTCTCCTACTGGATGGTGAGCACAAGAGTCCTGTATTTATTCTGAATGTTTCCTCTGCAATTGTAGAGCAAATATTTTCAGATGTTTGTAAGTTCATTTATGCTTCTATGTCTTTGTGTGCTATGTTTAGAGCTATTTAGCTCTGGTGATAGAATCAAAACTGACTCACAAATTACAAATTTAACAGAATAAATATTTTCCTATCCTTTCAAATTGTCTTTGTTGCTGGATTTATTATCTAGAATTTGAAATGTATTTCTGGAAGTAAATTTGCATAATCAGAGAGTAAAGGAGGAAAAAAAATGGCAAAATATAAAACCAATTTGGTCTAGTGGATAATCCCTCAAGGGTGGTTTCAACATCTTGCTGTCCTCTGAAAATTTCTTTTCATTTAACAATTCTGAATATGTATATGTAAATATATATAGTTAATATATAGCTAATTTCCTTGTGAGAAGCTGAAGGCATAAAAGACAGAGATGGATTCTGCTTCACTAAACCAAAGCTGACAGCTCTGGTCTGATCCCAGAATCTTAAACACTACAAAGAGAGAGAAAAAACCTGCAACTCAGACCATGAATGAGTTTGCCAAGTTACACGTTAACAGCAAGCTCCACTAGGTTTATAAACTGCCCAAACTTGGAACATACTGGACTCAGTTTTATTCTTAGGCTGTTCACACTTCAATATCATGTTTTAGAATAATCCAAAATATCATGCTTAAGAAAAGCAATATGGCCTACGTAGTAGATCACTGGAAAAGAAGATCTCCCAAATGACACCAGGGTGTCCATGTTTTAATTACATTCTACGCAGGGAATAACAAATGCTTCAAAGACAGCAAATAGAAACCCAGAAATAGTGTCCACCCTAAATGTTAAGTAGATATTCTACTAGGCTAAATTGATTTTTGCTTAAACTGTAAAATCAGAATTGCTAACTTTTAGGACTTCTCACATGTGAGGACAGAAGGCAGCTTGCACTGTTTTACATTTTAAGATTTAACAAAGCTTCCAATGTAAAGCAACGGATCTAATTTAGCCAATGGCTGCCAGTGCTAGACCCTAGTTAACAAAGCCCTAATGCAGAGAACTTTCAATCAAGACAAAGCATGAATTAAAGGAAAATGAAGCAAATTCTCATTAACAGCTAAGTGCCAATAAAAATTAAAAAATCAAAATGAAAATGAATCAGAAGGAAATTGCACACCTAAAAAAATCACTAGGAAAAAATGGACTATCTGCTAAATCATATTGTCATTTCTTTAGATTCAGCTCTCCATTAGGAATGAAAAATAGTCCAATTATACTAAAAGTTGTTTTGGACAGTCTTAGTACCTGTGCTTTTTATTTTCTGCATACCAACCACCTTCCTAAATCAGATTCATTCTCCTCTGTTCCCTGCCCTACTTCGGGCTGCAAGACATTGACCCCTAAGCACTCTATGACCTGGGCTCCTTGATGAATGACCTTGGCCAATGATAAGCAGCAGCAGAATGAAAGAGGGTGTTGTGGGGCATTTTTTTCCTAAATGCTGTCTGCTTTGGAATGGGTTTTCTGGTATTGGGTGTACTCCTTCACCACTAGAGGTCCTTCCAGATGGACTCCGCCTCCACGGCTCTTTCTCTCATTGGGCCTCAGCAATGTTAATGCCTCTCCTGGCCCTTTAAGCCTAAGCATAGTAATGGTTTCCTATTGATAGTTCCTAGGGGATTCAAACATCTTTTTTCAATTTCCAGTTGCTAGTTTCTAGGGGAATCCAAACATCTTTTTGTGCTCCTGAGCCCTGCCTGCACCTCTGTAAATTATCCCTTTATTGTAATCTATTTTATCATGTGAGTTGGATTCTATTTTCCAAGGAAATTCATTGATCCAGTCCTTCTCTGAGCCCTGGGAGGTAGTTAAACTTACTCTTGAAAGATGAAGACACCTACTTTTGCATTCTTAACCTTTCTTTCTTGTCTAAGAAAATGTTAGTACCTGTGCTGTTTATTTTCTGTATACCCCTCTACAAATTGACTTCAGTAATATAAGAAAATGTGCTTGGACTCTAAATACTGCACTGTAGTTCTGTTCATCAAACTTCATTTTACTCACACTCCCTGAAATCATGTCACTTCTATCTAGTTATATTGCTGCCGAGATCACCAAGCCACAAGTTTTGCCTCAAAGTTGATCTTATGCACAAGATGGCTGGCCAATGTTTGTCTAAAGGAGTTGGAAAGGACATTGTTGGATGTAGAGATAGGGCTTGTGTCGAGAGGTGTCATTAGAAGGGAAGGTAACAGGCTTCTCAAGTTGAGAGAGCTGAATGAAATGTTTTTCTACCCTACATTGACATTTGAAAATTTGTCGAAGTGAGATTTCAGAGACAGAATAGAATGTTATTGCTGGAGGGAGTAGAATTCATGTAGTCCAATGGCTTCACTTTATAGATAAGAAAACTGAGGGTCAGAGATATTAAGCGACTTTCCTAAAGTTAAGAAACTGCTTACTACAGAACCATGACTAAAACTCCAACTCCAGATCTGTAGTGAGCTCCTTGTGTTCACTATACTGTAATATGATCTTATTGTGATCTTACACTTGTGGGTTATAAGAGTAAACAACATAATGTGCCAAGTTTATAGCAAAAATAATTTATATTAACCAAAGAAATAAAGAATTAGGAATTGATCTTATTTCATTCAAAGATTGGATGTCAGAACTACCAAGGAATGAGATGAAACCTCAGTCTCATGGTCTTGCTATATTGTGAGATGGTTTCTAGGGGACTAAGTTTTCAGTGATGCAAATAAGAAAGGCAGGAAGAAAAGAAATGATGGAGGGAAAAGCTAGTTTATTTAGGATTAAACTTCCTGAGAAACCAAAAAATGTGCATATCTAATAGTTTATATTATTTTGTCTACCAAGTAGACATTGTCACTCATTCATGATGGAGCATGCTGGGGTTCTTCTTGAGTTCAGAAATCTCCTGGTTCATGGAAAATAGCTTCAAAATACAAAATAATTTCCAGTCATCCTCTAACATTTAAAGAAGTGTATATATTCAGCCATAAGTCTTCTTTTCATTTATTTAAGGTATCATGTCCAATTGTGAAAAATTTTTACCTACTTTCCATTAACATACATTCCACCAAAGTCTAAGAAGTATTATGCAGTGATACGTTGATAGGTTTGCAGACAGACAGCCCAGACACAGGTTCTCCCTGTGACACTTCTACTAATTCTGTGACTCTGGGAAAATACAAATCCTCTCTGAGCCTCCATTGCCTGTCCCAGTAGTCAAATAAAGACGAGTATCTACCTTTTAAAAATGTTGAAATAAGATTAAAAAAAAAGTACAGTTCTTAATATAATGTCTGGAGTATAGTATGTGTACAATATAGGATAGCTATTACTAGTAGGAGCAATTATTTATAACCACAATCTACCCTCTTCTTACTTCTTAATTTCTCAATTAATAAGACAAAAAAACAAAATCCTATCCTTGCTGCAGCAACTGTATTTCATTATAGATATAGTATCTTGCTAATAGAATTAATTGCTAAGGATTTCACCTAAATTTTCTAGTTCTATACAAGTAATAATAGTAATTAAAGGGAGAGTTCTATGTTTAGATTTAACTTTTTTTATTATATCAAAAAATGAGTCAATAGAAAATATTATCCAGCAGAAAATTATCTTTACCTCTTGTGTGGCTATGGAAGTTAGTGTTTTGTTTTTTTTTCCCCTTGAAGCGAATTCTATAGTTTAACTTACTTTCATCTTGTGGTGAAAGTTTCCAAAGGCCATGAAGAAAATTGGCTAATAAGTAAAATATTTGCCTAGAAAATTGAAACATGTGTCTGCATAATTCCGACCTATATTCTTTCTCTTTTTCCACTATATCCAGATAATTGAATAAAAGTTTTGACATAACTTTTTTGTGGCCATTTTTCAACAGAATTATTTAGTTCTTGCTCACCAAATACACTAGATAAAAAACAATGGAAGACATTTTAATAGATGCAAAGATCTTGAACATTGCAAAGATAATTTCCCAATAGTTACCAGTTACCATGGAAGTTTAACAAATCATCTTTGAGGTGTCCCTTTCAAAAATATAAATAATACCCTCGTTTGTAAGTCATAAAGATCAATGAAGACTATTTCAGAAACATTATGTATGAATAACCTAACATTCTAATTTCACTTTGGTTTATGTTGCTCACACCATGAGCAATTTTAGTTCCACTCCTGGAATAGAAGTTACATCTACAACCTATGACCGGGTTAGTCTGTTCCAGTTAGTAAAATCACCAAATCAGTCCATCATTCGAAGCCCTTTCATGATTCTCCCACTATGTGTTTTTCAATCCTAACTTTATCCTTATTGCTATTTCTAAATTTGTACATGTCATCGTATAGCAAAGGTATAACCTCTATTATACCTTCAATATATTAGCCAGAAATACTCTTCTGCTCTGAAGCTAAGTATAACATTATTGTTGGTTGCATTTATGTAAGAGCTAAACTTTTACTTCAAGCTTAGTCTACGGGGTTTGTTGTCTTTCCGAATCCATTCCATTATCAACAGCATCAGCTGGGATTAGGTTCAGCTGGCAATAACAGAATATTCAAATAAGAATGGCTTTATCACACAAAAGTGTATTTTTCTCAAGTTATAAGATGTTTCTGTAGGCATCTGCTGGCTGTTTCAGTACCTCTAAGATGTCTTGGCCAAGATCTCTAAGGTTCTCTTTGCTTTTTCCTCATGAATTCAAGATGGCTACTGGAGATCCTGCAATAATTTTCACTTCCCAGGCAACAAGATGGAAAACTGATAAGGTGGCAAAAATGCTTGGAATATTTCATTTTCCAGCTTTATCTACAAGGAAGGCAGTAAAATAAACTATGCGTAAGGAAAAGAAGAGTAGGCAAGAATAGATATTAAGGTAGCAGCTAGCATTTTGCCACTTCAATCAGTCTTAGTTGATGTTAATTCTTCTACCCACACCCTCCTAGAATATTGGAATTCTACAAGTTTTCTTACTTCAAAGCACTGGAATATTAGAATTCTACAAGTTTTCTTACTTAAAAGCAAGCCCTAAGCTTGTCATAAACAGGCCTTAAAGAGACTGGTCATAAACAGGATTTCTGCAGCAATGTGACATACTTGTGATGGCTATCACACACACTGCTAAAAGTTGTTGGTTTACTGGAGCAGGGCAAGGAACACCTGGCCCTGCCTGGAGCAGAAAGCTGCTCTAACCACAAATGATAGCAGGAGCGGCCTGTGCCTTAACAACATGCTTTTGCTGTAGATAATCAGCCAGAGCCTGTTTCTCTGCTCCTCACTAGCAATGCTTTTAGTTAATCTATAATCTATAAAAACTATGCTTATCACTGGCTTTCTGTCAATAAATGTGTGGGTCAAACTCTGTTCGTGACTCTCATCTCTGAAGGCTGTCAGCTCCCTGATTCCCACTTTATACTCTATTCCAGTGTCTTGGACTTTAATTCCTCTGGCGCTGCTGGGTTAGGGTCTCCATGACTGAGCTGGTCTTGGCAATTGACAATTTCACACTATTCTTACAAATTTGTTCTCTTCCTAAAATCTACGGCCCATATTTAGAAACCTGTGTTAGCTTCAAAATCCTCCAAAACAAAACAAAAATAGACAGAACTGATGTGGAAATGAGGACTAAACACGTTACTTGGTCACAAATGAACAATAAACTGGCAGGGTGACCAAATGAATCCAATATATTATCTAATATGTGTGTGAGGGGAAGTGAATGACTTATAGACACAAAACGAGTTGCCCTGCTAGAGCCCTAAAACACATGTTAGGGTAATTGCAATTCCTTGCACCTCTTGTCACACCTGCTTCTCATTTGACCCTGCATTACATGTGTGTCTCAATTCATTTGTGCTGCTATAGCAAAATACCCAAGACTGGGTAATTTCTAAACAACAGAATTTATTTGTCACAGTTCTGGAGGCTGAAAAGTTCAGGATCAAGGAGCTGGAAGGCTGGGGGTGAGAGCTGCTCTTGCCTTGATGTGGCATCTTGTTGCTGCATCCTTTGCAGGGAATGAATGCTGTGTCCTCAAATGGCAGAAGGGATGGAAAGGTAAAAGAAGCCTTAAGCTAGTTCCCTCTAGTCCTTTTATACGGCATTAATTCATTCATGAAGGAAGATTTAATCGCTTTCCAAAAGTCCTTACCTCTTAATACCACCACAATGGGGATTAAGTTTCAACATAAATTTTGGAGGGGCCAAATTCAAACCATAGCAATATGTTTGTAATTAGCTTGGCTTTAGTATGTAAATCTGCCCGCAATTCCTGAGCTCCATAGAATGATTGAATCTCCCTAGGGTGGTTGAAGTTCAAGCCATTGAGTATTCATCCATGAAAAAGCCAAAATGAATTCCATGTTGTTTATAAAACAACAAAGATCCTTAAATCATTTCTAAGAATCAGAGAACAACATCACATACTTGAAAATTCACTAACATGTGATTTACCTGGGAAATACAGGTACAATGGACACTAGGTCATTAGAATCAGGAACATTAAACTACTGAGATATTACATTTAACTAAGCTTGAAGTAAAAGTTTAGCTCTTACATAAATGCAACCGACAATTAGATGTGACATTTGCCATACTGGCTTTATGTACAATGAAAACAATGTGTAATGCTGAAGTTGTGATAGAGCAAACATTTCCCTTATATACTAATTTTTACATTTTAAAATCTTCAGCAGAGTTTTTATTTTGCTTACAATGTACCAATACATGTAACAATAAGCTATACCATTTTGGGGCTCACAAGTCTATGCTTTATAGGATATTTTAGAGGTTTAAAGTTATGTTCCCATAGCTTCCCTCATGTTGGTCTACCTTTTGATGTCTCTATTACTTCCATTAAATAAGAAAGTGAAGTTTCATCTTCTTTAGAGTTCTATTATTAAGCTCAAAGACACATATTCAACAGATTAATTTACTTCAATAAACATCCTTGTGCTAGGTGGAGAAGATACCATTCCCACCCTCCGGAAACTCTCCATAACAGAGTAAATGACATTGGGTCATTTTTCCAGGCGACACAGGACTGTATTTCTGAGCAGCCTAGTTTCTTTGGGTGAAAGGTTTTGGAGAATGCAGTTATTTTTTAGCTAGAAATGTTAGCTATCACTAAAAAGTAATATGGCTTAAACAGTCTTTAGCATATAAAAAGACATTCGACTTACTACCCTTTAGGGAAATGCAAATGAAAATAACAGTGAAAAACTTCAGTTTCTGGTCTGACAAGTACAAGGAACTTGTAAGTCTTAATACCATCTTAATAAGTAGAACAACTTGTTAATGTTGAACAACCCGAAAAGTTAAGAAGGCCTCTTGATCTGTCAGTGAATTGAGGTCACAGGGCAAACCACTACCCCATAACTGAAGAGACACACAGGCAGATACAGAGAACAACAACTTACTGGAGCAGAAACCCATGAGAAGAAACGTCTGCAGAAACCAGTGTCAGAATAGGAAAACCTGAACTGACAAGTTGCTGGAGGCTCAGTGTGGACAAGTTTGAGAGTTAAAAACTCCAGGGGGATCAGTCAGAAAGGGTGGCTTCCACGCGTTTGTGAGTTTTACCTCCAGAAGTTCTATTCGTTTTTCACAGTGAATATTGAGGAAAAAAATCACCTCAGGCTTCTGGCAGCGGCGGGGAAAAGGAACCATTATGCCAAATCATTCTGTTATTTTCAGCAAAGTTTGCCCGCAGAAGAAACTTCAACCAGAGCCTAACCTGTTAGAATTTGGTCAGAGACTCATCTACCTGGCGGAAGAAAAATAGCCAACTCCAGCCCCTCTAGACATCTTGTTATACCTAACAGAAAAACTAAGAAGCACTGGCAAGGTGCACAGTCTAGGGGCACAGACTCACTGAAAGACTAATACTTGGTAATAGGACTAAAGAATACTTCTCCCCCAGCACCTTACCACCACATTACTAAAGGCCCGTCTACTGCAGTTCCTTTTACCCTGTATATCAGGTTCATCTTCCAACAAAAAGTCGCAAGGCACACTAAAAGACAAAAAACAGTTTGAAGAGACTAAACAAGAACCAGATTCAGATGTGGCAGGCATATTGGAATTATTAGACAAGGAATTTAAGTAAACTATAGTTATTATGCTAAGGGCTTTAATAGGAAAAGTAGACAACATGCAAAAAAAAAAAAAAATGGATAATGTAATCAGAGGTGGACATTCTAAAAAAGAATCAAAAAGAAATGTTAGAGACCAAAAACACTGTAACAAAATGAAGAATGTCTTTGGGGCAACATTAATGGACTGGACATAACTGAGGAAAGTATCTCTGAGCTTGAGGATATAACAATTGAAACTTCCAAAACTGAAAAACAAAGAAAAAAATAAGATTAACCCCCTGCTCTGCCCCCCAAAAATGGAACAGAATGTCAAAGAATCATGAGACTATAAAAGACATATCACACATGCAGGGGGAATACCAGAAAGACAACAACAAAAAAAAAATAAAAAAAAAAAAGAGAGAAAGAGATAAAATAATTGAAACGATAAAGACAGATAATTTCTTCCAAATTAATGTCGGACACCAAACCACAGATAGGAAACTCAGGGAACATTAAGTTAACATTAAGGATAAATAGAAAAAAAAACACAATTAGACATACCATATTAAAACTTCAGAAAATCAAAGATTAATACAACATCTTAAAAGAAGTCAGAGGACAAAAACCATCTTACCTATAGAGGAGCAAAGATAAGAATTTTATCTGAAATGAGTAGAGTGAGCTATTTAAAGTGTTGAGAGAAAAAAAATACACCAACCTAAAATTATGTACTCTGAAATTATCCTTCAATCGTGAAAGAGAGGAGGGGCTTCAAGATGTCTGACTAAAGGCTTCTGATACTCACCTCCTCCACAAAGAGAACAAAAATTGTAAAAAGATAATTACACTTTCAGTAAATAATCTGAGAGGACCCTAGAATTCAATAGAGAAATGAAAGGAAACAACTAAGGCAAGGAAGGAGAGGCAACTGACTGAGGCAACCTGTTTGACTAGGAGCCTGGAGAAGCTCCCCAGGGTTGAGAAAGGGAAAGTGAGAGGCTCCCCCTTCCTCTGCCCCCTGGCAGTCCATATTCCCACTACAGACTTGAGGCAATCCAAGCCTCAAGAGAGGCCCTTGACCCTTGTGGGCCCTGACACTAACATAGGGAGCTGCCTGGAGACCGTGTGAAGACATTGCTCCAGAGAGGGAGCCCATGATGGGTCCCACACAGACTCTGAGATGTAAGCAGCTTCAGTAAAGCACCATTTTGAGAGCTCTGCTCCTACCAGATTATATCCTGTCCTGAGGCAGATCAGACCCTGATCACTGGAACCACATTGATATCCCCCATCTGCAGTTGCCACCACTGCCAGCCACTGCCACTGGGACCAAAGCATAAGCTACTGGCAGCGACCCCAACACCTCCAGCACCAGGGTGGTCATACATCGGCATCTTCCCTGAGGACAGGCTCCCCTGCTCACCGCTGCTGCTGACTGCTGCCACCAGTGGTGGAGTGGAAGCCACTGACAGCAACCCCACAGCTCCCAGCCCCCTACAGCAGGAGGGCCACAGAGCACTTTCACTTGCCCTGAGGGTAGACTCCGTGACTCCACACCTACCACTGCTGCCCTCACTCGAGCACTCTGCCAAGGCCCTGGGAGTCACCCAGTCCCTGCTCACCACAATCCAGTACTTGTATGCACCACCAGGTGCTTGAGGACAGGCCTGCCCCGCGTAGCTTCACACTCTGTAGCACCCAAGCATGCCATTTTGGAGGTCTTGGGATTAACTACACCAGTCCACCACCATAGGCACTTGAGCACTTCTCCTGGAGGCTTGAGATTGGGCCCACTCAACTTGTCACTGCTACTACAGCTGGCATCCACATGTCACCTGTGGGCCTAAGGACTGGCCTGCCCAGCCCCTTCACCACCACCACCACCACCAACAGCATGGACTGCTTGGGAGACAGAGGTTTATCACACCATTACTACTGCCATCGCCTACACTATGCCTGCTGCCCAGTGGCCCGTGAATCCATCCACCCATTCAGCTCATTACTACCACTACTGGTACCTAAGCAAGTTGTCTGGAGGCCCAATAATCAACTTGCTTGTGATATACTAGCACCAGTGCCACTGTGTGCCTCCCTGGCCCCAAGAACAGGCATACTTAACCTGCTGCTGCCACCACTGGGCACTGGCCCACCTGGGGTCTCCATCACTAGCAAAACATCATCACAGCCTCCACTAAAAACTGCACTCTGAAGTCACTGACAAAACTGCAGACACTACCTACACCGTTTATAGCCGAAGAAATTATACAAATACTATACTACTGCAGGCACCCAGAATCAAAGCTAAAGTACCCTACATAACCAACATCATAGATACATCTTCATTAAGAAGTACACCATTATGACTGCAAATCCAAAAAATTGGAAGAAGCAACAGTTATGCCAGATGCACAGGTATCAGTGTAAGGACACCAGAAACATGAAAAACATGACACCTCCAAAGGAGCACAAGAAATCTCCAACACCAGATTCCAATGAAAAAGAAATTTATAAAATATTTTTAAAAATTCAAAATAATGATATACTACCTCATTGAATTAAAAGAGAGCACAGATAAACAATACAGTGAAATCAGAAAAGCAATTCAGGATATGAATCAGAAATTTAACAAATGTTTGAAAAAAACCAAGCAGAAATCCTGGAACTGAAGAATTTCTTTAATGAAATAAATATATTCAAGAGCTTCAGCAATAGACTAGAGCAAGCAGAATAGTTTCAGAACTTGTAGAAAGGTATTTTGAAATAACCCAGTGAGACAATAATAATAAAAAAGTTAAAAAGAATGAACAAAGCCTATGCAGCATATGGGATACCATAAAGCAAACAAACTTTTGAAGATTTCATGTTCCAAAAGGTAGAGAAAAGATCAAAGGAATAGAAAACCTATTTAATAAAATAATAGCTGAAAATTTTCCAAGTCTAGGAGATTTATACATTCAGGTACAGGAACTTCAGAGATCACCAAATAGACACAACTTAAAAGGTCTTCTCCATGGCAAGTTATGGTCAAATTGTCAAGTCAAAGACAAAGAATTATAAAACAGCAAGAGAAAAGTGTCTAGTCATTTATAAGGGAACCCCCTTCAGACTAATGGTGAATTTCTCAGCAGACATTGTAGAGGTCAGAAGAGAATGGGATGATATATTCAAAGTGCTGAAACTAAAAAACAAGCAAACAAACAAACAAAACCATCAGCCAAGAGTACTACACCGAGTAAAATTATCTTTCATAAATTAAGGAAAAATGAAATCTTTCTCAGACAAGCAAAAGCTGAGGGAATCTATTTCCACTAGAACAGGACTACAAGAAATGCTTATGGAAGGGCTAGACCTGGAAGCAAAAGGAAAATATATACAATCATGAAAATACATGAAAATATAAAATCCACTGGTAGAACAAACACACAAATGAGTAAGAGAAAGGATTCAAATGTTACCGCTAATGGAAACCACCAAACCATAATGATAAACAAGAAAGAAAGGAACAAAAGACATACAAAACAATCAGAAGTCAATTAACAAAATGACACAAACAAGCCTTCACATATCAATAATAACCTTGAATATAAGTGGATTATTGTCCATTTAAAAGACATAGACTGCCTAAATTGATTTTTTTTTAAAAAAAACGTGATCCAACTATATACTGCAAATAATAAACTAATTTCACTTGTAAAGGCACATATAGACAAAGTAAGAAGATGGAAAAAGATATTCCATGCAAATGAAAACCAAGAGTGAGCAGGAGTAGCTATATTTTATTATATAAAATAGATTTTAAGTGAAGAACAGTAAAAAAAGAAAAAGAAAGTCATTATATAATAAGGAGATTAGTTCTGCAAGAGGATATAATAATTCTAAACATATATGCACCCAACACTGGAGCACCCAGATATATAAAGGAAATATTAGATCTAAAGGGAGAGATAGACTCCAATGCAATAAATTTTGGAGACTGCAACACTCCATTCTCAGCATTAGACAGATCATCTAGACAGAAAATTAGCAAAGAAATACTGGATTTAAACTAGACATTAAACCAGATGGACCTAACAGACATTTACAGAACATTTGATCCAATAGCTGTAGAATACACATTCTTCTCATCAGCACATGGAACATGCTCCAGGATAGGCCGTATGTTAGGATACAACACAAGTATCAACAAATTTTTAAAAATCAAAATCACATCAAGTATTTTATCAGACCACAATGGAATAAAACCAGAAATCAATAAAAAGAAGAGCTTTGGAAACTGTGCAAATACATGGAAATTAAACAACAGGTCCCTGAATGACCACTGGGTCAAGAAAGCAATTAAGGAGGATATTAAAACATTTATTAAAACAAATAAAAATTGAAACACAGCATACCAAAACCTATGAGATACAGCAAAAGCAGTGTTAATGGAGAAGTTTATAGATATAAATACTTACATCAAAAAAGTAGAAAGATTTCAAACAAGCAATCTAACAATCATGTCAAGGAAGTAGAAAAGCAAAAACAAACCAAACCTGACATTAGTGGAAAGAAAGAAATAATAAAGATCAGAGCAGAACTAAATGAAATAGAGACCAAAAACAACAACCTCAAAGGATTAAAACAAAAGTCGATTTTTTGAAAATATAAAAATCAATAAACTTTTGGCTAGTCTAAACAATAATAAAGAGGGAAAACCCAAATAAAATTGGAAACTGAAAAGGAGACATAACTGATACCACAGAAATAAAAAGACTGTCAGACTATTATGAAATACTTTTTGCTAACAAGCTGGAAAACCTAGAGAAAATGTATAAATTTTGAACACGTATAACTTACCATGATTGAGACAGGAAGAAATAGAAAACCTGAACATTAATGAGTAAAGAGATTGATTCCATAATAAAAAATCTCCCAACAAAGAAATGCTCAGGAACAGATAGATGGCTTCACTGCCAAATTCCACCAAACTTATAAAGAAGCTCTAACACCAATTTTCCTCAAACTCTTCCAAAAAATTAAGAAGAGGGAATGTTTCCTAACTCATTCTACAAATCCAGCATTACTCTGATACCCAAACCAAAAAGAACACAACAAGAAAAAGAAAATTGCAGGCCAATATCCCTGATGAACATAGATGTGAAAGTCCTCAATAAGATGCTAACCAACCAAATCCAACAGCACATTAAAAAGATAAGAACTCATAATCAAGTGGGATTTATCCCAAGGATGCAAGGATGGTTTAACAGATGCAAATCAATAAATACGATACATCACATTAACAGAATTATGGACAAAAGTCATGAAATCACCTTAATAGATGCAGAAAAAACATTTGATAAAATTCAACATCCCTTCATGATAAAAATTGTCAATGAATAAGACATAGAAGAAACGTATCTCAACATAATAAAGGTGATTTATGAAAAACCCACACCTAACATTATACTAAATGGGAAAAGCTGAAAGCCTTTGCTCCAAAAACTGGAACCAGATCAGGATGCCCATTTTCACCACTTCTCTTCAACATAGTACTGGATGTCCTAGCCAGAACAATCAGGCAAGTGAAAGAAATAAGGCATCCATATGGGAAAAGAGGAGGTCAAACTATCTTTCTTTTCAGATGACATGATCTTATGTCTAGAAAATCTAAAGAGTACATTAAAAAAAAAAACAAAACTCAGAGCTGATACATAAATTCAGTAGAGTTGCAGGATACCGAATCAACATCAAAAAATCAGGCTCATTTTTATATACCAACAGTGAACACTCTAAAAAGAAGTAAAAAACAGCAATCCCATTTACAATAGTTACAAAAATATAAAATATCTAGAAATCAATTTATCCAAAAAGGTAAAAAATCTACGTAAGTAGAACTACAAAACAATCATAAAAGAAATTGATGTAGATACACCAAAATGGAAAGACATGCCATGGTCATGGAGCAGAAGAATTAAAATTGTTAAAATGACTGATGACCATACTACCTAAAGCAATCTGATCTCCCTTGGTTTAATGTAAAGGAAGGGATCCAAAGGCTTAGGGAGACTGGGGTGGTGGAGTGGGTTAGTCACTTTAGATCTACTCATCCCAGCTGGGAGTGTCCAGAAGGTATACTCTTGACCAATGCCTTGCAAAATAGATTTGTGATGGCAGCACCTGCATCTTTGAAGAGCCCTGTAATTGTTCTTCTCTGTATATCAGATCTAACAGTGGAAACCAGTCACTCAACTACAAAATTTAAATACAATAGGAATAATTGGATCCTGAGGTGGCAGGGGCCAAGTGGCAAGCACTCAACCATCAAAGGCAAGGTGAGCATAGCTATCATAATGGACGGCAGAGGCAACATGGCAATCAGAATAGTCTGATGCAGGTAGAGCTCCGGCACTGGCTAACTAATCAAGGTGTTCCTAGAAGTGAAATTGATAGGAAGCCTACTGCATTTCTACTTAAATTATACAAACAGAAAACTTACAGGTCAAATGGACAAAAGACTAATCTGAATTATAAAAGCAGAGAATCACGGCCCCTCAATCAGTTTCCAGACTTGAACCAGTTTGCAGACCCAGAACCCCTTGAATGAAGAGGGGGCTGGGTCCCCTTGAAGAACCCCCTACATTACTAACAATTTAAGCAGTGAATCTTTCTCCCGTCTTCCCCATTGAGATCTCAAGCCTTTTACCAGGCTAACTGTGCACTGGGGAAAGGGAAATGATCAGACATTTTGGTGACTACTGGATACTGGCTCTGAGCTGACATTGATTCCATGGGACCCAAAACATCATTGTGGGCCTCCAGTCAAAGTAGGGGATTATGGAGGTCAGGTAATTAATGGAGTTTTAGCTCTGGTCTGACTTACAGTGGGTCCAGTGGGTCCCCAGACTCATCCTGTGGTCATTTCCCCAGTGCCAGAATGCATAATTGGCATAGACATACTTAGCAGCTGGCAGAACCCCCACACTGGCTCCCTGAATTGTAGGGTGAGGGTTATTATGGTGGGAGGGGCCAAATGGAAGCCATTAGAGCTGCCTATACCTAGAAAAATAGTAGATCAAAAACAATATTGCATCCCTGGAGGGATTGTGGAGATTAGTGCCACCATCAAAGACTTGAAAGATGCAGGAGCAGTGATTCCCACCATGTCCCCATTCAACTCTCCCATTTGGCTTGTGCAGAAGACAGATGGATCTTGGAGGATGACAGTGGATTATCATAAGTTTAACCAAGTGGTAACAGCAATGGCAGCTGCTGTAACCAGTTGTGCTTTCATTGCTTAAGCAAATTAACACATTTCCTGGTACCTGGTATGCAGCCACTGATTTGGCAAATGGTTTTTTCTCCATTCCTGTCCATAAGGCTCACCAGGAGCAATTTTCCTTCAGCTGGCAAGGCCAGCAATCTACCTTTACTGTCCTACCTCAGTAGGTTATCAACTCTCCAGCTTTGTGTCATAATCTTATTTGGAGAGAACCTGATCGTTTTTCACTTCCACAAGATATCACACTGGTCCATTACATTGATGACATTATGCTGATTGGATCCAGAGAGCAAGAAGTAGTAAACACACTGGACTTATTGGTGAGACATTTGTGTGCCAGAAGATGGGAAATAAATCTGACTAAAATTCAGGGACCTTCTACCTCAGTAAAGTTTTTAAGGGTCCAGTGATGTGGGGCCTGTCAAAATATTCCTTCTAAGATAAAGGATAAGTTGCTGCATTTGGCCCCTCCTACAACCAAGAAAGAGGCACAATGCCTAGTGGGCCTATTTGGATTTTGGAGACAACACATTCCTCATTTAGGTGTGTTACTCTGACCCATTTATTGAGTGACGCGAAAGGCTGCCAGTTTTGAGTGGGGTCCAGAACAGGAGAAGGCTCTGCAACAGGTCCAGACTGCTGTGCAAGCTGGTCTGCCACTTGGGCCGTGTGACCCAGCAGATCCAATGGTGCTTGAGGTGTCAGTGGCAGATAGGGATGCTGTTTGGAGCCTTTGGCAGGCTCCCATAGGTGAATCACAGTGAAGGCCTTTGGATTTTGGAGCAAGGCCCTGCCATCTTCTGCAGATAACTACTCTTCTTTTGAGAGGCAGCTCTTGGCCTGTTACTGGGCTTTGGTGGAAACTGAACATTTGACTATGGGTCATCAAGTAACCATGTAACCTGAACAGCCTATCATGAACTGAATGCTTTTTGACCCATCTAGCCATAAAGTGGGTCATGCACAGAAGCATTTCATCATCAGATGGAAGTGGTATATATGTGACTGGGCTTGAGCAGGTCCTGAAGACACGAGTAAGTTACATGAGGAAGTACCTCAAATGCTCATGGTTTCCACTGCTGCCACCCTGCCTTCTCTCCCCCAACCTGCACCGATGGCCTTGTGGGGAGTTCCCTATGATCAGTTGACAGAGGAAGAGAAGACTATGGCCTGATTCACAGATCGTTCTGCACGATGTGCAAGCACAACCTGAAAGTGGACAGCAGTAGCACTACAACCCCTTTCTAGGATATCTCTGAAGGACAGTGGTGAAGGGTAATCTTCCCAGTGGACAGAACTTCGAGCAGTGCACCTGGTTGTGCACTTTGCATGGAAGGAGAAATGGCCAGATGTGTGATTATATACTGATTTATGGGCTGTAGTCAATGGTTTGGCTGGATGGTCAGGGACTTGGAAGAAGCATGATTGGAAAACTGGTGACAAAGAATTATGGGGAAGAGGTATGTGAATGGACCTCTCTGAGTCGTCAAAAACTGAAAATATTTGTATCTCATGTGAGTGCTCACCAATGGGTGACCTCAGCA
>NW_012115488.1:1013383-1017973 GCF_000951035.1 Colobus angolensis palliatus
AGGAGGATTTTAATAATCAAGTGGATAGGATGACCTGTTCTGTGGAAACCACTCAGCCTCTTTCCCCAGTCACCCCTGTCATCACCCAATGGGCCTGTGAACAAAGTGGCCATGGTGGCAGGGATGGAGGTTACACATGGGCTCAGCAACATGGGCTTCCACTCACCAAGGCTGACCCAGCTACAGCCATTGCTGAGTGTCTAATTTGCGAGCAGCAGAGACCAACACTGAGTTCTCAATATGGCACCATTCCTGGTGGTGGTCAGCCAGCTACCTGGTGGCAGGTTGATTATATTGGACCTCTTCCATCATGGAAAGGGCTGAGGTTTGTCCTCACTGGAATAGACACTCCGGATATGGGTTTACCTATCCTGCATGCAATGCTTCTGCCAAGACTACTATCCATGGACTCTTGGAATGCCTTATCTACCATCATGGTATTCCACACAGCATTGCCTCTGACCAAAGCACTCACTTTATGGCTAAAGCAGTGCAGCAGTGGGCTTATGCCCATGGAATTCACTGGTCTTACCATGTTTCCTATCATCCTGAAGCATCTGGATTTATAAAACAGTGAAATGGCCTTTTGAAGTCACAATTACAATGCCAACTAGGTGACAATACTTTGCGGGGCTGGAGCAAAGCATTCCAGAAGGCCATGTATGCTCTGAATCAGCATCCAATATATGGTAATGTTTCCCCCATAGCCAGGATTCACAGGTCCAGGAATCAAGGGGTGGAAGTGGAAGTGGTACCATTCACCATTACCCCTAGTGATTCACTAGCAAAATTTTTGCTTCCTCTTCCTGAGACATTACATTCTGCTGGCCTAGAAGTCTTGGTTCCAGAGGGAGGGAATGCTGCCACGAGGAGACACAACAACGATTCCATTAAACTGGAAGTTAAGATTGCCACCTGGACACTTTGGGCTCCTCCTACCTTTAAGTCAATAGGCTAAGAAGGGAGTTATAGTGTTGGCTGAGGTGATTGACCTGGACTATCAAGATGAAATCAGTCTACTAACTCCACAATAGAGGTAAGGAAGACTATGCATGGAATACAGGAGATCCATTAGGGTGTCTCTTAGTATTACCATGCCTTGTGATTAAGGTCAATGGGAAACTATAATAATCCAATCCAGGCAGGACCACAAATGACTTAGGCCCTTCAGGAATAAAGGTTTGGGTCACTACACCAGGAAACAAAACAAAACAAAACAAACATGACCTGCTGAAGTGCTTGCTGAAGGCAAAGGGAATACAGAATGGGTAGTAGAAGAAGGTAGTCATCAATACCAACTATAACCATGTGACCAGCTGCAGAAATGAGGGCTCTGTCATGAGTATTTTCTCCTTCCTTTATTAAAAACATGGTTGTGCATGTATACACTTATACTAAGAAAATATCTTCATTTTATTCCTGTTTCCTTTATCATGTGACATAAGATTTACTGACTTCATATCAGCATTTAAGTATTGTTAACTTTATGTAATAGAATTTGGTTTGGGTATTGGTGCATTTATAGTTGTACAAAGGATAGTTGTATTATGTTAGGCATAATTATGACCTCATTATTGTCTTTATTTGAAGATTATATATGATCTCAGGATGTGTATGGGTTCAGATTGACAAGGGGTGGACTTGTGATGGTTAATACTGACTGTCAACTTGATTGGATTGAGGGATACAAAGTATTCTTCCTGAGTATGTCTGTGTGTGTGTGTTGTCAAAAGAGATTAACATTTGATTCAGTGGAATGGGGAAAGTGGATCCACCCTTAATCTATGTAGAGAGCCAGCAAAGGGATCATGCCCAACTCAGCATTCCACTGGAGGCTGTAAGAGCAAAGAGCAAACTGTTTATCATGAATGCAGGATGTGGGCAAACTTACACTGTGCCTGCCACCAAAATGTTTGCTGAGGGCCATCACTCGCTGACGCCGGGCTCCTTGAAGTTATCTACTGGGAAATCTAGCACCTATTGTTTGAAGGATGTAGTCTTGCAAGCCTGCTGTGAATCAAACTACTGTCCGACAACCACCCCCAACTTTTCGCTTTTTGCCTAATAAATATGGAGAGGGCTGTGTAAAGCTCAGGACCCTTGTCCACTAGAGGCAAGGTACCCCTTGACCCCTTTTTCTGAATATACTCTTTTGTCTTTGTTTTTTATTTTTGCATTTGTCTTCTTTTGTTTAGTCCCCCAAGGTCTGTGCAGGTTACAAATCCGGTGGGCACAATCTAATCAGCTTCCAGAGAATATAAAGCAGGCAGAAAAACGTGGAAAGGAGAGACAGGCCTAGCCTGCCAGCTTGCATCTTTCTCCCGTGCTGGATGCTTCCTACCCTAGAACATCAGATTCCAAGTTCTTCAGTTTTGGGACTCGGACTGGCTCTCCTTGCTCCTTAACTTGTAGACAACCTATTGTGATCTTGTGATCATGTAAGTTAATACTTAATAAACTCCCCTTTGTATATATCCTATTACTTCTGTCCCTCTAAGAGATAAACTACAAACCTTCTTCATAGCAAAGGAAACAATTAACAGAGTGGAGAGACAAGCTGTTGAATGGGAGAAAACATACAAAGAATTCAAACAACTCAACAGGAAAAGAAAAAACCACGGTTATACCATTAAAAAGTAGGTAAATAACATGAAAAGATATTTCTCTAAAGAAAATACACAGATGGCCAATGGGTGCATGAAAAAATGCTAAACATCTCTAATAATAAGAGTCAAAACCACAGTGAGATATCATCTTACCCCAATCAGAATGGCTATTTTTAAAAGACAGAAATTTATAGGTATTGGTGAGGGTGCAAAGAAAAGGGAACTCGTATACACTGTTGATGGGAATGTAAACTAGTACAGCCACTATGGAAAATATTGTAAAGGTTTCTTAAGAAAGTAAAAATAGAATTACCATCTATTCCAGTAATTCCGCTACTGGGTAATTATCCGAAGGAAAAGAAATCAGTGTATCAAAGGGATACTTGCACTTGCATATTTATTGGAGCAGTATTCACAATAGCTAAAATATGGAATCAACCTATGTATTCATCAATGGATGACTAGATAAAGAAAATGTGGTATATATACATAATGGAATACTATGTGGCCATAAAAATAAATGAAATTATGTCATTTGTTGCAACATGAATAGAACTAGAGGTGAGTATCCTAAGTGAAATAATCCAGGCACAAATACACAACTATTGCTATTCTCACTTATACTTGGCAGCCAAAATATTTGATCACACTGAGGTAGAGAGCAGAAAGATAGACAACTGAGACTGGGAAAGGTAAGTAGGGATAAGGAGGGAGAATGAAGAGAACTGGGTTATGTGTACAAATACACAGTAAGATAGAAGGAATAAATTCAATGTTTGATAGCAAAGTAGGGTGACTATACTTAACAAAAATGTATTGTACTGGGGTAATGGATACACTAAATACCCTGAGTTGATTATTAAACATTATATGCATGTAACAAAATTTCTCACATGCTTCATAAATTTGTAAAAAACAATGGCTACTATCTAAAATACAAAAATAACAGATAGCTGACAAGGATGCAGGGAAAAGAGAACTCTTATACGCTCTTGATGGAAATGTAAATTACTATTGCCATTGTAAAAAACAGTATGGGACTGGGCGTGGTGGCTCATGCCTATGATCTCAGCACTTTGGGAGGCTGAGGCAGGCAGATCACAAGGTCAGGAGTTCGAAACCAACCTGGCCATTTTGGTGAAACCCCGTCTCTACTAAAAATACAAAAAAAAAAATTAGCCGGATGTGGTGGCACATGCCTGTAATCCCAGGTACTAGGGAGGCTGAGGCAAGAGAATTACTAGAACCTGGGAGGCAGAGGTTACAGTGAGCTGAGATCGTGCCACTGCACTCCAACCTGGGTGAGAGAGCAAGACTCTGTCTCAAAAAAAACAAAACAAAACAAAACAACAACAGCAACAAAACAGTATGGAGATTTCTCAAAAAGCTAAAAATAGAACTATTAGAAAATCCAGCAATCCTACTGTTGGATATTTATCCAAACAAAAGGAAATCACTATATCCAGAGATAACTGCACCTCCATGTTTACTGCAGCTCTATTCACAATAGTAAAAATATGGCATCAGTCTAAGTGTCTTTCAATGGATGAAAGAATAAACAAAATGCGGTATATGTACATGATGGACTACTATATAGCCGTAAAAGAGAATGAACATTGTATAATTTTCTGCAACATGGATGGAACTGGAGGTTATAATGTTAAGTGAAATAAGCCAGGCACAGAAGGACACATACCACACATTCTCCCTTCTATATGAAAACTTAAAAACTTGATTTCATGGAGATATAGAATGATGGATACCAGAGGCTGGTAAGTATGTATGTGTGTGGGGGTGGGAGGGTGATGGAGAGGTGTGCTAATGGGTATTAACATATAGTTAGATAGAAGGAATGACTATAGCCAACGACAATATGTTATAACTTCAAGATAGCTGGAAGACAGGACTTGAAATTATCCTAACACAAAGAAATGGTAACTACTCGGCCAGGTGCGGTGGCTCACGCCTGTAATCCCAGCACTTC
>NW_012115488.1:1018723-1023047 GCF_000951035.1 Colobus angolensis palliatus
TACTCAGGAGACTGAGGCAGGAGAATCACATGAACCTGGGAGGCAGAGGTTGCAGTGAGCCGAGGTTGCGCCGCTGCACTCTAGCCGGGGCGACAGTGTGAGACTCTATCTCAAAATCAATAAATCAATAAATCAATAATAGCAACAGTGTATCAATTATGTATGCTTATGTATACACACACATGTATGTGTACTTATATGTAAGTGAAATGAATGACAACAATGATATAAAAAATGGAAGGGAGAGATTAGGAATATTTTGTTACTATAAGGTACTTACATTACTTGTGAAGTGGTACAGGGATATTTAGTGGAGTTGGATTAGTTGTTAATGTATATGGCACGCTCACTAAAGTTTAAAGTATAATTCATATGGTAAGAAAGACAAGAAAATGGAAAAATATGAAATGCTCAATTAAAACCACAAAATGCAGAAAATGTGGGGAAGACAAAATTGGGAACAGAGAACAAGGGAAACAAAGAGAAAACCATAATAAACATAGTAAATATTAATCCATCTGTATTAATAATCACTTTGAACATCAGTGGTCTAAATATATCAACTAAAAGACAGAGATTGTCATAGTGAATCATAAAACAAGATCCAACTATAAGTTGATATTTTGCAGTGGGCAGGCCTATACAAAACTACCTCCAAAGTCTAAGGAAGCCAAGAGGCCGAAGAAAGAGGCTGACACATTCAGCTTCTCAGAAAGAAACATTTAATAGGGACTTATAAACAGAACCCATGTCTGTGTCTTGGGTACCAGCTAGACAAGACTGTGGATCCCTGTATCATTACCCTGTAGACCTAGGGCTTATGTACCATAGGAAAGGAATGTGTTGAACAATGACTGGGAAAGTCAAGAATGCTTTACGAATCTGCCTAAAGGCAGATTGACTGGAATTATGGTTAAGGTTGTCTTGATCTAAGGGCAGGAATTGTGATAAATTCATGCTCTTATACAAGAAACAGCAGATAAAATAGAAATCTCAGAGGCTTTTCCAGAACTGAGGTTAATCAGAAGTCAATATGGTGGATTAGCATCCCTGATGGAGTTGCTTTAGCCTCCACTGTTATCTGCAAGAAATCCACTTTAAACATAAAGACATAGATAGATAAAAAGTAAAGGAATGTAGAAAGTTACACTAAGCCAACACTAATGAAAAGAAACCAGGAGTAGCTATATTAATTTCAGAGCAGACTGCTGAGCAAGGGAATTTGCAG
This sequence comes from Colobus angolensis palliatus, assembly GCF_000951035.1. NCBI lineage: Eukaryota > Metazoa > Chordata > Mammalia > Primates > Cercopithecidae > Colobus > Colobus angolensis. The sequence continues at coordinate 1,019,952 of NW_012115488.1, forward strand.
AAATTAAGAGGAGCATTACCTAATGATAAAGGAGTCAATATTCCCAGGAAGCATAACAATTTGTAATGCATTTGTGCCTAGCAGCAGAGAATCAAAATATGTGAGGCAAAAACTGATTGACTCTCAGGGAAAAATAGATTAATCTATTGCATTGGGCCAAGGTAATTGTGTTTTTTGCTGTTACTTTTAATGGCAAATCCCACAATTACTTTTGTGCCACACTAATACTATTATAATTGGAGACTTTAACATCCTCTTATTAGAAACGCATAGATTCAGCAGGCAGAAAAACAGTAAACATACAGTTAACCTCAACAACACCATCAGTCAACTGGATGTAATTAATATCTATAGTCTACTTTATCCAAAAACAACAGATTACACATTCTTCTCAAGCTCACAAGGGACATTCACCAAAAGACCACATTCCGGGCCATAAGACATAGATTTAAAAGAACAGAAGTCATAGAATATCTGTTCTCAGATCACAATGCAATTAAACTAGAATTCAATAATGGAAATATAGCTAGACAATTTCTAAATACATGGACATTAAACACTATGCTTCTGAAAGCATGGATTAAAGATGGATTAAAGACTTAAATGTAAAACCCTAAACTATAAAAACCCTGGAAGACAACCTAGGCAATACCATCCTGGACATAGGAGTAGGCAAGAATTCTATGACAAAGGTGCCAAAAGCAATCACAACAAAAGCAAAAATTGACAAATGTGATCTAATTAAACTTAAGAGCTTCTGCACAACAAAAGAAAGTATCAATAGAGTAAACAGATAACCTACAGAATGGGAGAAAATATTTGTGAACTATGCATCTGACAAAGGTCTAATATTCAGCATCTATAAGGAACTTAAACAAATTTACAAGAGAAAAACAACCCCATGAAAAAGTGGGCAAACAACATAAACAGACACTTTTCAAAAGTGGCCACCAATCAGATTTAAAAAAAAAAAAAAGTGGCCACCAGTCAGATTAAAAAAAAAACTTAACATTACTGATTATTAGAGAAAAGCAAATCAAAACCACAATGTGATACCATCTCACACCAATTAGAATGGCTATTATTAAAAAGTCAAAAAATAACAGATGCTGGCAAGGTAGCAGAGAAAAAACGATGCTTATGCACTATTGATGGGAGTGCTAATCAGTTCAACCACTATGGAAGACAGTGTGGCGATTTCTCAAAGACCAAAAACAGAAATACCATTCGACCCAGCAATCCATCATTACTGAGTATACACCTAAAGGAATATAAATCATTCTATCCTAAAGACACATGCATACATATATTCGTTGCAGTACTATTCACAATAGCAAAGACATGGAATCAACATAAATGCCCATCAATGGTAGACTGGATAAAGAAAATGTGATACATATACACCATAGAATACTATGCAGTCATAAAAAAAGAATGAGATCATGTCTTTTGCAGGAACATGGATGGAGCTGGAAGCCGTCATCCTTTGCAAACTAACACAGGAACAGAAAACCAAATACCACTCGTTCTCACTTATAAGTGGGAGCTAAATGATGGGAACACATGGATGCATAAAGTGGAACAACACACTTTGGGACCTCTCAGAGGGTGGAGGGTGGGAGGAGGGAGAAGATTAGGAAAAATAACTAGTGGGTACTAGGCTTAATTCCTGGGTGATGAAATAATCTATACAACAAATTCCCATGATGCAAGTTTACCTATATAACAAACCATGTGTACCCTTGAACTTAAATGTTAAATAAAAAGTGAAATAAATAATATTACATAATATAAATGAATAAATAGATAAATAAGTAGATAAATGCAGAAAGCACCAGGCCTCAATGGGATTGTTGGTAAATTCTACAAAACAGTTAAGGAAGAAATTGTACCAGTTCTCTACAATTTATTCCGGGAGATATAGGCAAAGGAAATACATCTTAACTCATTCTCTAAGGACAGCATTACCCTTATACCAAAACTGGACAAAAAGTTACAAGAAAAGCAAACTACAGACCAACATCTCTCAGGTACATGGATGCAAAAATTCTGAACAAGATATAGCAAATCACATCCAAAATTCAAAAAGAATCATAGAGCACAATGAAGTGATATCTTAGTCCATTTGTGCTGCTCTAACAAAATACCTGATGTTAGTTAATTCACAGTAACTAAAACAGCATGGTACTGGTACCAAAACAGAGATAGAGACCAATGGAACAGAACAGAGGCCTCAGAAAAAACACCACACATCTACAGCCATCTGATCTTTGACAAACCTGACAAAAACAAGAAATGGGGAAAGGATTCCTTATTTAATAAATGGTGCTGGGAAAACTGGCTAGCCATATGTAGAAAGCTGAAACTGGATCCCTTCCTTATACCTTACACAAAAATTAATTCAAGATGGATTAAAGACTTAAATGTAAGACCTAAAACCATAAATACCCTAGAAGAAAACCTAGGCAATACCATTCAGGACATAGGCATGGGCAAGGACTTCAAGACTAAAACACCAAAAGCAATGGCAACAAAAGCCAAAATAGACAAATGGGATCTAATTAAACTAAAGAACTTCTGCACAGCAAAAGAACTTACCATCAGAGTAAACATGCAACCTACAGAATGGGAGAAAATTTTTGCAATCTACTCATCTAACAAAGGGCTAATATCCAGAATCTACAAAGAACTTAAACAAATTTACAAGAAAAAAATCAAAAAACCCCATCAAAAAGTGGGCAAAGTAGATGAACAGACACTTCTCAAAAGAAGACATTTATGCAGCAAACAGACACTTGAAAAAATACTCGTCGTCACTGGTCATCAGAGAAATGAAAATCAAAACCACAATGAGATACCATCTTACACTAGTAAGAATGGCAATCATTAAAAAGTCAGGAAACAACAGGTGCTGGAGAGGATGTGGAGAAATAGGAACTCTTTTGCACTGTTGGTGGGAGTGTAAACTAGTTCAACCATTGTGGAAGACAGTGTGGTGATTCCTCAAGAATCTAGAACTAGAAATACCATTTGACCCAGCGATCCCATTACTGGGTATATACCCAAAGGATTATAAATCATGCTGCTATAAAGACA
>NW_012115488.1:1023612-1024096 GCF_000951035.1 Colobus angolensis palliatus
AAAAAAAAAAAAAAAGAAAGAAATTTACTTTCTCACAGTGCTGGAGACCAGGCAGTTCAAGATCAAGGTGCTGGCACTTTCAGTTGTCTAGTGAGGTCTTCTCTTCATCTCCAAGATTGTGGCCTATTACTGCATCCTCTAGAGGAGAGGAACACTGAGTCCTCACAAAGGGCAGAAGGTTGAAGGGCCAGTGAGAGATGAATGCTCTGTGAAGCCTCTTTGGTACAATCCTTAATCCCATTCTTGATAGAAGACCTGTGATGGGCATGGCATCCTCCAAAATCTCTGAAATGCCTTCAGGGTCATTTTCCCATTGTCTTGATGAATACCACATGGCTTCCTCCTATCTGTACCAATCTCCTTATCAAATGATCACTTGGCCACATCCTTTTTTATTCTTTACATGACCAGTCTGAGAGTTTTCCAAATCTTCACATTCTGCTTTCGATTTTAAATTCTGTCTTTAAATAACTTCTCTCTTCTC
>NW_012115488.1:1027326-1102588 GCF_000951035.1 Colobus angolensis palliatus
CGATTGTCCAGCACTCCCCAGTGAGATGACCCCAACACCTCAGTTGAAAATGCAGAAATCACCAGTCTTCTGTGTCGCTCGCGCCGGGAGTTGGAGACTGGAGCTGTTCCTATTCGGCCATCTTGCTCCGCCCTCCTGGAGCCAGTTTCTAATATCTTGTTCCTCATTTTCATCTGCGGCCTCCGAAGAATAGTCTCTACTACCTGTATTTCTAACCTGTATTTCTATATTTCTATTTTGGTTACAACCACATAGGTATTCCCTGAGAAGACTGAGACTTTTTTCTACAGATCTTCTCTTTTGCAGAACCTTCACCAGAATCACTCTTAATTCTACATTTATGGCAACACAGGTTTTTTTTTTCAGTGTTCAATTCAAAACTGTTCCAGCTTCTACCCCTTAGACAGTTCCAAAGCTGCTTGCACATTTTCGGGTACTTGTCACAGCAACACCCCACTCTCAGTACTATTTCTATCTTAGTCCATTTGTGCTGCTTTAACAGAATACTTGAGATTGCACAATTTAAAAAACAAAAATTTATTTTCTGATAGTTCTGGAGGCTAGAAAGTCCAAGATCAAGGCGCAGTGGTTTGGTCGTCTGGTGGGGGCTTCTGTCTGTCTCCAAGATGGCACATTTCTGCCATAAAACACTGTGTTTTTATATGGCAGATGGTGGAAGGGTAAGTGAGAGATGAATCCTGCATAAAGGTTATTTTACAAGGTTGTGAATGCCATTCACAAAGGGGAAGTCTTCATAGCTTAATCACCTCTTAAAATTATCACATGGGCAACAACTGAATTTTGGAGGGGACTCATTCAAACCATAGCATGTGGGTTTTATACAAGGTATGCAAGGCTGGTTCAACATTAGAAAATCAACTAGCGTAATTCATCACATCAGCAGGCTAAATAGGACAAATCATGTAATCATATCAATAAATGCAAAAGAAGCATTAGATAAAATTGAACACCCATTCATGATAAAAACTCTCAGAGAACTAGGAACAAAGGATAATTCCTCAACTTGAAAAAGAACATCTAGAAAAAAGAACATCTACACAGTTACCATCATACTTAATGGTAAGGAACTTAAAGCTTTTCACTAACATCAGAAAGAAGGAAAGGAAATCCCATATCACCACTTCTTTTCCACATAATAGTGGAAGTCCTAGCTAATAATACCAGAAAAAAAGGTATACAGATTGGGAATAAATAAATAAAATTGCACAGATGGTATGATCGTCTATGTAAAAAATCTGAAAGAATAGACAAACAAAACAAAACAAACAAACTCCTGGAACTGATAAGCAATTATAACAAGACTGTAGTATAAAAGATAATGTGTATAAGTCAATTGCTTTCCTATTATGCCAGACATGAACAAGTGGAATTTAAAATGAAAAACTCATTACCGTTTATATTAGCACTCCCCAAATCAAATACTTTTATGTAAATCTAAGAAAAGATGTACAAGATCTGTGTGAGGAGAACTACAAAACTCTAATGAAAGATATCAAAGAAGAACTAAATAACTAGAGAGATACTCCATGTTCATGGATAGGAAAATTTATTGTCAATAGGTCAGTTCTTCTCAGTTTGACCCATAGATTCAATACAATCTCAATCAACATTCCAGAAAAGTATTTTGTGGCTATCGAGCAACTAATTCTAAAGTTTATATGGACAGGCAAAAGATTCACAATAGTTCATTCAAGATGGAAGAAGAACAAAGTTAGTGAACTGACACTAACTGACTTCAAGACTTACTATAAAGTTATGATAATCAAGATGGTATGGTATTCACCAAAAAATAGACAAAGAAACCAATAGAACAGAATACAGGGCCCAGAAACAGTCCCTTTAAAACATAGTTAACTAATCTTTGACAAAGGAGCAAAGGCAATACAATGGAACAAAAACAATTTTTTTTCAACAAATGGGTGCTGGAACAACTGGACATCCACATACCAAAAAAAAAAAAAAAAAAGAAGAAAAAGAAAAACAAACTGTACACAGCTTATGCTCTTCACAAAAAGTAACTCAAAATGTTTCATAGACCTAAATGTAAAATGCAAGACTAAAATTTCTAGAAGACAGCATAGGAAAAAACCTAGATGACCTTGAGTATGGCAATGACACTTTATATACAACATCAAAGGGATGATTCATGAAAGAAGTAATTAATAAGGTAGACTTCATTAAAATTAAAAATTTATCTATGAAAGACGATGTCAAGTGGTTGAGAAGACAAGACACAGACTGGGAGAAAAATATAAAAGGCACATCTTATAAAGGACCATTATCCAAAATACACAAAGAACTCATAAAACTCAACAAGCAGGGTTGCAGTGGTTTGCGGTTTGTGCTTGAATCTCAGCTACTCAAGATGCTGACACAGGAAGATCTCTTGAGGCCAGGAGTTCAAGACCAGCATGAGAAACACACTTTTTTTAGAGACAAAAAGTCAGAGAAGAGTAGAATATAGAGTATAAATGCACACTGATATAACATCACAAATCTAAGACGTCACCCTGGGTAGTCATGGGTCATGGTTAACCTTGCTGGGGGTGCCCATCCATTTCACAAGTCAATAGAGGCAAAGATAAACAAAGTTTCTAATAGCAGAATTTTGGCTTGAGTTTCTCTATGTAGCCACACCTCACTGATTCTTCACATCCAATTTTACTGAGAAATCTTGCTATGAATCCTTCCCTTCTAACCGACACCAGTACTGTATTTCATTCTATGTGGTCTGTGCAATTTCTGGTTCTGAATTTGCTGAGTCTGAGCACAGTTTCCCTATAACCTTCTTTACTTCCTTTCCAAAAAAATTGAGAAAAGTGGATGATTCTATGTGTTGGTGACACCATTGAACACATTAAAACTCTCCCACTAAGTAGACCCAAAAATGGCCCTGGAATTTTTTTTTCCAGTGCTGGATCACTAGTTGCTGATGAAGACATTCTTAAGAGCAGTTATGACAACCTGGAGAAGTGCAAGTTGTGAGAAATGATGTGTTTCCACAGTGGCATGTGAAAGGGAAGTCTTTCATTCAAGAGTGCAGAAAATGGCACATAGGAATGAATAGGGCACCCTCCTAAGAATGCCATTAAATAAGCTTGCTATAGACTTTCAGAAATAGAACATTATTGCTTGGCACAGCCACCATTATACATTGGAGAGAAAAAGACTATATTTTTCGCTATATGGCTTCTGTGTTCCTTCTATTAAGATGATTAGAAGACTTTCCTCTGCTTCTGTTAAGCACTTCACCAACTTCCCATTAACAGAGAAAACACACAGTTTCTATTGCTTTTCAGGACCCTAAGCATTTCTTCACACTTCTACAATTCAAAATTTCATGAGGATCATAATTTTTAAAAATATTTTCTGTGAATGGGTGGAAATTATTTACAGTGAGTCTCACTCAGCATCTCAGGGCAAACTGCTCTGTGTTCTGTTTTTGTTTGTTTGTTTGTTTGCTTGTTTGTTTTGAGGTGGAGTCTCGCTTTGTCGCCCAGGCTGGAGTGCAGTGGCGCGATTTCGGCTCACTGCAACCTCCGCCTCCCAGGTTCACTCCATTCTCCTGCCTCAGCCTCTCGAGTACCTGGGACTACAGGCGCCCGCCACCACGCCCAGCTAATTTTTTGTATTTTTAGTAGAGATGGGGTTTCACTGTGTTAGCCAGGATGGTCTTGATCTCCTGACCTCGTGATCCGCCTGCCTCGGCCTCCCAAAGTGCTGGGATTACAGGCATGAACCACTGTGCCCGGCTTCTCTGTGTCCTGCTTTGTCCTGGTTTGTGGAATAAGCCTTCATAAAATTCACATGTCTAGGACCTGTGGTTGCCTATGGAACTATTTCATCCAACAATGAAATATGTGGATGGCTGCTGTGGGCTACCAGCTGGCTAAACATTGGTGAGACTGGGTGTATTGAAATGCTGTCAGTAGTAGAAGTTGGCAGACAGTTCATGAGAATACCAACCGCTATGGCAGGACTATGTCCAGCCAATAATGGGGAATATTGTAAGAGTGAAGGCAAAACCTCAAGTCTACAATGTTTACAAAGTGCTTTGCAAGTGCAAATAGATTTTCTAGAGTCATTTTTCTCACATTTAAAAGTTTGCTTGTATATCTAACATCATCATATTCTGATATAAAAGTAAATATTCCTTTAAGGAAACAATGGTGACTTGTTCAGGGCCCCAGACCAAATTTCCGGAGAGCCCATCTCACTGTTATTGTTCAAGTCATGTTGACCTGCGGCTCAGAAAATGCATTCTCAGCAGCTGTCTTTATTCTTCTTACATGTTAGCTGTCTCCCATGACAAGCCTTTAGGGTTACCAAAAAAAGATGTATGTTGAAAACTCTTATTGTTTGTTTTTCCTGCAGTTCCCTATAAAATGTCAGTATTTTTGAAGAGGTTCTCCTTAAATTGAACCCCCGAGGCTGGAGATTTACCAGGTTGATTTAGGAGTTTGAAATCCTGGAGTGTTTCCATAAAATGAGGATTTACAGTTCATAAATATAATGACAAAAGTGTGAAGATACATTTTTGTCCTTGAAAAACTACTGGAACAAAAGTACTTTTCATAAAAGGCCCACAAGCTGCCATTTCCTTCAGACAGAGGCCTATCCTGGCTAGGAATAGTGAAGTGGCGTTTTTTTGCCACTGGTTTAAGATGGTCTCCCTCTCTGCTTCTTGGGGAGCCACTTTCTCCTGACAGGTACACAGATGGACATAGGAATTGAGTACTGCAACATTTAAGCAGTGACAAGTATAAAGAAATGACAGGAAAATATGTTGACATGTAGAGCACACTTCTTTTATTTGCCCCATTCCTGCCTGGGTTCAGCTTCTGGATCACTATAGTCTGGTTATGATCTTTGCTCTCAGTTCCTTAGCTGAGTTCCTTCTTGCATATGGCAGCAAACAGCCTGGTTAAAAATTGACATGAAATTTTCTGCTGTGACAAACTGCTTAGGGAAAATATATGCCATGCTCTGGCTTTATAAAATGTTAAGGGGGGAACACTAAAGAAACTGTGTCACTAATGGACCTTCTTCTTTTTTTTTTTTTAAATTGAGATGGAATCTTGCTCTGTTGCCCAGGCTGGAGTGCAGTGGCACAATCTCAGTTCACTGCAACCTCCACCTCCAGGGTTCAAGCGATTTTCCTGCCTCAGTCTCCTGAGTAGCTGGGATTACAGGCACACACCACCATGCCTGGCTAATTTTTGTATTTTTAGTAGAGATGAGGTTTCACCATTTTGGTCAGGCTGGTCTCGAACTCCTGACTTCGTGATCCACCCACCTCAGCCTCCCAAAGTGCTGGGATTGCAGGTGTGAGCCACCACGCTTGGCAAATGGACCTTCTTGATAGAAGTGGTGTGAGGCTAGCAGTTATGTAGCTCCGCAGAAAACAGCCTAGGTGGAATAGCAGCAGTGGATTCGTGAGTGTGGGGAAAACCTCTGGATTTTCTCTCAATTTGGTCGTGACTCGAATTGATATAGTTTTCAAACTTAGGATGAATGTTGGAGCTTACCCTGAGGTTAAAGAAGGGATAGACTTCCAGATTTGCTTACTTTATCCCAATTCTTGGAAAGGCAGAATCATGTCTCCATTCTACTCTGACTAATTCACCTCTATAAATGTCTAGTAACCCAGAATGAGGGGGGGAGTGTTGTGCCCACCCCACACCTACTTCCCTTAATGCTGCTGTTTGGTTATAATTAGAAATAACTTTATATTGTGGAAAGAGCACTATGCCATGAGTCAGAAAAACTAAGTTCTAGTCACGGATTCACAACTGATAATAGTTTACTGAGCAAACTAAGATATATTGAGATTGAAAGGGAGTGTTATTAACGTTTATACTGGTCCACAGGCATTAACCAGGACTGTTGTGGGAAAACTGGGATGTAGGACCATTCTTCTACTTCCTGTGTGTTTGGGAAAACAATATTCTAAGGGAATATTGAAGAAACCAAAGTAGGATGGGCTCCTTTTGGTAGCCTTTTCCTGTAAACCGGTGTAATTTTTAAGAGGTAAGACCTCATGTAAGGAGAGGGCTGTGTTTGAAGAGACATTAGGGAATACTGTAGCTCTCGATAGTATAGTTAAGCAAGCCAATAGCTGTGTATATTTGGCATCTAACCAGAAATATACAGGTCTGACATTTTGGGGAATTAACTTTGCTGTTAAGTCATTGCAGCCCTGGAGACTAAAACTCAAGGACTCTTGGTCCTCCTCATGTCATAATTTGATGTTCTTTAGCCTAAATCTGGCGATCAGCCTCGGGCCCTCTGCCTCATTGTTTTTTGCAGAATTAGAAGGAATCAAGATACTTTCTGTAGAGCTCCTGCTACCACACTGACAACTGTGTTCATGACCCGTGTAGCCCAAACCCCTTCAGCCATCTGCTCAGCCTACTGGCCACAGTTCTGAATTAAGCAACTGGAGGCCAGTCATTAACAAACACCTTCTGTTGGCTTATACACCATGACCAAGAAGCTTCAATTGGCAGTTTGAGGTCATACAAGACACCTAACTTGAATATGTTTTATGTAGGAAAATCAACTCATAGGTACTGCCGTGTAAGCATTATGCATGTTGATTAAATAATATTAATGCAAGGTCCATGGGCAGGTTATGCACAAAATGACTCTGTTGCCACATAAGGAGGTTCTGGCTGTATGAGCATCCCTTTAAATCATGCAATAATATTTTGGAATATCTTTCGAGTAGGTAACAGGGCTAATTAGGTCATCAACAAAGATTTGTGTTCCCCTTCCACAGAGTAGAGCTGGATGCTGGGAGGCTGCTGTCCACCTAGGATCTAGATTTCCCTGAATACCAGGCATAGGTGGAGCCTAGTGTCCAGTTTCTTCACAGTGAAACATGAAGAGATATCTTTCTGTAGTCTTGTCTCCACATACCAGTGGAATGTGAATGTCTTCAAGACCCTGGAAGAAGCCTGGGTCCCTACATATTCATGTGAAAGGCTACTAGCCAAGGAAATGAATGTGTGGGAAATATAACTCTATTGTGTTAACATTTGAGGGATGATATGGTTTGGCTGTGTCCCCACCCAAATCTCATCTTGAATTGTAACTCCCACAATTCCCACATGTCATGGGAGGGACCCAGTAGGAGGTAATTTAATCATGAGGCAGGTCTTTCTTATGCTACTTGTTGTAGTGGGTAAGTCTCATGAGATCCAGTGGTTTTATAAATAGGAGTTCGCCTGCACAAGCTCTCTCTCTTTGCCTGACACCATCCATATAAGGGACTTGCTGCATCTTGCCTTCTGCCATGATTTTGAGGCCTCCCCAGCCAGATGGAACTGTAAGTCCATTAAACCTCTTTCTTTTGTAAATTGCCCAGTCTTGGCTGTGTCTTCATCAGCAGTTATGAAAACAGACCAGTCCTGTAAATTGGTACCAGTAGAGTGAGGTGCTGCTAAAAAGATACCCAAAAATGTGGAAGTGAATTTGGAACTGGGTAACAGACAGAGGTTGGAACAGTTTGGAGGACTCAGAAGACGACAGGAAAATGTGGGAAAATTTGGAACTCCCTAGAGACTTACTGAATGGCTTTGACCAAAATGCTGATAAAGATATGGACAATGAAATTCAGGCTCAGATGGTCTCAGATGGATATGAGGAACCTGTTGGGAACTGGAGCAAAGATGACTCTTGTCATGTCTTATCAAAGAGACTGGCAGCATTTTGCCTCACCCTAGAGATTTGTGGAACTTTGAACTTGAGAAAGATGATTTAGGTTATCTGGTAGAAAAAAATTCTAAGCAGCAAAGCATTCAAGACATGACTTGGGTGCTGTTAAAGGCATTCAGTTTCATAAAGGAAGGACAGCATAAAAGTTTGGAAAACTTGCAGACTGACAATGTGATAAAAAATAAAATTCCATTTTCTGAGGAGAAATTCAAGCTGGCTGCAGAAATTTGCAGAAGTAACGAAGAGCCCAATGTTAATCCCCAAGACAATGGGGAAAATGTCTCCAGTGCATGTCAGAGGTCTTCATGGCAGCCCCTCCCTTCACAGGCCTGGAGGCCTAAGAGCATAAAATGGTTTTGTGGTCTGGGCCTAGAATACCTGTGCTATGTGCGGCCTAGGGACTTGGTTCTCTGTGTCCCAGCTGCTCCAGCCATGGCCAAAAGAGGTCAATGTAGAGCTCAGGCTGCAGCTTCAGAGGGTGTAAGCCCCAAGCCTTGGTAGCTTCCACATGGCATTGAGCCTGTGAGTGCACAGAAGTCAAGAATTGGGGTTTGGGAACCTCCATCAAGATTTCAGAGGATGTATTGAAATGCCTGGATGCCCAAGCAGAAGTTTGCTGCAAGGGTGGGGCCATCATGGAGAACCTTGGCTAGAGCAGTGCAGAAGGGAAATGTGGAAGTGGAGCCTACACACAGAGTTACAACTGGAGCACTGCCTAGGGGGACTGTGAGGAGAGGGCCACCATCCTCCAGACCCCACAATGGTATTTCCACCAACAGCTCGCATTGAGGACCTGGAAAAGCCACAGACACTCAATGCCAGCCTGTGAAAGCAGCCAGGAATGAGGTTGTACCCTGCAAAGCCACAGGGGTGGAGCTGCCCAAGATCGTGGGAAACCACCTCTTACAACATGTGACTCAGATTTGAAACATGGAGTCAAAGGAGATCATTTTGGAACTTTAAGATTTGACTGCCCCATTGCGTTTCAAACATGCATGGGGCCTGTAGCCCCTTTGTTTTGGCCAATTTCTCCCATTTAGAATGGCTGCATTTACCTAATGCTTGTACCCCCATTGTATCTAGGAAGTAAGTAACTTGCTTTTGATTTTACAGGCTTGTAGACAGAAGGGACTTGCCTTTTCTCAGATAAGACTGGACTGTGGACTTTTGGGTTAATGCTGAAATGAGTTAAGACTTTGGGGAACTGTTGGGAAGGCATGATTGGTTTTGAAATGTGAGGACATGAGATTTTGGAGAGGCTGGGGCAGAATGATATGGTTTGGCTGCATCCCCACCCAAATCTCATCTCGAACTGTAGCTCGCATAATTCCCAAGTGTTATGGGAGGGACCCAGTGGGAGATAATTGAATCATGAGGGCTATTTCTCCTATACTGTTCTCATAGTGGTGAGTAAGTCTTATGAGATCTGATGGTGTTATAAGGGGAAACCCTTTTCACTTGATTCTCATTCTCTCTCTTGTCACTGCCACGTAAGAAGTGCTTTTCGCCTTCCGCCATGATTGTGAGTCCTTCCTAGCCACATTGAACTGTAAGTCCATTAAACCTATTTCTTTTATAAATTGCCCACTCTCAGATATGTCTTTATCAGCAGCATGAGAAGGGACTAATACAAGGAGTTATCTGTTAGAGAAGCTAATGTGTTGGTTAGCTAAGCATGGGTGATTTATTTATAATTTACTTTGTTTCACAAAATATTTGAGATAACCTACAAGGTTACATACATTTAAATGAAAATAAAAATAAGAAAATAAAAATTAGAATATAAGGCTAAGATCAATGGACATTTGGAGCAGAAATTTTCAGGCTATACAGATTTACAAAGTTGAGCCACAAATTTGGTTCCTGACTTTCTGGAAACCAAAGCAATAATAAGTAATTCTCTTTCATTTATTTAATTCATATTGCCCATAAGGAGAAAGCATACTAATTTCTGCAGCACAGAAAAAATTTTGTGGCACTTCAGTTTGAAAGAAATTTATCTTATGGGGTGTCATATAAGAAATACTGAGGAATGTGATGAACAGTGTCCTCTATCATATTTCTTATTAAATACAGATAGTGACGTTTTTAAAGACATTTCTTGTAAGCTATTGGCATCCACCATGGGTGACCTGTCAATGTGATTATGGTGGTAGTGGCTAGACACAGAGATAAATAAGATCTATATCCTGAACCAGGGAAACTAAGTTTCTAGTGGGAAAGAAAGATATGTCATACAGAAAATGGTAATACAGAGTGATAAGTACTGGGAGAGGCGAATTAATTAGCATGTACTTGTCGAGTTTATAAAGCTTTTTCTTTCTTTCCTTAATGATTCAAAAAAAAAAAAAAACCCAGCCTTATTTTTCTTGGCTTTATTTTATTTTAACAACATAAATTTCCAAGATAAGAGTAGGGGACTAGACTTGTGAGTCACTTTTAAGATGGTAACTCACAGTTTCTGATTCCTGTGACTGGAAAACATGAGGATGGTAGGCAGAGGCTACAGAAAAAACACAGATTTTGGGTCACATGTTCCTGGGCTTAAGATCCAGCTCTCATATTTATTGGCTTTGTAACCCTAGTCAAGTTACTTCACATCTCTTAGCCATCTTTCACATTGAAATAAGACAACAGAGGACAGGTGCAGTGGCTCATCCTGTAATCCCAGCTCTTTGGGAGGCCAAGGCAAGCAGATCACTTGAGCCCAGGAGTTCAAGACCAGCCCAGGACAACATGATGAAACCCTATCTCTACAGAAAAATACAAAAATCAGCCATGTGATATGGTTTGGCTGTGTGTCCCTACCCAAATCTCATCTTGAACTGTAGCTCCCATAAATCCCTCATGTTGTGGGAGGGACCCAGTGGAAGATAATTGAATCATGGCAGCAGCTCCCCCATGCTGTTCTCGTGGTAGTAAGTCCCATGAGTTCTGATGGTTTTGAAAGGGAAAATCTCTTTCACTTGGCTCTCCTCTTGTCTGCTGCCATGTGAGATGTGACTTTTGCCTTCTGCCATGATTGTGAGGCCTCCCCAGCCATTTGGAACTGAGAGTCCATTATACCTCTTTCTTTGGTGAATTGCCCAGTCTCGGGTATGTCTTTATTAGCAGTGTGAAAACAGACTAATACAACGGGCATGGTGGCATACGCCTGTAGTTCCAGCTATTGTGGGAGGCTGAGGTGGGAGGATTGCTTGAGCCTTGGAGGCGGAGGTTGCAGTGAGTCCAGATTGCACCACTGCACTCCAGCCTGGGTGACAGAATGAGACTCTGTCAAAAAAAAAAATACAAAAAAAAAACAAGAAAACAGAGACACAATAAGACAATAATATCTACCTCAGTGATAATGGATGTGAAGAGTCTGACACTTCATCCAATCTCAAGTGTAACCAATCATCTGAAAGCCTACTCTGGCTAAAATATAAATCTAAACTTCAATATTTTCCCAAAATTCAGCCTTCAACTTCCTTTTAGAAGAAAGAAGTGAGCCTCCTTTTAGAGGAAAGATGCAAATGAGTTTTCATCCCTTGAATCTACATGTCTTCTCTAGTCAGTTCAAATCCAACAGTGTTTCTAAAAGCATGCTCTTCACACCACCTGTATAAAAATTCTCAGAGATGCTTGTTGGCACTTTCTCTTAAGCTTCACTCTCTCTTAATGAATCATAATGTTTAGAGACAGTCAGAGAATCTGCATTCTACACAAATTCTCCTGGAGATTTTAATGTGTATAGAAGTTTGCCTTAAGCATTGAGAAATGGTAATATCTTAAATTGCAAGAGAAGAACCTTTATAGTCACCAGTTCATATGAAAATAGGAAAAATTTTTTTGGTATTGTTTTAATATCAGTATTAAATATAAGATATTAAGGTATAAGTGGCAGAAGAATAAGCAATTATTTAAAAAGTCAATGACTGAATACATTTGAATTTTTAAAGAAATTAGTCTGTCACACAGGCATGCCCTGAGGTCATTGTGCATAAATACTCCTCATACATAGATGTAATTAGGTTTACTTTTCTATAGTCACAATTTTAACCTTTTTCCTTTCTTTGCTAAGTCTCCAGTGTCTATTAGGAACATGAATATGGGTTGTTTTCCTTAGGACCATGTATAGTTTATTTATTTCTATTTTTTATTTTTTTGAGACAGGGTCTCACTTTGGCACCCAGGCTGGAGTGCAGTGGTGCAATCTTGGCTCACTGCAGCCTCGACCTCCCAGGTTCAAGCAATCCTTCTGCCTCAGACCCCCAGGTAGCTGGGACTACAGGTGCGCACCACCACACCTGGCTAATATTTGTATTTTTTTGTAGAGATGGGGTTTTGCCACGTTTCCCAGGTTGGTCTCGAACTCCTGGACTAAAGTCATCCACCCATCTTGGCCTCCCAAAGTGCTAGGATTACAGGCATGAGTGACCGCACCCAGCAGTTCATTCTTACCATGTACATTGGGAGTTATACTTACTCAGTGAGAAGGCCTGTCCTTAGGAAGGGAATTTTTAAGACTTGAGACTGCAGCAGAAAAAAAAAGTTATTGTATGTCTCAGTCACTCCACTCTCCCCAGACTTACAAATCAATTTCTCATCACCCCTATGTTTATTAACATAGATACTTCAGATATGGATTCATCATCCATGTCTGAGCTTTTCTTCTCTGTTACCCTACCGCTTGACTGAATCTAATAAGTACAATGCTGAATTATTTAGAAGAGTTCCAACACATCTCTCTAGCAAAACACACAGGAAAGAAGACAATGAAAAAACCTTTATAAAGAGCTAAAGTAAAATATTTCCAACTTAGAATTCTATCCTAGAAAAAATGTCTTTCAAAAATGAAGGCAAAATAAAGATTTTTTCAGACCAACCAAATAGGAAAGAATTCATAGCCAGCAGTCTTGCTCTATGGGAATGTTAAAGGAAGTTTTCTTTTTTCTACTAAAAATAAAATGATACTAGATGAAAGTTTCAATCTCCACAGAGGAGTAAAATGGTAACCATGCATGTATGTATGTATAAAAATATTTTGCTCTCATGTTTAATCTCATCAAATGGTTTGACTAAAGCAAAAATAATAACAATATATTGCAGGGCTTAAAACATATGTAAAGTTGAAATATATGCCAACAATAGCACAAAAGAGAAGAGGGAGGAAATGCAAGTACACTGCTGGAAGGTTCTTAGAATATATGTAAGTTGTTATAATATTATTGGAAGGCAGACTGTGAAATGTTAAAGATGTATACTGTAAACTTAAAGTAACCACTAAAATAACACAGCGAGGACTTATGAGGCAGATTTCTTAGGACACAAAATTGTGAACTATAAAATAAAATGGGCCAAGCATGGTGGCTCATACCTGTAATCTCAGCACTTTGGGAGGCCAAGGTCAGGAGTTCAAGACCAACCTGACCAACACGGTGAAACCCCATCTCTACTAAAAATACAAAAATTTACCCAGGCATGGTGATGGGCATCTGTAATCCCAGCTACTTGGGAGGCTGAGGCAGGAGAATCAGTTGAACCTGGAAGGTGGAGGTTGCAGTCCACCTTCCTCCACCAGAAGGTGGAGGAGCCGAGATCACGCCATTGCACTTCAGCCTGAGCAACAAGAATGAAACTCTATGTCAAAAATATAAACAAACATAAAAAATAAATAAAATGGATAATTTAAACTTTATCAAAATCAAAATGCTTTCCCTTCACAAGTTATGGTTTTTAAGATGGCGAGTAAGCCACAGACTGGAAGACAATGTTTTCTTTTTTTTTTGTTTTTAATACTTTAAGTTCTAGGGTACATGTGCATACCACGCAGGTTTGTTACATATGTATACATATGCCATGTTGGTGTGCTGCACCCGTTAACTAGTCACTTACATTAGACATATCTCCTAATTCTATCCCTCCTCTCTTCCCCCACCCCACAACAGGCCCCGGTGTGTGATGTTCCCCACCCTGTGTCCAAGTGTTCTCATTGTTCAATTCCCACCTATGAGTAAGAACATGCGGTGTTTGATTTTCTCTCCTTGTGATAGTTTGCTCAAAATGATGGTTTCCAGCTTAATCCATGTCCCTACAAAGGACATGAACTCATCCTTTTATAAGGCTGCATAGTATTCCATGGTGTATATGTGCCACATTTTCTTTCTTTCTTTCTTTCTTTTTTTTTTTGTTTTTTTGACAGAGTCTTGCTCTCACTCAGGCTGGAGTGCAGTGGCACAATCTCGGCTCACTGCAAGCTCTGCCTCCCGGGTTCACACCATTCTCCTGCCTCAGCCTCCCAAGCAGCTGGGACAAGAGGTGCCCGCCACTACGCCCGGCTGATTTTTTGTATTTTTAGTAGAGATGGCATTTCACCGTGTTAGCCAGGATGGTCTTGATCTCCTGATCTCGTGATCCACCCTCCTCGGCCTCCCAAAGCGTTGGGATTACAGGCGTGAGCCACTGCACCCGGCCTATGTGCCACATTTTCTTAATCCACTCCATCATTGATGGATATTTGGGTTGGTTCCAAGTCTTTGCTATTGTGAATAGTGCCGTAATAAACATACATGTGCATGTGTCTTTATAGCAGCATGATTTATAATCCTTTGGGTATAGGCCCAGTAATGGGATGGCTGGGTCAAATGGTATTTCTAGTTCTAGATCTTTGAGGAATCGCCACACTGTTGGAAGACAATGTTTTCAAAACACATGTCTGATAAAGGATTTGTACCCAGAATATATACAGAATACTTAATTTCAATAACAAATATAGAAACAATGCAATTAAAAAACAGGCAAAGATTTGGATGTACACTTATCCAAAGAACATATACAAATAGAAAAATAAACATAGCAAAGGATGCCCAATATTATTAATCATTTGGAAAATGGAAATTAAAATGACAGTAAAATGTCCTGACTCATGCACTAGAATAGCTAAACTTAAAAAGACCGACAATACCCATTGTTGGCTACGGTATGGAGCAACTGGAATTCTCATATGTTACTGGTAGGAATGCAAAATGGCAGTGTGGATGAAGTTAGGATAGTTATCAGAAGTTAAACAATCACTTGCCATATATATCTTACCAAGAAAAATAAAAACCTATGTCCACATAAAGACATGTATGTGAATGTGCATAGCGTTTTTATTCATAATAACCTTGAACCAACTGAGATATATCTATATAACAGGATACTATTCATCAAGAAAAAGGAATAGACCACTGATGTATGCAAGAACATGGATAAATCTCGCAAACATTATGCTGAATGAAAGAGCCAGACACAAAAATCAGGTACTCTATGATACCATTTACTCAAAATTCTACAAACTATAGGGACAGAAAGTTTTTGCCAGGAGCCAAGGAGTGGGGAGGATTAATGGCAAAGAGGTACAGGAAAAGCAGTGAAAATGACCTGACTCGGGCCATGGTTACAAAACTGCGTACACATTGGACTATACAATTAAAATTGGCAAATTTTATTGTATGTGAATTATGACTCAGCAAAGCTGATTTTCTGAAAAACTTGGAGAAAGGGTGAATCCAGAACTATGCAAGAGAAAGCACAGAATAAATCTAGAATATCTCTTTGTGTAAGAATATAAAGAAGTGCTCAATAAATAATGAGGGAATGTCAAAAGGAAAAAGGGGCCAATTTGAAGGGGCCCCCGCTGAGCAGATCAATGATCATTTTAGCATCAAGATAAATAATAATATAACTAATTATAATTCATTGAATAAAATAAGAATATGTTAATCCACACTGTTATAAATAAGTCAGTGAAAAATCAGTCAGTGGGAGCAAAGAGAATGCCATTAAAGTATAAAAGGAATGATGGTATTAGAAAATCATTAGCAGAGAGTAAAAGTGGTAGGTTAAAGTTTTACAACCAACAGGCTGTTTATGTAGTCTCAAAGTATCCCACTCTTCATAATACTTAGATATAAAGGGAATAATAGTGACTTTACAGTGAAGAAAGTTGGCTAACACCACCTTAACCAAGTGATCAGAGATAACATGTGAGACAAGAGAGAAGTACCAGCAGGGATTTGGAAGGCATGGAGATACCTTGGAGCAGATGACTTTTGACTGTGCTTGGAGAGTTGAATGGTATTTCACCAGTCAAAGGAGGCACAAGAGGCTTTCAGGCCGAAGGTGTACCAAACGCAAAGAAATGGGAAGTGTTAGGATACCTTGCGTTTAAGGACATGCAAGCAGTTTGTTGTGAATGATTGGGTAGGTGTGAAGGGAAAAAGAGATGAAGTATGAACCTAGAAGAAGACCAGCGTCAAATTGTGAGAATTCACAATGCCATGTGTTAAAGGTTTTTCACTAGATCTTGAATGTGATGTATTTGAAGATAGTCAAGTAGAGATGTTTTTTCAAGACAGAAGAGTCTGCGGCTCAGGAGGAAGTTCTGGGGTTGAAATTAGATGTTTGGAAGCTGTTAAAGTACAGTTGTTAGTGAAGCCACTGGGGTAGATGAGCTCAACGGGAGAGAGGGAGGCAGAGCAAGAATAGAAAAGAATACACATGCCCCTAACATCAGCATTTATAGCACACCAGAAGGGAGGATGCAAACTCAGAAAAGAAGGCCAAGGAGTTGGAGGAAAACCAGGAGAGAATAGGATGTCAGAAAACAACCGAAAGTTAACAATTTTATCCCCCAGATTAAAATTCTTTATATAATACATAAACTAAATATCCATTTTTTGTCATCTGCACATTCCTCGCATGTAATTTGCTGAGCTCTATAGACAAGTAGGCCAGTTACCGTGCCTCTTTGTCAATGGATCTTTATCAGGAAAAATAAGGAATTATATGAGCTGATTTCTGAGGTCTTTTCTGCTTTAACTCTCTCTGATATTATTGATGCTTGGTCAGAATTCAGAACTCAGGTTTTTGATGTTAACAGAAAACAAAGTTAAATGTGTTTCATTTATACTATGATGTGGCAGGAACTGCAGCTGGATATGACTTATTTCCAAAGAAGGCAGAGGCAAGCATTTGGAAACATATTTCAAATCATTCCAACTCTGCAGTCATATGAAACTTAAGTGTTTAAGGCAGCAGAAGAAATAGCACTGCTATTTGTTAGAACTGTTCGACCACATGGCTTCATTTACATCATTACATTGGGCTGAGATTTGGGACTGAGGTTAAAAGTTTAGTCTTCAGACAAAACAGGTGATTCAGACACTGTCACAGCTGAAGGGCCCAGCCACATACCCTCAAGCAGATTGTTTCTGGTTTTTCACAAGGAATCAACTTATTCATTGACTTGAAAGTATTTGTACACACGTGTCATTTGTGTGTTTTTCCGGAATCAGTTTGCTCAGCGAAGAGCCAGTGAATAGGTACTTCGTGTAAACACTGTGCTACCCACTGCTGAGGAATAGAGAGGTGAAAACAACATAGCCCCAGACGACAAGGAACTTACAGTCTAACAAGGGCAGACAGATATTTAAATAAGTGTACTCTTTAAGGTAAAATAGAATTGATGCTGTGGTAGAGGAAGTAAAAAAAAATCTTACCTCATCATTTTCTCCTACAGGCACAAATAGTGCACCAAATCTCTTGATTTGTATTGTAACAGTAGAGGCCTTTGAAAGCAAGGGATATCAAACATTTGAGCTTGGCTCTTAGCTACAGCATTAATGGGATGTGATTAAAATGTACCTGAAGACCAACATTTAAAGCAGGACAAAATTTGGTTTCTAATTTTTCTCCTTCTCAAAAGAAGAAAGAAGGAGCTTCTCAAAGGATAAGGTAGTTGTATGTTGAGGCTTTAATATTCTGGTAAACTGTGAGATTCTTTAGCACCCTTGTTTATGTTGTTTATACGGTAAGGGAGGTTTGGAAAAAGTAAAACATATATTTATCAGTCACTTAAATAGTACTTACTTTGTGCCAGGACTGTCCTAAGTGATTTACAAATATTATCTCAATGGTCTTAATAGACATGTAAAACCTTATTCTTTCCATTTTGCAGATAAAACTGGAGATGCAGAGAGGTCAAGTAATTTAGCATGGTCCTATTTATTTTCTTTCATTTTGTTAAAAGGTCTTGGAGGTACAAATGGCCTACAGGACTGTTCAGAAGGCAAGTGCAGCACCTGACCAATGGCATAACAGATCATTCAGCATGCAGGCTCAGAACTTTGATGCCATCTTCAATGTCTCTCTCTCCACTTTGTGTGCAATCTTCAGAGCTTATTACTCATACCTTATGTCCCTTAAAGTGCTTCCCTTACATCCGGGCAAGTGGGGTTCCTGCTCTGGGCCCCACACAGCAGAGCCTCCTGCTTTAGAGTGGCTTCTTCAACCTTCTCAAAGTCTCCCTTTGGTTCCTGGAGCTGTCTGCAACTATTAGTGCTATTCCAGGAGGTGTCCCAAGCCCTGTAGAGGGCCCCTGTGATACCAGCTCCCTATTTCTCCCCACAGTGCATTATCTGACCCTCATTTGCCAGGAATCAACACAATGCCCTGAGGATCTTCGAGACTTCTGAATTTGTAGTCACCTTAGGGAAGATATCACTCCTGCCAGTTAGTATGATATTTCTTTCATGAACTCATACAAGCTTGGCTACAAGAATGATGCTGATGAACCGATTTTAAGTTATTCCTACCCATGAAATGCACAAGATGAATTCTGGCCCCTGGCCCATTACCAACAACGTGTGTGAGCCATGCATTGGCTTTCACTTATGCCTGTTCTGATCATGGTGCTGCAGTGGGAATGGTGGCAGCTGCCTTCACCCTGTGTGTCTTCCACTGCTGGCACTCAGGGTGATCCCTCCATCCATCCACAGCTGGGTGCTCTGTGTCAGAGATCTTCTGGGATGGCTGCACCTGACACATTTGAAGGCTTTCAATATTACTTCTCTATAATGCCAACAAACCTTTCTGACTGATATCCTTTCTTGCTTCTGATCAACGTGGAGACATTGTCTTCTCCTGAGACAGTCTTAAGCCAATGTAAATGAGGGATGCGTATTTCTTTTAGGAATGGAACAACTATTCTTGATCTGTCTATGGGCTTCTTACTTGTCTTTTCGATTGCTGTTCAGGCAAAAGGAAGTTTGAAAGAAATCACATTCTAAGAATAAAATTATTATGAAGAATTCAAGAGAAAAGTATGGTTGAAAGACAAGTTGTTCTACATTTACAGTACAAAATCCAAAAGGTAATTTAAAATGACCAGGACATGACTTATCGCTAACATTTTCCCACAAACTAAATTAAATTTGCACCATTAACAAAGAATAGTAACAATATTTGAGATTATCATTGGAATCCATTATTCTCAGGAAGCACAATGGATGGTACAGCATCTTGAATAATGATCTAACAGCATTAAATAAATGGTGCTAGGAAACCAGTGGCAAGAAGAGCAATATTGTCTCAATATAAATAGATTCTGGCTGGGCACGGTGTCTCACGCCTGTAATCCTAGCACTTTGGGAGGTTGAGGTGGGCAGATCACGAGGTCAGGAGTTCAAGACAAGCCTGACCAACATGGTGAAACCCATCCCTACTAAAAATACAGAAATTAGCCAGGCATGGTGGCACATGCTTGTAATCCCAGCTACTCAGGAGGCTGAGGCAGGAGAATTGCTTGGACCCGGGAGGCAGAGGTTGCAGTGAGCCAAGATCACACCACTGCATTCCAGCCTGGGTGACAGAGCGGGACTCTGTCTCAAAAAAATAAAAAATAAAAAATTTAAAAAAATTAAAAAAAAGATTTTGAAGAGCCCTGGCTTTGTATTAACAGTCTGGCTCCTTTTCATTATAGTGGGGAGGTAAGAAATTCGGTAAGAACAATGTCTATGACAATAAAGAACATGAAGAAAGGGTTCCTGAACACTATAATCTCCATATATACTAACTGGACAATTAACAAATGTATATGTACCTCTTCAATACATAGCTATATTTCACCTATGTCTATAAATTTTGTAAAACAGTTTTTAAAGATCAAGCAGTTTACATAGAGAAGGGCCTTGCGAAAAAAAAATTGCCTGTGACCCCTTGCATCCTAGGAGTGGCTCCAGTTCCATATTTCTATTTTTAAATTTGCATTCCCTCTGCCTTATTACCTTTCCCTTAGCCCATTGCAATACTTTTTCTAACTGGCTGGATGTTATCCTTTCTTCCCCTTATAATCTTCCTTAAACACATCTGGCTAATTGCTCTGGATGTTTTGGAATTACTTCTTTACTTTAAACTTTCACTGACTCTCCATTGTTCTCAGGTGAAGTACGGACCATTCATTCATCCTCTCCAATCTAACTATAAACCACCTTTCCAACTCCATCTCTCAGTATGTAATGTTACCACACAGTAAGTCTATAATGAAACTGAACCTCTGGCTGTTCTTCAACATGTCTTTCTCCTTCTCATCTCTACACATTTGCTTTTAATATTCCTGCCCCACTTCTGTCTCTCCCATTTCTCTCCATTACAATTATACCCAATCTTGAAGGCCTCAGATGCTTCCATTTCCCCAAGCCCTAAGTCAGATGTCCCCTTCTTTTCATCTATGTGCTTATTTAGCAGTACCTCTTCTGTAGTTTTTTTTTTTTTTTTTTTTTTTTTTATGTAAGCTGACTGAAATGACATGAAGATGAAGGGACTTGGCCAGGGCCAGGGTTAGGGTTCAAAGTAGTCAAATAATTGTTCATATTGGCAGAAACACATTTTTATGACTTCCAACCATTGCCACTTAGATGTTTAGTTTTATTAAAGAGAATCATAGACATTAAAGGGAATACAGGCAAGACTGTTCTCTTAGTGGAAGCTGATAACAGAAATAAGCTTATGGTTTGCAAGATGAAAAGCCCAAATGCTATGCTGAATAAAAACTAAGAACAAAATGGTCCAAAGCAAGAAGGTCTAGAAATCTTGTTAAACGCCACGCATTCACAAAGACATTTTTTCTTTTGAAAAAGAATAGAGTCAGAGGAAAGCAAGACTTCTATTTACTGCCTTTGTTGTCTTTAAAGAGCAGACCTTGCCAAAACTATAGCAGTCATGCAGATCTTGGCATCTGCAATCTCTAACAGGTTTCAGATTTCCAAAACTGACTTGAAAATCACATGTCAGCAAACTAAAGGGGCAAGGGGAGATGCTGATAGGAAACAAGTGAGTTTTATGTGCTCTTGAAATTCTATGAAAAAAAAATATGCTAAACTCTAATCAGAAAGCCTGCAATCTTTCATTTTCTCTTTATGACAATGATTAAGCTCATAATGTCTTTCAGAGACTTGAGCAAAGAAAACAAGCTGGAAAATCAGTGCAGTAAATGGCAAACATGCCACGGGTGTGGATTAGACTGGGAACTAGAGTCAGTGAGAACATGGTATTTGGGTAACACTGTCCCTGGATTGGCAAATCTGTCTGAGATCTGTTATATTTTGAGTCTCAAAGACACTGAAACGCAGATGTGGCCATAAAGGCCATATGATTAGGACAGGAAGTCTGCAGATGAAAGTTCAGATACTTCTGATTTAATCTAGGTCTAGCCCACCCCTATCACAGACGAGGAAAAGACGTCTCCAGAATAGTAAAGTGACTTGCTCAAGTTAACAGCTTAGCTAGAAACAGGACCACAATTAGGATCTAGGTCTGTTGACTCCTAGTGCTGTCTGCCCCTTCATATTGCCTCTCCCTTTAAATTCCTTTTCACTCAGCTTAGTGAGTATTGTTAGAGCCTAAAAGCCTGCGTATGTGTTGTGGTTATACTGCTGTCAGGAAAGGACAATTAGAAAATAGATCAAAGTTATATTTATACTTCAACTGTGAAGAAATGCAACTTGGTGGTTTAAGGAAGGCCTTATGCCAATTATCAATCAGGTAAATCTGTGATGGTGCTCTCGGGGACTGGTGTGCTCCATGGGGCATCACACTGAGCCCTACCGAACTGTTGCTTTAACAACAGAAATTTAAATAGAGGACATTTTTATGTTTTGCAGAGTTATCATACGTGTATATACATACATAATTTGCATATAATATATAGTTACAAAAACTTTTTTTTTTTTCTTTTTTAGGTCAGGACCTGATATTTTCTGAAATTGGTAGTGGTTAGGACATCCCTAGAAACAAGACTGTCTATCATCACTTAGCCAAATTGCTTTGGGACATGGACCAAGGGGGTATGGAAAACAGCAGGGAAATATAGATCACATTGGGATCCAGTGCAACATTTGAGTTTTCCAGGTAAACATATCACGGGGCCTTGAACATAAATTTTAAGAAGATAATTTTACATTGTATTTATTTGTTTGAAATGCTTTGGAACTGATCTCTAAGAGGAACGCTTTCAGACCTACACAAGCATATCACTTGCAAAATTTAGACTTTCTTGCAACACACAAAAGGTGTTTATGAAGTTGAATATAAACTGCAGAGTTATCAAAAACTATCCCCCAAGGCACATTAGTTTTTAACTCTAAAGCAGAATTCACGGGAAGATATAAAACAGGGAATGCAAAGATGTTTCTTCCTTGCTCGCAATGCCACTGGAGTCCAACATCAGATCCACACTGCAGCAAACTCTCCAACAAAAGGGCCAGCCAAGGAGGAGGGCGCTTTACTATGTGAATAGACCAGACTGTCCCAAAAAGATTAGCCCATGCCAGTAACAGTTCTTAGACTAAATCGTTCTATTTCAGAAGTTCTTCTAAAGCCCTTATTTCTGAATCAAAAACATGCCCTTTTATTGATTTGTATCCGTGTTCTCCTGAAATAGGAACAACTGACAAAAACCATGGTCGAGGATTGCCATGTAACACTGACTTCAGTCAAGCATAGGTTCGGGAGGGTGTGTTTCATATGAATTTCTTTTCATTAGGTCATATATCTAGCATTAGATGCTAGAAAAGTCTGCAGCTCCCAAAGAGGAGGGAGATGTGAAAATCTGGTGCTGGCAATGATGGCAGCTTGCCATTCTGACAGAATTGCACAATCAGTTTCCTGGACACGTTTCACCAGTTTATTTTAGGAACCAGTGAGCTACACTAGAGGGCAGACTAACCTAGACCTTTTTATTCCCTTCCAATGAGAGTCTAATCCATTGTGTCTGACACGAAGCATTACAGAAATAGAATCCTACAAGTGAATAAAATTGTGACACTGTTTCATTATCATTGATGAGGATTGTGCCTCAGATGGTTTCTCCTTATTTAACTTTGTACTGAGGGCATTTAATATCTTAAATACTTAATTTAGAGAATGTTTAAGGAAAACAAAACAAAAAGCCTGTGAAAATAGTGGATGGTGTACGATTATTACAGCTATGTTATTGCAAAGACAAGCATCACTGTGAGAGTGTGATAATGACCAGGAACAGACAGAAACCTTCTCCAGAGGAACACGAAATCTATAAGACATTGTCACTGTGAGATAAATTAGATCCATAATGGCAATTTTTGCTTGGTATGGTGCTTTGTAATTTCTCATTTTTAAAGCTATGAAATCTCATTTTCTTTTCTTTTGTGTGATTGTGAAGCAGTCTAGAGGTCAAAAGGACAAGCTGTGTGGAAATGGGTTATCCTGGAAATAAATTCAGTATTGCTCTGGCTGGGATTGTCCTATACCACCTTGGAATCTTCAACTCTTTTAGTGATTTTAGGATGTGGTGGAAGAGAGGAGTATATGGAATTTTCAGGATTATCATTGGGCATAGATATTGTCATGAAACTGGTTGGTTGATTGACACAACTGCCCACTAGTCATTCTTTTAAATTATCCAACTCACTGGTGTAAGAAATAAATATTTTTCATAGCTAGTGTATTAATCAAGATTCTTCCAAGACAAAACCAATAGTTTTATTTATTTATTTATTTATTTATTCATTTTAAAGAATTGGCTGATGTGATTATGGAGACTGTGAAGTCCCAAGATAGTAGTAGTCAGCAAGCTGGAGACCCAGAGAGTCAATGGTATAATTCCAGTCTGAGTTCATGAACCTGAGAACCAGGAGAACTGATGGTGCAAGTTCCAGTCTGCACTGGTTTAAAGGCAGTAGAAGATCCGTATCCTACCTCAAAGACAGTTAGACAGAGAGAGCATGCAAATTCTCCCTTACTCAAAGCATTGGGTGAAGCCCAACCATATTGGGTAGGGCAATCTACTTTACTCAGTCTACCAATTCAAATGTTAGTTTCATACAGAAGCATCCCACAGACACAACCAGAATAGTGTTTGACCAATTATCTGGGCACTTAATGGCCCAGTCAAGTTGACACGTTAAATTAGCCATCACAGTTAATCTCCTGTTTGTGTTTACTTTGTGCTTACAGATTATAAATCACTTTCATAAACATTATCTCTTCTGGTCCCCTCTACATGCTAGGTAGGACAAATTTTCATTAACATTATCACAAGGGTTTATTATGCATAAGTAATATTCAGCATGGCATGATGCTCATGTTATTAAGACACTGAATGGTCTTCATATCTTTTATAAAAATGAAGCATAGAAAGATTTTGCAACTTGAGTAACAAGCAATTTGTATTACTTCTTTCAATTCTTAGTCCTAGGCTCTTTTGACTCCATTTTACATTTATTTCAAAGTCTAAACAGCAATAGCTACAACAATCACCACATCTCCAAAAGATGCATTTTCTGGCATACAATGTAAAAATTTCCCTGGCCAAAGTTATCCTGTAGTAAAATATACATAGTGCACCTGTAGTAGGTTTGGCGCATTAGAATAAATGCAACTTGAAGTCAGTGGTGGCAGGCGTTAAAGTGGGCAAGAAATAAATGGAATAAGTGTGTCAGTATAATTAATAATCACAGAACTCCAGAACGCTCCCTGCTCAAAGACTTCTTCCCCGTTAATGATTCAGATTTGTCAGCCCCGTTAATGATTCAGATTTGTCAGAGATTTCCTTTTGTTTGTTACTTTTTCCAGACAGCATTGCCTCTCCCCCAAATAAAACATCCTGAGACATGTAGCACATTAAGGTTATTGGATGTTTCCATTTCGTGACCAGGGAACATCAGGGCACTTTAGCCACTGATGGCAGAGTGCTACAAAGGGGCAAAGAGCCCAGAAAGGAGGAAGGGAAGGAATGCTAACTTGGACAGATTTTTTTATGCTCTTGATTTTATGAGTATAGACTAGCCATCAAGACAATAATGTTAACTCACTAATTCATGTAAATTATTTCTTCATCCTGTAAGCGAGAGTTCACTGGAGTCACGTCTTACTTAGGGACAAGATCTAAAGTTACCATGTAAGGCAAAAATCACATACAACCAAAATCACCCTTGAAAACCTTCAATCACAATTGAACTACAGTGTACAGGGTTTTATAACTGTGTTTACCAATTTTTATGTTATAAATATATAATGTATAGCATGTAATAAAGATACATATGCAAGACTTTTTTTTTTTTTGAGACGGAGTCTCGCTCTGTTGCCCAGGATGGAGTGCAATGGTGCGATCTTGGCTCACTGCAACCTCCACCTCCTGGGTTCAAGTGATTCTCCTGCCTCAACCTCCCGAGTAGCTGCAATTACAGGTGCGTGCCACCACACCCAGCTAGTTTTTGTGTTTTTAGTAGAGATGGGGTTTCACCATGTTGGCCAGGCTGGCCTTGAACTCCTGACCTCAAGTGATCCACCCGCCCCAGCCTCCCAAAGTGCTGGGATTACAGGCGTGAGCCACTGTGCCTGGGCAAGATTCTTGAAATACAGCTTTATACCAGAAATACATATTTTGAAACAATAGAGTCATATTCAGCATGGCATGATGCTCACATTATTAGGGACACATTAACTGTGGCTAACTGAAGATCTCATATCCCATATTCTCTTATTCTAAGGCCTATGTTCATTTAGTAGAATGGCAGGCTGAGTTGCAAGGTAATTCTTTGTTTTAATTATTTGTTGTGACACAGTTTAAGACTTATTGAAAAGTTGCAAGGACAGCACAAAATTCCCAGTGTTAACATTTTAACCACATTTGCTTTATTCTTTCCATCTTTCTCCTCTCATGTCCTTTTATAGTCTATTTTCCCTCATTTATGCATGTATTATTAAATTTGCATATTTTAAATGTACAAATGATGCAAACTTACTCTAACTACATCTCAGAGGAATTATGAAATTGGTTTAATCAATGTTACTGTGCATTAAGAGCTGATAAAAATGGATAAATACGAGTTAAGTGAAAGAAATATGTCCAAAATGTTGACCTGGCCAAGCAAAATGAATCCTAGCAACAGTAAAGAATAAAAACAGGCACTTCACTAAGGATGCTGTGTGGACCAAATTATGAAAATCATCACCAAACCAGAATAAAGTCTGCCTTTTGGTAATTTGCATCACTAATGTGCTATTACACTTTAGTGGGTTTTTTTTTTTTTTTGTAACATACAGATGAGAGTGACATGTATGATCTCATGAATAATTCAAAGATTCACTGTGAGTTCTCACCTCTGGTTTCTATTGTTCCTCAGCAGAGGAGGACAGCTTTCAGTTACTGTCGGAGCTGGAAGAATTGTCACCATGCAATGTTATTGTTATAACATTATTGCCAGTGATTATTGTGATTACAAGTGATTATTCTTACAACTAATTATTGAGATCCTGTATTATCTGGCCTTCAAACACCAAGACACAACTCATGCATTTCAAAACAGAACTCACTGCATCTTAATGTGTGTTAGCCAGTGGGGCTGGTTGGTAAGTTAGTACCTGATGGAGAATTTGACTAAGTTTGTGTCCTTGTACAGGCTCAGCATGTAAATTACACTTTCTTAAACAATTGGTTCAG
This sequence comes from Colobus angolensis palliatus, assembly GCF_000951035.1. Taxonomy (NCBI): domain Eukaryota; kingdom Metazoa; phylum Chordata; class Mammalia; order Primates; family Cercopithecidae; genus Colobus; species Colobus angolensis. The sequence goes on from NW_012115488.1 coordinate 1,053,851, forward strand.
ATCATAGAAAATGTTAAAACACTTATGATAGCATAGTAAGAAATATCCAAAAGAAAAGGGAACCCCAGTGAATGAAACAAGTCAATTGAAATCTACTGCATCTCTAGAAATAAGAGTTTGCCAGTTGGTTGCTTTTTGGTTTTAATGATATACTCATAGTATAGTTCCCAAATCTGAGTACATATCAATAATCTCCAGGTCTTCCTTTATTTGTAGAGCATATAATTTATTTCAGTTAGCATGTCTCACCCCTATCCCCCTCAAAAATTGAGAAAAAAAACAGTCATTGGTTGTTCCATAGCTTACAGAGAAGGTAGCTTTTCAAATGAGTGTCTGGGGAATGTTGAGGAACACCAGCTTCTTGCTCTTCTCTGTTACATAATGTTGACTTTGGCCATATAAGTAATGGAATTGCAGTAAATGTTATGAACAGAAGAAAATGCCTATTGTGATTATTGCACAACACTGGCATGTTGTGGGAGAGACTTATAGCAAGTTAAAAGCATAGAAGCAGAGAACATAGGTCTTGGCACTGGATCTACCATTTGTTAGCAGCATAACCTTTAGAAAATCTCCCAAGAGAAAGCAGGAGAGAAATAAACATCTTTTATGGAGTATTTACTGGGGCGAGAATTTAGCAAAAGTCATGCCATTTAATCCACATAATAGTTGCAGAGATAGATGTTGTTAGCTGCGTGTTATCCATGGGGAAACTGAAACTCAGGGAGGTTAAGTCACCTGCCAAAATTCATAGAGCAGAGTATATGGTGGAGGGTGGGCTACTGTAATAGTTAAGATCATGGTCTGAGTCAGACAGAAAGAAGGTCAAATTCTGCATCCAGGTTCCATCACTTACGGGCTGGGCGTCCTGAAGCAAGTTATTGATAAGCTTTATTTTTCTTGTTTCTAAAATGGGAATATATTTCTATTTCTATCTCATAGGGTTGTTTTAAGCTGTAACTAAGATATTGTACATAACTGCTTACCTCAGCACCTGATTTTATTGTTTAATTATATTATTTTATGGAATAACTGAAGGTTTTCAAGCCCAAAAGCCTGCATTGTCTCAGTTTTGCCAGTTAAAAAAGGAAAATAATAATGACTCTCCTCTCTTTCCCTGTCACATGAGAATTACAGGACTAGTGAAATAATGAGAGGAAAGTATCTTGCAAGTGAATGTGTGTGCACATCTTTACAATAGCTCTGAATTTGTTTCTTGTAGGTCTTGAGTCTCCAGATACAATGTAAGCTACTGAAAAACAGAGGTCGTATTTTCACTTCTGCTGAATGCTGTGTTTCTAATTTCAGATTTCTGAAACATGAAGTGCCCAATAAACCCTAATACAGTAACTCTTACAATCATTTATTAGCAGCACTTTCACTCAAATTAGAAACTGTTTTTATTTTGTGTTTATTATTTTTTTATGGAAAGCCATATAATCCATTTTGTCTTATATAGAATGAGTGTATTATTGAGACTCACGAATGCTACTAGAGTCCAGCAATCACATTTTTATGATATTATAAATCTCCCTCTTCCACATGTCTTGAATATTGTTCCTAGCAACAGAAATCATTTTAAAGGGGCATGTTACCATTTTTAATACCTACAGGTGTTTCATTCTTAAACCCCTTTCTTGCCCACATTAATTGCTACCCTTATCCAGTACTGAAATAAATGCATATTAATTTTTAGTGTTGTTTATTTTATTTCTGCAGGTGTGTATTAATTTCAGAGTTCAGTTAAGCCTGTCTAGACCTTAAATGCCACCAGATCTCTTAAGCACACATTTATTTTTTATTGTTTTTGTTACATTCTTTATTATCAGAATTCATGAATGTAGTTTTTATGAAGCTTATTACTTACCCTGAAGACTGGATTTGAACGTGCCGTTCTGGCTGGCTGAGTAAATGGAGATTTAATTACAGATATTTAATTGCTTATTATGAACTTGATGGGCTGGAACTGAATGAATCCTTCTTCCCCATTTTCCGCCTTCAGCCCCACTACACAAAGTCATCGTGGGCTGGCTGCTATGCTGTACAACTTTCATTACCAACTCGTGGATCGTCACTCCTTCGAGTTCAGTGTAAAAATTTATGTACGTCTGACAATAACATGGGGTGGTCTCTAGCTTTCTTAAAATAAATGAAGGAGGAATATTTTATTTGAAAATAGAAAATAAGGTTAAGCTTAGGAGAAATAAATTCATGGACTAGAGTGAGAGATAATCTTCATTTGAAGAAAGCGTGATTGGAGTTTAGAAAACAGAAAGTGCATTCCCGGATTCAAGTAAAATGTAGAAGAAAATGCAACTCTAATATGTAACTATATTTATTCTCATAAAAATCAAATACAAAATGGGGTATAATGGAATAGAGGAACTTAAGTGGTACTAGGACATATGAGAACATAGTAAAAAACTGTAGCAGCAATTGATTAAAGTTTAGTTACAGTTCCCTTTCACATTATTATTTTTTGGTACAATGTTATGAACAAAACTATAATATAGACTTACCAAACTTGATTTTAGTCAAAAACTTTTTTTTGCACTAGGCATATGTTTATCCTGCAGTATAAATAAACTTAAAATGCTTATGTGATCTTGCTGATGGATCAGCATTTTAATCTGAAGGATTTTGTTAGTAAGTTTTCACTTCAAATGAGAGCAGGCATTCGTATTTGTACTTAGAATTTGGGTACTGTTTATGCTGGTTTGAGAGTAGGGAGTTTAAAAATCTGGTTTCCAAACACCACATGTTCTCACTCATAGGTGGGAACTGAACAATGAGATCACTTGGACTCGGGAAGGGGAACATCACACACCGGGGCCTATCACGGGGAGGGGGGAGGGTGGAGGGATGGCATTGGGAGTTATACCTGATGTAAATGACGAGTTGATGGGTGCTGACGAGTTGATGGGTGCAGCACACCAACGTGGCACAAGTATACATATGTAACAAACCTGCACGTTATGCACATGTACCCTAGAACTTAAAAGTATAATAATAATAATAAAATAAAATAAAAAAGCTGGTTTCAGCAACATTGTCTTGATCAATACGACTCCTAATGTAGTGCCAAAAATATTGTAAATTTACAAATAGTTTTTTACTTTAGATGTTCCCTGAGTGTTATGTAATGTTCCTTTTCTCGGTCGGGGATAATAGGCTGTGTGGAGGTTTCCTTTATGAGAAAGTTCGTCTCCTCCCCTTGCCCCTCGCCCCATCATGTCCAAGAATCCTTCAGGATGCTAACTCATGTTTTCTAAAGGCTAACATCTGGAGCTGGATCCAACCTCAGCTAGGTCCGTGAACCCATGAGGCTGGAGAACTCCATAGTCATCTTTAAAGTAGTTGTTTCAGAAGGAGCTACTAAAGTAGACCTCAGCTCAAATCCAGATGGTCAGAGAATCGTCCTGCTTTCACCACTGTGACCACTTCTAATACTGAAGAGCATCACTGCTTCCTATTACACCCAAAGTGCTGACGCTGGGGCTGAGTTTTCTGTTCCTGTGGTTGTCACTGAGGCTAGTGTAAATTCCTCTCTTGTCTGCAGTAGTTCAAGGAGATGATACTGGCCTAGGGCAGCAATGTAACTCTTTGATTTCCTTACACAACCACATTCTCAGCATAAAAGCTGACTCCCTCTTGGCTACTGAAATATGTTCTGGGATTCAGTAGTTCAGAAATGTGAAACTTCCATCCCACCTCGACCTCCCTACTGGATACATGGTTAGATGTTATCCACTCTCTCGGTGATTTTATTTCAGGGCTTTCATTGCCCTTCTTTGCCACTTGTGCTTTGTCAGGGTATCCCATTTCACTCTGTTAAATTTCAATAAGATGAGTCTTTTGAAACTTTTTGAAGATTTGCCAACCTCTGTCCACTTACCAACCAGAAGAAAGGCAGAAGATTTACCAACCTCTGCCCTTCAAGGTCTCTATCCAGAACCTACAAAATATCAGTTCTGCCTCCCTGGATTATCCTCTATAAATGTTTTCATTGAAGCAATTGTTTTCATAAAATATATTCTATTTCATGAGCCTTTGAATTTATGAAATTATAGTATTTTTGGTTTTTAGATCATGGTCAAGATTCAAGTTAAAGTTACCTGAAAGTGTAGTAACTTAGTATAAATGATTTTCATTTTAAAAACCTAGTACAGTTTTAAAAAACCTTAATTTGTTTCATTGAACAAATTTTGTAATTTTTCCACAAAAAGAAGAAACATTCATAAAAATATTTTTACTATATTTGATGTAACATCTTTAGTTATTACTACATATTTTCTTTCTCACTTCCTATGAGGGTGACAAAAGGAATTTAAACAGTACTCACAATATTTAACATTGTTTTTAACCTTTGAAAATGTAGATATACACAACAAACTTTTAAAAATAGCTCTGCATTACTCATGGTCTACTGGACACAAACCCAAAACCGGTTGATGGACCTCACTGATCCAGTTTGGGATGTAAAGGCATTGTAGACTGAGACATGGAAGGGGACTTTCTGAATGTGATGGGCTGGAGAAAATGGGTTGAAGTATGCAACATCATGGTGACTAAGGGTAAAGATATAAACACTTTCTTTCTTGTGCTACCCTAAAGGAGAGATGGAAAGCTCTTTGGATATAAGACAAAAAAATACACCTAACTGTTACAAAAATATTCAACAGTATTTTTTGAGTGTGGGGAACAGGAAAACATTTTCTGCTTCATCTTTGACCCATCCTTAAAGAGTATCATGGCAAATGACTGCATAGGATGAGCAGTAAATGGCTGAAAAGTCCCGGGACACTCTCAGTACGTTGGGGCTATAGTCTGTCATCAGCAAATACAAGCAAAGTCAATATTAAGGACAGCACTTTTTATTAAACTACAGCAGATTAAAAATATGTATGCTTTATTTCTCTTGAATAATACATTTGTAAAGAATTATTTGCCAGACCCTTTGAGGGAAGAAACATCAGGGATTCCATTATCGCAGGGATTATTTTGAATGATCAGTTCAGTCAATTTGTTGGAGATATCAGCAGGGGAAGGAGGTCGACCTTCACTATATCCAGTTCTTCTCGGTGGATATGTTATCGTGGACTCAGAATAATGGGAATGATTTGCAACTCATATTTCTTCAACTCTGCACTAGGATGCAATTTTAGCTGATTACTCTTGGTCTCTGACAGCCCAACGCATCAGTCACAGCCATGGGAATGAAATCCCATCATTTTTTAGTAGGATGAGGTCCGTCATAATTGTTTAGTCCAACGCTTTGATTTTAGAGCTCAGACCCATACAAATGACTGGTAACAAGAATAATAATAGCCAATGTTTATGGGCATTGTGTTAAGCAAGTAACATTTATTATTTCATTTAATCCTCATGACAATCCTGTGAGGTAGGGACTATAATCCCCATTTTGTAGTGATAAAACAAAGTCACAAATAGATTTAGAAACTTGCCTAGAGTCAAGTTATTAATAAGTGCAAAGTGAAATTTGATCCCAGTAGTCTGGCTTCAAAGGCCAGACTTAACTACTGCACCATACTAGTCTTTTAATCTAAAAATCAAATTACTTAGAAAATATTACTAAGTTTAGTAGTACTGCATCCTAGATTTTCTGCTTCCCAGTCCTCTGAAATTAATGAATTGCATTGAACAATGGTGATAGCCACTGACTTTAAATATATGCAGTCATATGCATATAAACACACACACATGCGCATTCACACACAAACATACACACATACACGCATGTATACTCTCTCCCTCTCTCTCACACACATACACTTGTATAACCAGTAGTGCCTACTTTGTTTTCCTGCTCCTTTCTCATTTCACCAGTATCTTAAAGATCTTCGCTAGGAGTTTAATTTACCCAACCTTAGGAACTTTGTACAACCCTTTTATCTAAGTAGCTGCAAACTAGCAGCATCTTTCTGTCCTTTCCCAGCCCAATTTCCACATACGAGTTATCTTTTCATTTTTTTCCCCTTTAAAAAAAAGGCTGTTTCTCCTCTGTGTTTCCTTGTTGAATAATTATTCTCCTCCAGTCCAAACACAAACAAATTCCACACCTTGATAGTGTCTCCAGCAATTGATTAGATGCTTTTTGTCTTACTTTTGAGCTTATCATATAGAAAAGCACATGAACATATGACCTTCACAAATTAAGTACCATACAACGAAGCCATACAGGTCAAGAAATCAAACATTGCCAGCATGCAAAAGCCCTTTTTGGGACTCTCCCTCATTATAAGCTCCTACTCCCAAAAGGTAAACTCTATCCTTGAGGTTGTGTTAATTACTCCCTGGATTCTTTCTTTAACATATAGTTTTACCAGCCATGTATGCATATATTGAGTTTAATTTGATCAATGTAATCTTTGTTTATTTCTCTTTTCTTCGTCTCCTCCATGATGTCTTACGTTATTTATTTTGTCATCTTCATATTTCCAGTACAGAAATCCATTAATTAACCTTTCTGTGGTGCATATATTTTTTCTTTTTAAAATTTCTGTGGGTACATAGTAAATGTCTGTGTATATATATATACACACATATATATACACACATATACATATATATATTTTTTTGAGATGGAGTCTAGCTCTGTTGCCCAGGCTGGAGTGCAGTGGTGCAATCTCCGCTCACTGCAACCTCCGCCTCCTGGGTTCAAGCAATTCTTCTGCCTTGGCCTCCCAAGTAGCTGGGATTACAGGTGCATGCCATCACACCCAGCTAATTTTTGTATTTTTAGTAGTGACGGGGTTTCACTGTGTTGGCCAGGTTGGTCCCGAACTCCTGACCTCGTGATCCACCCACCTTGGCCTCCTAAAGTGCTGGGATTACAAGCATGAGCCACTGCACCCAGCCAGTAAGTGTATGTATTTATGGGATAAATAAGAGACTTAGCTACAGGCATGCAAATACATAATAATCACATCATGGTAAATGAGATACCCATCCCCTCAAGCATTTATCCATTGTGTTACAAACAACACAATTATTTTCTTTTAGTTATTTTTAAATATAAAATTAAATTGTTATTGACTACAGTCACCCTGTTGTGCTATGAAATACTAGGTGTCATTCATTCTTTCTAACTACTTTTTGTACCCATTAATCCTTCATTTCCCCTTCATCCCCCAACTACCCTCCATAGCCTATGGTATAACCATCCTTCTACTTTCTATCTCTAGGAGTTCCATTGTTTCATAGCTCTCACAAATAAGTGAGAACATGCAATGTTTGTCTTTCTGTGCCTGGCATATTTCACTTAACATAATGACCTCCAGTTCCATCCTCACTTGTAAATGACAAGATTTCATTCTTTTTTTATGGCTGAATGATGCTTCATTGTGTATAAGTATCACATCTTCTTTATCCATTTATCTGTTGGTGGACACTTAGGTTGCTTCCAAATCTTGACTATCGTGAACACCAGGACAACAAACATGGGAATGCAGATGTCTCTTCTACATACTAATTTCCTTTATTCTGGGTATATACCCAGCTGAGGGATTGCCAGCTCATATGGTAGCTCTATTTTTAGTTATTTGAGGAAAATTCAAACTGTTTTCCATAGTGGTTTTACTAATTTGCATTCCCACCAACAGGGTCCAAGGGTTCCCTTTTCTCCACATCCTCACCAGCATTTGTTATTGCTTGTCTTTTGGATAAAAACCATTTTAACTGAGGTGAGAGGATATCTCACTGTAGTTTTGATTTGCATTTCTCTGATGATCAACAACATTGAGCACCTTCTCATGTTTGCGATTTGCATATCTTCTTTTGAGAACTGTCTGTTCAGATCTTTTGGCTATGTTTTAACTGGATTATTAGATTTTTTTCCTGTAGAGTTGCTTGAGTTCCTTATATATTCTGGTTATTAATCCTTTATTATATGGGCAGTTTGCAGGTATTTTCTCCCATTCTGTGGGCTGTCTCTTCATTTTTGTGGTAGTTTCTTTTGCTGTGTGGAAGCTTTTTAACTTGATGTGATCTGATTTGTCCATTTTTGCATTGGTTGCCTGTGCTTCTGGGGTGTTGCTCGAGACATTTTTGCCCAGACCAGTGTTCTGGAGAGTTTCCCCAATGTTTTCTTGTAGTAGTTTCACAGTTTGAGGTCTTAAATTTAAGTCTTTGATCCATTTTGATTGGATTTTGTATATGGTAAGAGATGGAGGTCTAGTTTCATTCTCCTGCATGTCGATATCCAGTTTACCCAGCACAATTTTTAAAGAGACTATCTTGTCCCCAGTGTATGCTCTTGGCAGCTTTATCAAAAATGAGTTCAAAGTAAGCATGTGGATTTGTTTCTGGGTTTTCTATTTTGTTCCTTTGGTCTATATATCTGTTTTTATGCCAGTACCATGCTGTTTTGGTTACTATAGCTCTGTAGTAGTAATTTGAAGGCAGGTTTCTCCCTAGGTCATGTACTCCTCTAGTTCACTGGCTCTAAGCCCAACACAGCACTAGGACTTGGGTAAGATTTACAGTCCTTGTGTCCTAGGCTGCCTTTCAAGTTGACCTAGAACCCCAGAGGTCTTTAGCCTGCAGTGGGGAGACTTGCTGAGAAACTCAAGTTCTGACTGTTGGGATGGGAAATTGCCCTCTGGCTAGGACTGGTCCAAATGCTCGCTTGGTGGGTGCACCCTGGCTGAGCCCGGCACAGCTTTGCTCTCCATTGTGACAGGGCAGCACTGAGTTCATTGCCATGTTCCCCATTCACTGTGATCTCCTTCCCCTAAGTGCACAGATTCTCTTTGCTGACTTAGCTCTGCTGCCAGGATATGGGGGAGGGATGGTGTTCATGATTCAAACTATCTTTCCAACCCTCTTCAGTGTCTCTTGCAGTGATATGAAGCTAAAACCAGGTAATGTGATTGTTCATTTGACTTTTGGGTCTTATGATGGTGTTTTTTTGTGTGTAGTTAGTTGTTGAAATTTGGTATTCCAGTGGTGGGGGGAGGTGGCGGTGGCGATCAGTAAAGGCTTCTATTTGGCCATCTTCCTCCACACTCCTATGTTGCATATTTAATCACCACTTTAATCAAAGTTTGTCATTATCTCTGTCATAATAGTGTACGTTCATTTCTTTTGAGTTCTCTGCTTGCCTTTCTATTTATTGCTTCATTTTTTCTTAGTACGTCCCATCATTCCCTAACATCCTGAAAATAAAGCAGAAATTCAGAAATGTTAGGGAAGGAGAAGTGGCAGGGTTTGGCGTTACTGCTTCTTGCCTTTGGTGACGATGGCTGGAGGTAGAGTTCCACATATGGTGAACTCAAAGCTCTAATCTCCAGAAGACGACAGATTAGCTTTTCCTACTCCTCAATGAATGTGCTGAATTAGGGCTTCCTCTACCATCCTACCTCAAAAATTCTTAATGAAAAAATGAAATACACAGAATAAAATCTAATAAGTACATGTAGTTACTAGAAAAGGTCTATGATCTTATCCGACTCAAAATATTTCAACCTTGTTCCATTAAGGAAAATGACTATGCCACCATCCCAAATTGTATTTTGAAGACTACTTAGTGATCTGGGAAAATGCTTACATTATAGGAAATTTAAAAAGCAGGGCCCCAAACTACATGGAGCATAATTCCAATTTGGTCAAATAAATGCATGGGAAAGAAATGATGGGAGAAAATACTTCACAATAGTGACAATGTTTATCTCTGGGTTATTTTTATTTTCTTCTTTACATTTTTCTGTATTTACAGAATTTTCTATAAGGAGCATGTTACTTTCATAACTGAAGAAAAGGTTATATTTTTATTTCCAAAAAGGTTAATGGCTTCCTTAGATAGTTTTCTGCCTTTTAACCGACAAAAATAAAGGCCAGAAAGGGTGGCATACCCCTAGGTTTTTGTCTCAGAGTCTGAGACCTGGTCATGTCAGTGCCCACCACAGCTCACCCAGCAGGATCAAAGGATGCAGCCTCAGTGAACAAAGTGCCAGAGCTGTCAAGGTCTCAACCTGGAGAAGATTTTTGTTTTGATTACAAGCCTGTGAACTGGCACTCCTTGCCCTTTCATTCCCATTTTCTGTATGCCTTGATCTCGGGTGCTTTCTAGTCCTGCTCACCTCCTGGACTTTTCACCTTACACACCTGCAAGTGTTTCAGGCAGACTGGAGAGTCATGTTTCCCTGATGAGTGAGGAGGCCCACGAAGAAAATCCTGCCTAACCTTGTTATCCTCTCCAGGCCAGAGCTGCGTTCTCAAGACAGTGAGGGACACAAGGCGCCCAAGGGCACTAGGGCGACACTGACTGGGAACGCTCTTTATGCCTCCTCTGAGCTCATGCTTCCCCCTTCACCAGGGACTGCTAAGTGAGTGGCACCACCAGGAAGCAACTAAGAGCACTGGGTCCCTGTGAAAATGGGAGTTTGGGTTGCAGTGTTAATTATAGTTTTCATCAGGATAAAGATATCCAGATGTGAGAGAGAATTAAGTTCTTTCCTTGCCGTGGAACAGATGATTGAGCTAAAATAAACATTTATTCTGTAAGGGAAGAAAATGAATACACCTGCGCTATCTTTTGTCTACGCTCACATTCCCTACATTAAATAAAACCACTAAACTGGTCATACTCACTAATGGAACAAATGGAATATTGTACTCAAGAGCTTTTGATGCAAATTTCTTAATGAGGAAAGAAAATATATTTATATGGTATTTATGGATATTGTAAGCCTAGCAAGAAATATTTACAAATTGATATTTCCAAATGTACCATATAAATGGGCTGAATCCATTCTGTGCATGTTATGTACAGAATATTTGTAAGATATTACAGGAGAGAACAATTTTCAGATGTGGCTTGTGTTTTGTTACTTTATAGTAATGCCTGACAGAGTTAATGACTGAATCAGAAAATTTTGAGGTTGAATCTCAGTGATTGAGATCATATACTTAATTTTTTATTTGAAAGAAAAACAAAAAAAAGACACAACTACCAAAGTCCAGAAATAAACCTGCATATGTAATGTATATGTGTGTATGAGTAAAAAATGAAATTGAAGTTATTAGTTTTTTAATTTTAAAAATATGCTACAAGTTCAACACTATAATATTTATATTTGTCAACTGACTAGTTAATATCTTTTAACTATGATGAAAAAAATATTCAGCAAGAAAAGTAAAAGGGATTAAAATAAAAATTATCTATCTTGAAAGTGGAAACTATGACTTGGCATATGAAAGAAATAACATGTTATTTCTGCTACTAGTTGCACAGTATAATTTTTAGCAGTGTTCTCATCCCAGATGACAGAAATCACCATCACACCCTAAGTAACAAACAGTATGGGCTGTGGATGAAAAAAAGACACACGGAGAGATGAAGTTTGGGCCAAGTCTACAGAGAAGAGGTTCAAATATCTTATAAAGTATCAGACCAAAATGAAGTCTTTCAAAATTTGGAGCGGTTTATTTTTGGCAAAGCCCAACTTCCTGTTCACAAGAGTGATGGCTTCAGATTATTATTTTGAACATCAAACAGGCTTTTTGCAGGGCCTCGTTTTGATGAGTTCTAATGGGTAATCAGAAATACATGGATTAATTCTACCTTCAAATAAACATGGGTTTAGCAATTGAAGAGACGAAAGCTTGGCACAGCATGTTCTGAGTCCCGCCAAACTCTAAACATGGGACTAGTCAGTTCAGGGTATTGGATGAGAATATGTGGTTGAACTTGGCCTCCCCTAGTATTATCTTAATAAGCTTCAGGTCACCCTGCTCTACTCAGCTCCATCCTGGAAGGTGGGGACTGGGGAGATTATGAGCTGACTCTCTCCCCACCCTCTCTGCTCCCTCACCTTCCCTGTAGTCTTTTCCCTGGCTGAGCTCCTCTGGATAACAAAGCATGTGTTTTGCTTTATTGTTTTTTGTTTTTTTGTTTTTGTTTTCTTTTTCTCCTGCTTGTGCTACTTTTCTCATCTGAGTTTCGAGCTTCTTAGCTTATAAGGCCAGAAAACCAACTGACAAGAAGACACCAGATAGATGGCTCTTTATAGAGTGCCATGTTGTGAATCTGTGGCCATCACGTCAGGAGGCTTGCGTTTTCTGACAGCTCTGTGCTGAGCTAAATGCAGAAGTCACATTATGCCTTTATAGAGTCCTAAAGACATTGCACTAAATTCTAAATTTGAAGTGCCTCAACTTTTTGCTGAAATATTGCAAAGGTGTGAACTTCAGATTTAGTGCACTGCACTTCTATCTTACCATGCAGCACCTCTTTCCTAACCTGTGAGATCAACTCTTCCATCTCCTTTTCCTTAGGTGTTTGTTGTTGTCCTGGTGACTCTCAGCTATCAGCACTTCAAGCACCCACTGGGCAGTGGGACACATGTGGATTTCCTCCCCAGTCTCTCCCTTCTTTCCTCTTAAATTTTTGGATCTCAGGCTTAGAAAGTTGAATGACTCATACTACCCGATTCAGGGTACATTACATTATGATATTTCTTCCTTTTTTTTTCTCTTCTTCCTTCCCAACCTCCCTCCTATGGTCCTTCCCTCCTCTCTCTCTTCTTTTGCCTTATCCTCCATAACCATTCTCCTTCTTGTATAGTTAACCACTTTTGCACATGCTTGAATTTTCCTGTGTCCATAAATACAAGTAGTATTTTTGTGTGTATGATTTAAAATTTTACACAAAAGCTATAGTACTTATTAACATTCTTGTTTTTTATACACAGCTCTGTATTTTAAGATCTGTTTTTTGTTACTCTGTGAAAATCTAGTCCTGAGTCTCCAAATGCTGCATACTATTTCATATTCTGTATCTACTGGCTTTCATATATCCTTTCTGCCAGAATGGGCCTGGTGTTCATCAACATGCTATGCAGGCCCTCATATGAATCTGTGTTCGCTGGGATATCTTTCTGTTCACTTCTTTCACAACATAGTCAGCTAACTGGTTAGTTTGCAAGGAAACTAACACATGAACTTGTTCTGAAATATTAATATTGATAAACATAAACATAATGGAAATTTGGAAAGAGCTCATTCTCGATTCATCATTCTCCACTTGCAAATTGTGGAAATTTGGGCAAGTTATTTAAGCTCCCTTGAGACTCAGCCTCTCTGTCAATCATAGGTAATAAAACCTATTGAATAGAATTGCTGAAAGAAGGAAAGAGATAATGTATGTAGAGAATCTGGTACAATTTCTGGAATATGGTAGGCACTCAGTGAGATTGTAGCTATTATACATTAGCTATTGCAGCTAAAAGGAACAATACATGATAGCTAAAAATAATAATGATAATAAAAATGTGTCATGCCTTCCAAGGATTTTTCATTTTAACAATGTACAATGCCTTAATCTAGATGAAAAATTGCTAGCACTGCAGTGGTATTTCAAATACTTCTCAGGGAAAGCTTTGTGGGGAAGAAGATGTCCTAAAATACACACCATATGGGCACTGACCTAGGATATCTTTTTTTGACCTCTGCCAAGTTATAAGTGCTAACTTTCTTAAGGCTGCTTAGAAGAAGAAAGTTCATGCTGAGAAAACTCTTGGTGCCAGTATATTAGAGACTATCTATTGACACCTATATTGAAGAGGTTCAGATAACTGAGACTATGACATCAGCTACCTACTTTTAGATATATACCTACAAACCTTCTTAGGTTTTTTCCACTTCATACGACTGTACAGCATGGTGGATAAGGGTACAGTTTCTGGAATAAGACTCAAATTCCAACTCAACCACTTTCTTTTTTTTTGAGACAGAGTCTTGCTCTGTTGCCCAGGCTGGAGTTCAGTGGCACGATCTCAGATCACTGCCAGCTCCGCCTCCCAGGTTCACACCATTCTTCTGCCTCAGCCTCCTGAGTAGCTGGGACTACAGGTGCCCGCCACTATGCCTGGCGAATTTTTTGTATTTTTAGTAGAGACGGGGTTTCACCGTTTTAGCCAGGATGGTCTCAATCTCCTGACCTCCTGATCCGCCCGCCTCGGCCTCCCAAAGTGCTAGGATTACCGGCATGAGCCACCTCGCCTGGTGCCAGCTCAACCACTTTCTACTTGTGTGACCTTCAGCATGTTACTTAACATCTCTCAGCTTATTTACCTATAAAAAGGGAACAATAATACCGCCTATTTCAGTGGGTTGCTGTGACCATTTAATAAGGTAATAAACAAGTGCCCAATATGTGTTAGCTATTATCAGCATCTGACTGAGGAGTTGACTGCAATTTGTCAAAAATTGTGTCTCAGGCTGTTAAAACTAGACAGCACTGTCAACTGTCTAATGGTGGGATGTTTCCAAAGAGGGCCAGATGAGAAAAGGGTTAGTGTTCTTAAAGGCCACATTAGGTAAGAAACAAATATGGGAATGCTGCTATTCTCAGCACTCAGGGCTATGGATTTATAGTCTTCAGAAAGAAACTGCATTAACTAGGGGTGCATTGTCAGTGAAAGTACCGATAAAGTACTGAAAGTTGACAAGGAGGACAATATGAATTTCTCTTAAAGGCTGATCTACATGAGAAAAGTAGACACTTGCTGCTGTAATGGGTACTCGGTGAAAAAATAAAAAGAAAAAAGAAAAGCAGACACTTGAGATGTGTTTATTTAAGCATTTCTCAAAGTGTGTTCTATGGAACACTGGTCATGTCAGATGCATCTTGAAAAAAGGGTTCTGTGGCCCAATCTATTTGGGAAATGCTGATTTCCATTTTGACACCTTAGGAATTCATAATGTATCTTAGCTTATTAAAGGCTTTCATTAGGCCTGCTGTGAGGAAACTTACTTAACTTTAACCCAGTATTTCCCAAAGTTATCTGACTACAGATCCCAGGGGAATTTTCCATGCAACACATTGTGGAACATAGTGGTATATAATACCTAAAGGAAAAACCATTACTTCAATTGTGCAAACCCAGACATGGTGGGAGAAGGTTGGAATACTTTGAAATCTTTCAAATTGTTACCTGAATGTTTAAAAATCAAGGAAGAAATCTGAAAAATTGTTTTGGTAGAGTAGTCTTGCTTTGTTCGACCAGAAAGCCATGCCTTAAGCTGCTTTTCCTCAATTGAGATTACAGAGGAATGGAAATTTCTGCAGGTAACCTCCAAATAATTGTACTTCTGTACTTTCAGAGTCATCCGCTCAAACAAGCATTCTGTGTCCACTCTGCTTCCTCAGCTTTTGAAGTAATTTGGAGCAAGGGGTTACATATTCAGACCTTTATAGACTTGAGCAGAAAGCTAGTGGGTAGAAATCTACTGGGATTACAAACCGAAGACCAGAATGGGAATGACAAAAGTGCCATCTGCCTCAGTTACTTGGAAGAAAGGGCCCTAACTCCAGTTGCCATTATAGCAGATGGGACTCATCCCTAGATGGGAGACTTTGGGGACCCCACAGGTGAGGGACCATTGCTCTATAATACAGCAGAGATGCTCAGATTTTCCTCTTCCCAGATTGCAATTAGTGCCAGAGTCATTGGCAGAGGAAGCAGCAACGAAAACCAAGTCAAACAAATTCTGAGCCTCAGAATGTCTGAATAAGGTACTCTGCTGTTAGACCTGTTCTGCAGATTAACAACTGAGTGCAACATTGGTAGGGAACAGACCTAGACCTTCCCCTTCACTCTTCAGAGCTGAGGATGATGGATGGGAGAGGGGAAACAAAAGGTCATTCACAGTGGAGGAGCAGCATTTCATAGATGCTCACAGCTTCTCCAAGCTATGACTGTAACAAGGGTGAAGGGGTCTGGGTTCTCCAGATGTTCTTGTACTTAGATCAATAGGGATGGTTGCATGGGGGAGAGTGATCTGGCATCAAGAGCCCTGTGAGAAGGGGCAGCAAATACCCTTGAGACTTTCCCACCACTGAGCCAGGGAATTAAACTGATCTCACTGTGGGGATAAACCATAGAATTAATGACTGTCAGAGTTCCTTCCTGGCAACCTAAGAAAAACCCACTAAATTCTGCTAAACTACCGTTCACTTGTTCACTTTCTGTCTTCTATCCTACTTATATGTGTGACTCTACCTTCCCCATTAACTGTATGTGCCTTAAGGGCAAAAACTATACCTAATTTCCTTGGGTAATGCCTGCAGCTCTGAACACAATGTCTTTCAAATAGCAAGTACTCAAGCCAGTGCCTACAGAATAAGAGTCAGTATCGCAGATCTTTCTGATCCTTAACTGATTCTAAGTGAGTCAGTATAGCCACTGAGAGGATCACGCTCACAGAAATGGAGCATTAAGCCCTCATGGGGCAAAGAGAAAGGTGTGGCACTGAGTGGGGTGGGACAGATGGATTCCCATGTGGCAGGAATGGAATGACAGTTGTGCAAAGTGGATGGTGGGAGACAAGCTGTAGAAGTAAGTGCCAGGGATCCTGGATACAAGCCTGGTTGTGAAATCATTAACCTTGGTTTCCCTGTGGGTTAGGCTCTGATTCTAGAGTTTTATGGGAACAAAGTGGACTCTGAAGTCAGATCTGGGTTTGGATCTCTGCTCCACTGCATATGAATCATGTTCAAGGCACTGCAGTAGAGATACCAGGGCTCAGACACTGTTCTTGTCCCCAAGGATCTCAGAGCTGAGAAGAGCGAAGCAGACACATAAACAACAGCGACGCATAAAGGGGAGAGGTCAGTTCTGCTAATAGTGTATAAGGAAGAACAGGCTTTATCAAACTCAGTTTTTGCTGAAATAGGAAAATTAGTGGGTAACTTAAATAATTTCTGGGTGGAAAGGGCATAGTCGACAGAAGGAACATCATGGACCAAGGCAAGGAAGTAAATTATGTCAATGAGTGGGGAAGGCAAGTAGTTGAGAGGGCATAGGCATGAATAGGGGTGGTTGCAAAAGGCTGGAAAAGTCAATAGAAGCACGGGTGGTTGCAGAATGTTCTTGGAGGTCCTGGCATGCCTCCCTAAGGAAAGACTGGGGAGTCACTTTTCAGCTGGATTTGAAATGTGCATTTTAAAATGCACTTTAAAATGACCACTCAGCCACAAAAATATATATGTATATATATTAAAGGCCAAGACTGCAAGACTGGAGACAGAAAGATCAGTTAGAAAAATCTGGCAATAACTGATATAAAAGACAATGAGAAGCAAGAGAGAGAGAGAGGGCTGACCCAGAAAAGTTAAGAAGACAAGAATATTAGAATGTAATTATCTATTGGTGTCTTGCCATGAGCATCTCTCTGATCAAATGTCATCTCTTCTAGAACATCCTTGACCACCCTTTCTAAAATAGTGACCTTGACCTCTGCTGAGTCACTGTCCTTATCTTTCTGTGTTTTTTTCATAGCTCTCATCACTCTCTGAGAGAACATTTTTGTCTTCACTTGTTTATTGCCTATAAGGGCAAGGACTTGGCCTGATTCTTTATCTCTGTATCTCTAGCACCGAGAATAGTACCTGGTAAGACTTACACACCTAATAAATATTTGTTGAAAGAAGAAATAAATGATACTGTTGTCCTTATTTAGACTCCTACTAGCAGAGGAGGAGTATGTTTTTAGGAGGAAATAAAACAGGTTTAGTGTTTTCCATAGTGCTTTTGAAGGGAGTCATTAGACACAAATATTTGTAGGAGTAACAGGAATGAGACCTCCCATGTTAGCTGTGGGTCTGGCAAGAGTGCTAAGTACATGATAATAACAATGGCAGCAACAACAACAGCAGCCACAACTCTATTTATTGAGGGTTTACTATGCGCCAGGAATGATTCTAAGCACATTCCACATGCTAATTCATTTCACCAGCACAAGAGCCCTTGGAGGTAGGTACTATTATTCTTCCCATTGACAAGGAAGAAAATCCAAGGCTTGAGTGATTGAAGAAACTCATCTAAGTTTGCAGAGCTAGAAAGTGATGGAAAGTGAATCCTTGCTATTCCCTTAGAAAAACTATCATTTAGGAGTTGGACAGTGGAAGGGGGAACAGGTAAAGAACAGTGGAAGGAGGAGGCCAGGGGCATCAGTGGGCAGGAGAGTTTTAAGAAGGAAAAGTTGACACTATCAAATGCTGCAAGGTGAGAAAGAAGAATAATGTCTTAATTTGGAACTTTTATTTACTTTCTTTAAGGGCTATTTTGGTGGTATCATTATCTGGACAAGGCAGTGGCAGTGGTTTGCAGAATAGCTGAAGGTAAGTTGGTCTATTAGACTATTCTTTTGAAGAGCTTGGCTGTCAAGGGTGGGAGACAGATGGGGACATAACTAGAAGCAGGTATCGAGTATAGGAACCATCTTCAGAGATATATAGAGTAACGGAGAATATGAGTGTGTGATGCAGGAAGGAAAATAGTAGAGATGGAAAGAATGAAATTACAGGAGAGAGAAAGAAAAGTCCTAGTTTTGAAAATGATGGAAAGAGATGGGACAAAGAACCTGAGTAGCAGATAGATGGCAGGCAGTGGGCTTAGAAAATGTGGTTATGATTTGGAACAAACACTCCAAGAAATAGCCGAGAAAGATGACCAGGACCATATATGCAGAAGGATTACAGACTTCTGTGCTTTTAAATAAATTTCTCATGAACTCCATCTGAACCTGTGCGTGTTTGTGTGTTAATACATAATACTTAATACTATGTATGTAGAAACTAAAAGGCCAATAATGAAATTAAGCCAAAATAAAGAACAGGGTGGCAGAGGACCTGAGAATTCTTGTTGAAGTGATATTGTGGGGTCTCTGAGGGTAGAAAAGGAAATGAAGGCAAGAGGAAGGTTATGGACTATGAGAAGGCAGAGGAGGGGTTTTGAAGGTCTTTGCTTGAAGTGCAGTTACATTGGAATGGAAGAGGTGAGACTGCGGGGGCTCAGGCTGTGCCCAGAAATTTCTAGATAGAGCAACTCTGGGTGATCTTGGGGCCTGTGATGTGTCCATGGTAGCCAGTGGCTGTGGTGGAGTAAAGGTGAGCATTGTTGGCTTGAGGAAGTGAGAAACTATGCAGGTGGGTGGATGGATTTGCCATTCACATATTTTGGAAGCTGTCCAGGATGACAGCGGGCCTTGGAGCGGAGGGGAGAACTGTGACCTGGGAACCGTGTTTTCTATGAATGGGATCTCTGGGAGATGTGGGGCCTGGTAGGTGCATAGATGACAGCAGCAAGGTGAGTGGAGTGGCTGGGTGCATTGACGGTCAGCCACTGACACTCATCACATGGATGAGCGGTCATTCTGTGAAAGTGAAAGTGAATGGTCTGGAGGGGATGAGTAGAGAACTGGGCGAATTCTTTAAGCTATTTCCCCATTCTAGCTCTTGCTTCAAATCAAATTTGACGTCTTTCAATTCTGTCAGTTTAGGATACTCTGAATATATCCATGAGGACCAGGCTTATGCAGATAGAGTGTAAGTGCTCTCTGCCTTACCCCCACCTCCTTACATAATAAATACAAGTTTTTCAATGCAAGTGTCTCCAAAGACGGCTCCTATTTTAGGCTTTTGTTGACTAGGAACTGAGTCCTGATCAACTTGTCCTCTTGGCTAGAGAACAAGGACCTGAGAGATGAGAAAAATGATGAACAAGATTTGCCAAGAAGGCACCAACAAGGAAAAGTCAGGCAAAGGTTGCATTTTCTGGCATCTCCAGTGATACAATCTATAAATATGAATTCTGACCCTGTAGGGTGCTGACATGGAGCTACAGGCTACTGAGGGGCTGCATAAGTGCCCAGCGAAAAATCAGGGCACTTGACAAGTCGGTGACAAGAGGTGAAGCCTCAGCCATTTACAATATTGACTAAGCCTGTGTGGCGGACGGTTAGGGCTTCGTAGTTGCTGTACATATGGAAAACAGTTTCCTTATAAAAACAATGTTTATCTCACATCTATCCTTTCTCACATCCATATCTAACTTTTAAAGACAGGACCAAATATCGTCTGCACAGATGAGGTGGCAGCTGTGGGGATGGAGTTGGCAAAGTTTTTAAGTTCCTATTCTTTTGTGTGTTTCATTTGATAAGAGCTATAAGGTTCCAGGCTAGCCTCAGCTCTCCACCTACTGCTTGCTGTGTGCAGAGATCTCTGACCCTATGTTCTGGGGCTTCTGTTCAGACGCCTCTACAATGCCATTCTCAGTGAGCTCAGGGTTGTAGTGTGGCAGTGTAGCACTCCATCGGGGCTCCAGGAACAAACTGCTCTCCTCCATTGGTAAGCCTCTCTAGTCTTCACTCCTTGTGAGTAGAATCAAATGCAAGATCAGTGTCTGCACAGGTGCTGTAGTGAGAGGCACGTCCATTGTTAAAAAACACACTAAGATATTCAAGCACTGGGGCTCAAGAAAAATAGTCCAGCCAGAGACAGGCTAGAAAACTTCTTCCCTCTAAACGTTCTGTTATCATCCCTGTTATTTTTAATGCATTACCCCAAAACAGGAGTAGGCAAACTGAGAGCTGGCAAAGCAAAAACATAACTTTAGAGCGCCTGATTTTATTGGGTGACAAGTACACTGGGTAGCGAAAAGTGTCTTGGGTGATTTGAAAACTGAGCAGATACCATGAATATTTTGGTTGCAGGGCTTTTTCCTAGGTTAGTAAACAGCTTCTTCATGGGGGTAGAACTGTGAGTAGCTGATACTCAAACACTTCCTTGCCCTCTCACCTCTTGGAGATTCACCTGTTGATTTTGATTAGGGTCTCTCTCACCATCTTAGCTTATAAAACAAACCCTTACATTTTAAAGAATGCTCTCTCTCTAACAGGTGCGTTCACATTCTCACAGGTTTCTCCATTACTGACAAAACAGGTCAAATTTCAAGTTTGTAGCCAGAGGAAGCAATCTTTACTTCCATTACTATGGGAGACGTGGGAAAGGGAAGTGACAAGCCAATTAGAGTAAGTGGGCTTTCAGGTTCCGTCTACTCCTGCTAGAATTCGCTTGATGTTCGTCCGTTCCGAAGGCTCATGGATGCATTTTGTCACAATGGAGACATTTTTCTCTTTCATATTATGTCGAACTTTAAAAAAATAATAGTCTGGCAATGCTTTGGGGAGTTATGCTTTTCCTAGTGTGTGGTTCTTGGCTCAAGGTATGTGACGGTTGGAAAAAAATCAACAAAGGACTGCTCTGTATAATAGTATGTCTCTGGCAGAAAGTGGTTTGGAGGGTTTTATAAAGCAGAGATTCTAAAGGTAAAACCTTTAACAAGTCACAACTCTGACAGGCTGATCAAACCTTACATAAATAAACTAAAAATCTCCAAAAGAAGCAAGTCACCAAGTGTTCACATTTGATTTGAATATTTCATTTAAATATTTTCCAAGTTTGATGCTTCTCTCCTTTCTTCTCTAAGGAATCAAATAAACAAATATGTTGGTAATGCAGGCATCTTATTTACATGATATGCTTCATGTTTGTTAGAATTTTATTATTCCCCTTCTAAAATTATTTGTTGCTCTTTAGTTTTCCCAAGGAGACTTCAGGCTAGACTCTCAAGCAGAGTTTGCTGAACAACACTTCCTCTCCACTAAACTTCTATGATTTTTATATTTAATGGTCTTCACTTCACCCATATCTTGGGTTTCCTTCCTCTTACACTATATCAGAAATGTTCAGGGTAGTCCATAAAGCCCATTATTAGTCTGTGGCACAGAAGGATTATCAGGTTTTACAAAACCTGATGGTTTAAAGAAGGACTGAGGAAGAAATAACAGATTCCAGGGGTGTAGCATAACCTTAGTCTAAGATGGCAGATGTGGTAAGGGTATAACACTTGATTCTGGGGCTAAATTGGTAAAGTGCAAGAGAAATTTGGCTTCCTGAAGTGCTGTCTCTGCAAATAAAGGGGTTTATTGGGAGAAATTTGGGAATCATCCTTGACTCCTCCCACTTTGCTGTTATCCCCCAATATCCAACTATCTCCAAATTCTTTTGATTTATCTAAAATATCTCTTGAGCCCATCCTCTTCAATCCACCCGTGTAGCCACAGATCTAGATCAGGTTGTCATTCAAACCTGCATTGCTTCTAAGCTCACTTGGCTGCCTTGGTTTCTCTCCCTTTCTACTTTCTCCTGTCGCAATGAAATCTAAGTTTTATCAGGTACAGGTAACATCCCTGATGAGATATGTCACTGTCCTCCCAGTGCCTACTGACTAAAGGTAAAAAATCTTTATATATGTTTCTTGGCTATGCAATAGGGAACAGAAATCCTTCAGGGTCCATGTAAGGTTAGCAAATGTCTAAATCAACACCACCTGGTAAAAATACAATGTGACCCACAGAACTGATCTTAAATTTTTGAAAAGGCACATTCTTAAAAAGTAAAAAGAAAACTAAAATTAATGTTACTAATATATTTTATCCAAAATATAATCATTTCAACATGTAATTAAGATTAAGTTATTGAAATATCTTACATAGTTTTTTTAAACAAAGTATTCAAAATCAATGTGTATTTTGCACTTAATGGTTCATCTCAACTCATACTAGCCAAGTGCTTAATACCCAAGTGACAACTATTCGCCTTACTGGACAGCTTGGAACTAAATAATTTGTAGCTCATTGCAAAGTAATCCAACATAATTATCCATTCTTTACTTCTATTGTCTCACTTCCTATTTACTTCTATTGTCTCATAGAATATACTGAAATTCTGTGTTCTGCATTCTGAGTACCTTTTCAAATCAAGACTGGGCTTAGGCGACTAAGGGCCCAGGGTTATCTCCTCAGAGAACTGTGCAACAGTATTTCTTCTCTCCAACAAAATGACCCCTATATTCATTTCTCATCAGTCATTATTTTAGCAGTTCAAAGACTCCTAAAACAGAATGTGGGGTCATCACTCTAATTTTAGTTGCCCTCAGAACAATTGCATTCCAGTGTGCATGAATGTTATTCATTCATTGAGAGACTTAAACATGATTTATTTACAAAAGATATTCTTGGCTCCTTGTAAAAAAAAAAAAAAAACTCTAGAATGTAGAACTATAAAGGATCATAATTTTTATCTAATCCAACTCTGAGGGAGACACAGCCAACAAGCAGATACACATCTAGAACTTATGTTCCTGAACTCCTGGACCAGTGTTTATTCTGTCTGTTACTCAACATGAATAATAATGATCTATAATCAGGACTCTGAGGCCCAGTAAACAGTGTCCCCCTTACCTCTCTAATTGCCCTCAGGGCTATGCAGCTTGATTTCTTTTTGGCAAACATGACTCGCAAATGTGAATGTCACATAGGTTAGATTATTAGGCACTCTATGTCAAAAGCAATATTTCTTTTAGTATAGCTGAGTTAGATCTGTAGCCAATCTTCAACCAAAATAAGGACTAAAAATTGTTCCTTTTCTAGGGATAAAGATGCTCTTTTCTCATGCATTCCACTACATTCTCTTCCTCCCATTTAGCTTCCAGTGAACAGTATACATAAAGAATGGGATTTCCTTTTGGTGAGACTTAGCTGATAGACTCATCCCATGAACCACACCAAACGACCTCGTCAGAGAGTGAGAAGCATTCAACTACTTTTATTCGATTTTTGCTTTTATTTTAAGTTTTTTTTTTTTTTTTTTCTTCTTTGGAAAGCTCCATACTCCTAATTTGTTCCACTTTCAAGTAATGTGTGAAAAATGACATCATCACTGGCAATGGCTTCCCTGGGGCTTTTATTTATCCTGGTTCAGCAGTTGCAGGGTAACTAATCTGAAAATTACTTCCATGTTAAGTTCTCTCTTTTATGTTAAATAATAAAATAATTAACAATCAAGCAGGAATCAATGCCCAGGAACTATTTACTTATTTTAGAACAAGCTTAGTGGACACAGCATCTTTATAAGATGTGGGTTATATTCAGTCTATGCTTGACTTATTCTAAATCACTAAGTGGGGAGAGCACAGTTACAGAATTCAAACCTGAGCTGTGATCTATCTATGTATCTATCTATATATCTCTGTATCTATCTATCCATCCATCCATCCATCTATCATCTATCTCACACACTCACGCACACATGAAATATAATTATGCAGTCTGAAAGGCACAAAAATCTCTTTATGAAAATAACTTGGGTAATTATTAGAGAGATTTCTGTAGTGTGCCAGTTAAATAGAAAAGGAGGCTTGGTGCATTAAACCATAAAACAGTTATCGGCACTGTCCTCTAGGCCAGATGTTTTTCAAAGATGGTTATGAAGATTTCTCCCAAAGAAAATTATCTGATGATTGACTATTTAGCCACTTGAGTAACTGGAAACACATTTCTTCATAGGAACAATTTTCTTTGGAGTGGCACATTTAAAATCCTAGAATATTATAATCTTCCCATTGCAGATGGTAAGCTGAGGGACACAGGAGTTTTGTGACTTGAAAAAGGTCACTGTGTGAGAGAGTGGCAGAACTGGGACTAAAACTCAAACCTGTTCACAACATTTCCTCAAAACCAGAGGGTCTGTAGTTTGCTTCAGTTTGTTTAATTCACTCATCAGAGATATTTTATGATGAGTGACAAGAGAAAATATACCAGATTCTTCTCATTGGAAAAGCATCTAAGTTCATACTAGGCATTATTCCTATCCACAGTCTTTGTTGAATGAAACAGAAAAACCATTTAGAATTCATGTTATTAACTCTGTCTTTATGCTTTCCCATTCTAGAACATTTGTAAGCCACTGGAGCCATTGATGAGAAATCAGTTTTGTTCCAATCCAGTCAATTTAACCTGGGAGTAAACTAGATCTGGAGAACTATAACATGGCAGTATTTCCTGGCTCGGCTGTCATCTAAAAAACTGTGGAGACTCAATCTTCTTAAATTTCTCCCAAGTAGTTCAAGAAATCCATATGTGGTCATGTAAACAGTCCTCCTGGCCACTAGCTGGACTCTTCAATTTTCTCACATATATGCTTGGGAATGCTGGCCTCTTATTACCTCATTGTACCATTGCTTTCTCAATTTTTGTCTTTGCCCATACATCTGTTACAGTGATGTTGAACCTTCCTCACCCCATCTGATCCTCCATGATGCAGTATGTCCTCTGGGACTTCTAAACAACTCCAGATATAGACTAGTCAGACTAGTCTGGCTGTTATGACCTCTCCTGTTTTGCATCTTATGTTAGATTCATCTCCCAGTTCAAGACCCTGCTGAAGTAAAGGAAAATTTCTACCCTTGGTCATGGTATACCATTACATGGGCCCCAAAGCTGATGCTTTCAATATCATATAGTGGTTTTAGGAAAATTGCATCTTTGCTTCTGCTCTGGCCCTTTCTTCTTCAGAGGCTTCATTATGCAGGACTCTGGCACAAACCTAAAGCGAAAGAAAAAGAAGTAGAGAACAACATACACCCAGCTGTGCTCACAAAAGTCATCCCCTCTCACACCCCTGCCCTTCAACCTTACTTGTATGAATCACATTTTTCTTTCCTTAGGATGTGTTATTTTTCATGAAATTCTTCATTTCCTCATGCAAACATTGTCTTTGAGGCTCCACCCACCTTGCTCAGATAGGTGTGGATTTGTATGGTACATAACTCAAGTTCCTAAGTTGAGTACATTTCCTTCTATAATAATGAAATAATGCATTTGACTTAAAGATGTTTCTGCTTTCTACCAGAGTTCAAGACACAGAGATGCTTTTTGTCAAGTAATTAATTTATTTTGATTCATAGTTATTCATAAAACGAAGTCAATATGGTATCATTTGTAGTACAAATGATGGAAAAGTTTAGACACTGATGTACTAATAAATTATCAGCAACCACCACTCTGGAGGGCAAAAACCTTGATTTATAGCAATTATTGACTCCCACTCCATAAATGCCAGTGTTGATTTCTTGCCATCAACGTAACATCAGTGAAAGTCAAATTGGAAAGAGATGATCAGTAGAACACCATTATAGAGTATTTCCACCACATCAATATAATAGCTGTAAATAACTTTCAGGACATAGATACTAGTAAGATGTAGTAAAATAATTAGGAAGTAATGAAATTTGAGTATTTGTTACTTTTGCTTTGAAGATATTTAATTGTAAATTTTTGGAAGGTAATTTTTAATAATGGCTGTGTTGAACAAGCACTCACATAATTCCTAAAAATTTGACAATGGGCTCTCACAAGCCAGCACATACTGGCTCCAGCACTCCTCTGGGTGTAATATAATGAGGCAAGTCTAATGCTTATCTTCCAGAACTGTGTAAGCTTGCATTGCAGGTTGCTGGGGTGCACACATAAAATCAAAGTACCTATTATAATGCCTGGCACATTAGTGCTCAATAAATTCTGGGTAAATCCAGAAGGATAGTCTGGATGTTAGAAGTGGCAGGAAATATTTGGTAAAATGTATGAATACTTGGTGCTCTGAAGCAAGTCAGAGCTCTCACTTTAATAGTTCTGAGACTGTGTGTATAGTTTTTGTTTCATTCAGGGTGGATCAAATCCTGCAGTTAGACAGGGAAAGGGAGGAGAGAGAGACCAGATGACATCATTTCACTTATGTGCCTCAAATGGTCCTCATTAAGTTGACTGCACAGACTATAAAGAGGGATTTTAAAAGCCTGGAAAGTTGAAAGCAGACAATCTCTTGTTCAGAGGATGAAATGGGGTAAACCATAACATATGTACTGAATAATATAGTCTTTGTTTCATGTAATAATTTATTTTCCTCCCTCTCCTTCCTCTACGTGGAAGAGACCTAACTCAAGGTCAATTCTCAGTACCCCTGAAAGGCTGAAGAAAGAGCTGGACTGATTTGATGACTTCCTTGGCAGGCACACGGCTGGAGCCCACTGCACAGTGGCAGCCTCCCCAGTTAAATTATGATGACTGCTTTGACGAGACGAGGTTTCATGCTTTACGAGGTTGATAGTAGTCAACGTTTAAAGCATTAAATTTGCATCTGGGAAAGCCCTGGTCAGGAAGAGGTAAAAAGGTCAAATTTTCATAATGGTTCTTAGAGCCAAAATGGTGTATTTCCTGAGGGGCTGGCTGGAAAACATTCAGCTTTTTGTTGTAATAGATGACCTGCCTAATTGAAAATAAGTGAGATAAAAAGATCTTTTAACAAGAGTACTTAAATTCATTGACAGATATTTTCCTACTAATTATTAGGACTTGTGGCTGAATACAGTGTGCTTCTGTGAACAGAATGAATCTTCACATTTAAACTTTTCATTTCCCTCGAGTTTTGTCAATATTGTCGAACTAAGCGGATAATTCCAAATCTGAATGAAAGTGCAGTACAAAACCTAAAAAGTCAATTTTTAAAACTTGTTTAGACATAACTCCAGAATTTAATTGTGTTTTCATAATTTTATTGAGTCAATGACATCTTATATAAAGATGATAAGCTTGCTGTACCAAGACGTCTTAATTCAATTTCTCCCAAGTACAGTCAGTTCTGCTATAATGTGACATGGGTGTGCCTAAAAACCATCATGCTGTGCAAAATCATGCAATGGACACCAAAGCATGAGCCATAAAAGGAAAAATTAATAAGCTGGACCTCACCAAAATGAAAAACTTCTCATTTGTGGAAGACCCTATTAAGAACATGAAAAGATAAGCTGGGAAAAAAATTTTGCAAACCACGTATCTGACAAGGGACTAGTATCTAGAATGTTTAAAGAACTCTGAAAACTTAACAGTAAAACAGTAAACAATCCAACCCAACTAGAAAATGAGTCAAAGACATGAAGAGATATTTTACTGCAGAGAATATCCAGATGCTGTATATGTACATAAAAGATGTTCAACAACATTAGCCATTAAAGTAATGAAAATTAGGCTGGGCGCAGTGGCTCATGCCTGTAATCCCAGCACTTTGGGAGGCCAAGGCAGATGGATCACGACATCAAGACCATCCCAGCTAATATGGTGAAACCCTGTCTCTGCGAAAAATACAAAAAAAGTAGCTGGGCATGGTGACACTTGCCTGTAGTCCCAGCTATTCAGGAGGCTGAGCCAGGAGAATCGCTTGAACCTGGGAGACAGAGGTTGCAGTGAGCCGAGATTGTGCCACTGCACTCCAGCCTGGGTGACACAGGCAGATTCCATCTCAAAAAAAAAAAGAAAAAAATGAAAAGAAAAGAAAGAAAGAAGGAAAGAAAGAAAGAAAGAAAGAAAATTTAAAATCTATACACTTATCAGAATGACTAAAATAAAAAATAATGACAATGCCCAATGATGGCAAGGATATGAAGAAACTGTGTCACTCATACATTGCTGGTGGGAATGTAAAATGGTACAGCCACTCTAAAAACCAGTTTAGCAATTTCTTACTAAACTAAGTATTCAACTTCCATAAGGCCCAGCAACTTTACTCCTGGGCATTTATTTAGAGAAATCAAGACTTATGTTCACACAGAAACTTGTACATGGATATTTATAGCAGCCTTATTTGCCACAGTCCAAACCTGGGAATAACTCAGGTATCCTCCAACTCTGAATGGTTATTTGTGTACCACAAACTATGGTACATCCATATGATGGAATATTACTCAGTGATAACAAAGGAACAAACCATTGATAACTGCAACAACTCTAATGAATCTCCAGATAATTACACTGAGTGAATAAAGCCAAGACCCAAAATATTACATACTATAGATTTCATTTATATAACATTCCTGGAATGACAAGACTGTAGAAGTGGAGAACAGATTAGTAGTTGCCAGGGTTTAAAGATGGGGAAGGGAATCAAGAGGGAAGTGAGAGTGGCAATGTGGTGATGAAATTGCTCTATATCTTGACTGTCTCCATGTCAACAGACTGGTTGTAATATCATCAGGGAACTAACTGGGTAGAGGATACACTGGATCTGTCTGTATTATTTCTTACTACTGCATGAGAATCTAGTATTTCAAAATTAAAAAGTTTAATTCAAAAATTATAGGGACTATATGAAAAATAGGTTTGGGGTACATTATTCAAAAACCTTGTCAATAACATTAAGAAATAATAGGAACCTTATAAAACTGGTGGCATAGGTTTACACACATTAAATGATTAGGAAACCAGAAACACTTCACTAAATATGGCACTTTGCTTTGGAAAGACCTGAAGTTTGCTTGTGGAAGTGGGCATTAAGAGGGTTGCAGCCTGTGAGTTACTGTGAAGTGGTGGAGGGAGGGTTATCTGAAATAGGATGGAAAGTTTTACCACCACATGAGGATTGGTGTAGCTCGTAATACACACAGTGAACTGAAGTAGCTGGTAGATGTTTGGGAACTGGTGTGTGCATGTGCATGTTTTCTGTATTCTTACTCATCATGTAAGGTGCAACTTTCTGTGTTCACCTCCTGCTTCTTGTGGAAAAAAATCACATATATACAAACACAAGATCCATGTTATGCTCAAATTGTTTCCTAATATATTAGTTGCTTTAAAACAAATTTGCATCTTTCAAAACAGACATTAAAACACAACTAATTGCATATTCAGTATACTCAAATAACATACTGCCCAGATAATTGCTGGAATGGAAAGAAAATTCCTCTTCTAATAATAGGTAATGCCATGGAAGATTTCAGAGACATTTGACCATACTGATCCTAAATAAACTACTCTTTACACCTGGAAAGCTTGTTAAAAATTTGGCAAGATGTGTTCACCTTTGTGTTCCTGTTGGAAACATAATTGATTAAATTTAAAAATAAACAAGTAACTCTTCTAGACTTTGACTTAAAGACAGCTATTATAGCCAGATATAATCTAAAAGAGAGTAAAAAAATATAAATTTGCCACAATTATAGAAAAGAGAGAGGGCACAAAATATTTATTTATTTTTCTATTTTGTTGGTATTCTTACCTATATTCCAGTCTAAGAAATAAGAGAGATAAAAATGTATATGTGTTAGAAAACAATAAGTACACTTACATTGTTTTTTAAAAGAAACTGAAAATGTATTATACATATTTTGTTATTAGAAGTATTATACCTGTTAGGGTAGATGGAAATATAAATAGATTGAATTATTAGAACACATTACTTATGGAATAGGAAACTGAGCCTGTGGTTGATTTGCTCATTTGGGTAGAAACATAGTGCTAATAAAATAAAAGTTATAGGTTTGATTCCTATGGCCTAATGAGCTATGTTTATTTCTGTTGATACAGATGGCTCACCTAGACCTGCCATCTTGTTGTATGATCCATGGTCACAAAGAAATTTATGAAATTATACATTAGTTCAAATCTGCTACTACTTGGAAACTATTGATATAGATCAATATTGTAAAGGAATTCAACTTAGAAATCCAGACAACCAGGCAGCTCATTAGACATTTCTATAATCACAAATTATTTTTGTATAACTGGCCTCAGAGCTCAGACAATGAAATATGATGTGATGATACACATATTATGGGGGAAAAGGCACTATGGGATTTTCCTGTTTTTAATTTAAAGTTACTAACTCCCATAGATAGTGGGAGGAAAACTGGTTGTGGGGAAATATTCTGAGCCTAATGCTGAAATTATTTCAAAAGGTACAGTATTTTCTAGAAGTGAGAAGATGACAGCAACAATGTCAAAAAGAAGGGGATGTAAGTGGGCAGGTTCAGCTCCAGAAAGGAAGAGCACCATGGGTCATAACACACTCTCTCATGAACCCAATGGTAAATAACAAGTTAGTCAAAAATAAAAGGGAATAGATCTCCATTTTCAATATGAGAAAGAAACAGCCACAACCTCAAACCACAAATTATAAAGCAAACTTTCCGGTAACTGAGAGGTCTATACCAGGGAAAATGAGAGGAAGCTGAGTGCCCACACAAGCCTCTTCAGACATCAAGCAGGATACACATTTTCTTAAAAGTCAGTGTTACAGTCCTGAGAAGTCCAGCTGACAATTCTTTAATTAAAGAGACAAGATCTCCAGATTGTGAGCAAACCTGAAAAGAAGTCTACTTCTTGAATATACCCAATTCAAGCAGCTCAGAATGACCAGAGGGGTCATTATTTCTGATCTAGCCTCCTAAAGACAGGGCAAAGTGAAACATCAATCCACAGATTTGTTAAGATACAGAAATCTTAACAAATCCCAAGAAGAATAAATTTAAAAATTCCTACCTACACACATTGATGTGAAATTGCAATCAAACCAAGGGAAAGATTTTGAAAGCATTCAGACAGAAAAGACAAGTTATCTGTAAAGGAAAGACAATTATATTGATGGCTAAGTTTTCAACTACAACAGAAGTCAGAAGATAGTGAAATGACATCTTCAAATTGCTGAGAGAAAATCATTGTCAACTTAGAATTTTTTTCCTAAAGAACAAAATAGGCCATTTTCAGACAAATCAAAACAGAGACTAGACTATCATGAACTCTCACTACAGGAACTTCTAAATGATGAACTTCACACACACACAAAATTGAAACTCGAAAGGACTCAGATTCAAGAAGGAAAGATAAAGAAATTATTAAATGTATTGGTAAGTCCTAAAAAATATAAAACAATAATGATTTTTTTTTAAAAAAATGAGTATAAATGAATAGAAACATGAACAACAGTGAAATATATGATGAAATGGAACTCTTGTGTTCTAAGGTCTTTGTATTTTATGAGAAGAAGGTGGAAATAATTAACTGTAGGTTTTAAGTTAAAAGTCAGTATGATAGTTTCAGTGTAAGCCAAATGTTGTGTATGACTTAAAAACTAATAGAGGAGGAAAAATGGAAACAAAATAACAGAAACAAACCAAAAGAGGGCAGAGAAATTAGGGGGAAAGAAAATAATAGGGAAAATAAGACAAATTATAATACCAAATGACATGCTAGAAGTAATAGCAAATAGATAACACAATCAAAATAAATTTAAACAGATCAAACTCCCTGGTTACAATATTGATATTATCATATTGGCTTAAAAAAATCTAGTTCTGTGCAGTCTGGGAGATATATACCTCACATAAGGATATAGAAAGGCTACAGTTAAAATATAGAAAAGAATATACAGCATGAGGCAAACTCTAATCAAGAGAAATCTAACGTAAAATTAGTACTAGACACTATTTAGGAATACATCTAACAAAAATGTATATGACTTTAACTGAAAAAGCTGTAAATGCTTTTTTAAGACATCAAATATCTCAATGATTGTTAATAGGAAGACAATATTATAGAGATGTCATTTTCTTCTAAAGTCATTTGTAAATTCAATAGAATTGTAACAACAAAAAATGTCAACAGGATTTTTCATAGAACTTTATAAACTGACTCCAAGATTTATGGAACCTTAATGTAAAGAACAATAATTTAAAGCTTTCTGAAGACAATATAGAACATATTTTTATGATTCTGGAGAAGGAAAAAATTTATTGATAAAGATACACAAATAGCAATTATTAAATAAAAAGACTTGAACATAAAATAATTAATATTTTGAATATTTATAAGTGAAAGAACAAGTTACAGACTGGAAGACGTGATTTACAGCAATATAACGGACAAGAACTTACATATAATTGAAAAGGATATACAAGTTGTATAAAGAACTTCTAAAAATCAAGTAAAAGTAAAGCATCTTAATACAAAAATGAACAATGGAAGCTTATGTGTTCTGTTGATGGAAGTATAAAGTAATACAAGTGCTTTAAAGAACAAACTTTAACCAACAACTCCCTAACTACTAGGTTCAAACCTGCATAAGAATATATACGTACAAAAATTCTATAAAGCATTGTTAATAATTAGAAACATTTGTAAAGAACCCAAAGTCCATCCACAGAGGAATGGTTAAATAAATTATCAACGACAGACAACAAAAGATACAAAAATAATAAACTCTTGAGTAAATAATTTGTTTATACATGGAGTCATTCTACAAATATTTGTTGAGATTTACCATGTTCTCCCCACAGTACGGTTGCCATTACAAGGAGCTAACACCTGGTAGCAGGAGGCAGGTGCCATAAATAAACACAGTGAAGTATTGTGTAGCCAGCATAGACATGTGCACAAGTTACAGTGAGGGTACAAGATACAAAGGAGAAAGTGCTTGGTTTTCTCTGAGTCAAAAAGGTCTTCATATGGAAGGTTATCTTAAGTCAAGTATATATAATTATTATTATTGTTATTGTTATCATCATCATGATTAAATCATACAAAACACAAATTAATAAGCATGGTAAAAATTACCAATTAATATTGGTAAAACTAGTAACTTTGAAATTATGTATATGAACATATATTAGAGCAGCTTCAACAAATAGTGAGAAATCAAGACAGAAAGCCAGGGAGGAAACACAAAGAATGGATCATTTTGGGGACAGAATCTTCTATCCATGGCTTTGTAGCTTGTATTTGTTTACTGTGACCCCACTGTTGTGACTTGGCACTGAAACTCGACAGTTTTGCAGAACCACTCCTGCCTTACTGCCCTCCCCACCACTTCTGCCTTACTGCCCTCCCCACCACTCCTTTTTTCAAAGCATGAGTAGACACAGTGTGCACACCTGTGAGATCAACTTTGCAGTCTAAATATCTTATATAAAATCTTTTGAGAGCAACAGAGTGAATTCACTTAAAGTTTTAGGAATGGTAGCCAATTTTTAATTTGTTCCTCCTGTTTGCTGAAAAAATAGTATTTCTCTTTTAAAGACTTTATTAGAAATCTGGCTTTCTTATGGGAATATAGACAAGCAATTTACAGTGATGCATTAGTGATGATGGTTAGAGTCAAGAGGTTCTTTAGTTATTAGGAGTTTGTTTTTCTGTTTTTTATTTTTTAGGAAGGCTTTAAAGTTGCACAAAGATTTTCAGATTTTAAAGGAGCTAGTTTCAAAAAAAAAAGAACAATTAATGACAGCCATGATGACAAATAAGGATGACAGTGATTAATACCATACCTGATGACAGGCCAGGCACCATTCAAAGTATTTCACATATAGTTTCTTCTTTAAGGATAAGTGCAAATATATGGAAGAGTCTCATTACAATTAAGTCAGGAAGTCTATTATAAAAATGTTGATGTCTATAAAAAAGAAAACCTTACTTTAGGTTATTTTTTGAAACCAGAAAAGCAAATAAAAAATAGGTCAACAGGAACCCAAGGACAGTGGTGTCATTTTGGAGGGCACAAAAAGCTGAACTAGGCATGCTATTTTCATTCTCTCTTTTCCATCAAGGAGAATGATCTTAGGTTGGAAAATGGTGAGATGAATATAGAGAAGGGGAAATAAACCCAATATAACAAAATTAATCTAAGAGGGCTTCTAATATCTCTAAAAGACTCTACCTAATGGCTGGAATGAATTCAACCAGAAGTACAAAAACAACTTTCCAAGGAGAGCGGCAGAAGTTATGGAATCTTGGAATACAGAGGGCTGCTGAGAAACTAGGGGTATGTGTAACTCTGCTCCTTTACAAAAGGAGAAAAATGTATTCCGCAAAGTACTTTGAGATTTTAAGAAAGAATATTATATTTTCCTGATTTTAAATCACATTTTTATTTTTAGCATCTTAACATTTTGGAAAATTGGAGGTGTCTAATAACAAATGACAAATACACTCTCCAGCTACCGTATTCAATATAAATTGTTACTGCCTACAAATGCTTTAGTGATGACTAGCTACCACGTGTTCCTCACGAAGTTATTTGCATTTAACACATGGGGATGAACTCAGATTTGGATCCTTTTTGTCATATAAAATATCTCAAAAACCAATATAATGTGGCATTGGAATAAAAAGCTCTGGGGCATTTACAACATGCATTACAAAGGAATGTAATTATGAGTGGTAGGAATGGTCACATTTTCTGGATTAGATTACAGAAATTTCAAAGTTCAAAGACCTTGGTGTGACCAGTTCAAGTGATGTTTCAAAAACCTCAAGATACATTTTGAAACGTTAATAATAGCCAATTCTAACAATAATAAGAGATCATGATCATGAGTGTGTGTTTTGAAAAGAAGAATATCATAGCAAAAATGATTCCAAAGAAAACTTCAAGGTTCTGACTGTAAAGAAGGCTAAGGTTTTCTAAAGTGGTATATAATTATAGAGTTACTATACATTTTCAATAATAAGAAAACAATTCTTATCAAAATGTATTATTAAATACCTTAGAATTAGATTTAAATGACATTAAAAATAAATTCTAATATTTATGGCCAAATGATTTTAGAAAAAAGGGTCAAGACAATTCAATGGGGAAAAAAGGAGTTTAAAAAATCATGCTGGTACAAGTTATCTACGTAACAAAGAATTAATTTAGGTATGACCCCTACCTCATACCATGCACAAGCATTAACTTGAAGTGAATTATATACATACATGTAAGAGTTACATCTATAAAACTGTTTGGAGAAAGCACAAGAATGAATCTTCATATTCTGGGGTTAATCAATACTTTCTTAAATACAACACCAAAAGCACAAGATAAAAGATTGATAAACAATGCAGTATTACTAACTATAGTAACCATCCTATGCATTGGATCCCCAGAACCTACTCATGTTATAATTGAAAGCTTGTACCCTCTGACCAATATTTGCCCATTTCCCCCACCCAGCAACCATGGCAATGACCACTCAATTTTCTGCTCCCATGAGTTCAACTTTTTAAAATGCCATATATAAGTGAGATAATACAATGTTTGTCTTCTGTGTCTGGCTTCTTTCACTTAGAAAAACATTCTCCAGTTTCATCTATGTTGTCAAAAATGATAGAATTTCCTACTTTATGGCTGTATCATATTCCATTGTTTACATATACCACTTTTTCCTTATCCGTTCTTTCATTGGTAGGCACTTGGGTTGTTTCCGTATCTTGGCTACTGTTAATAATGCTGCAGTGAACTTAGGAATGCAGATATCTCTTTGACATACTGATTTCAATTCCTTTGACTATATACACAGTAGTGGGATTGCTGAATTATATGGTAGTTTCATTTTTAATTTTTGAGAAACCTCAAAAAGTTATGTTTTCTATAATTGCTATACCAATTGACATTTCCACCAATAGTGTATAAGAAATCTAATATACAGCATAGCAACTACAGTTAATAATTCTCTATTTTTACTTGAAATTTGATGAGAACAGATTTTAATTATCTTTAC
This sequence comes from Colobus angolensis palliatus, assembly GCF_000951035.1. Lineage (NCBI taxonomy): Eukaryota > Metazoa > Chordata > Mammalia > Primates > Cercopithecidae > Colobus > Colobus angolensis. The sequence continues at coordinate 1,089,859 of NW_012115488.1, forward strand.
CACACACATGCACAAAATGGTAACTATAAGTGGTGATGGATATGTTTATTAATTTGACTATGGTAATTATTATTACACAGTGTATACATATATCAGATCATCTCATTATATACCTGGAATTTATACAATTTTTGTCACTTAAAAAATTTAAAATTTAGAAAGATTGATAAATGGGACTTCATCAACATTAAAAACTTTTGTGCTCCAAAGGACATTACCAAGAAATTGAAAAGACAACCAGCAGACTGAGGGGAAATATTTACAAATCATCACTCTGTTAAAAGACTTCTACTTATAATATTAAAATGACTCTTACAAGTCAAGGGTAAAAAGATAAATAACCAAATTTTTGAATGTACAAAGGATTTGAATAAAGATTTCTCCAAATAAGATATATAAAGAGCTAATGAGCACATGAAAAGATGCTCAACATTTTTAATCATTAGGAAAATGCTAACTGAAACCACATGATACTACTTCATACCCACTAGAGTGGCTATAATAAGCTACAGGCAATAACAAGTGTAGTCAAGGATGTCAAAAAATTGAAATTCTTATATATTCTTGGTAGAAATGTGATATGGGTCAACCACTTTGGAAAACAGTTTGGCAGTGCCTCAAAATGTCAACCGTAGTGTGGCACAGAAAGTAAACTCTTAAGTGTCTACCCTAGGGAAATGAAAACACACGTTCACACAAAAATTTGTACACAAATGTTCCCAGCAGCATTATTCATAATAGCTAAAAAGTGGAAACAACCCAAATGTCCCTCATCTGATAAATGGATGGATAAAATGGGATGTATCTATGCAATGGAATATTATTTCGCCATAAAAATGAAGTGCTGATACACGCTACATAACATGGATGAATCTCAAAAACATTATACTAAATGAAAGAAGCCATTCACAACAGAACACCTATCATAAAACGTTATTCAAAGGAACTACCAAGAATAAGCAAATCTACAAAGACAGAAAGTACATTCGAGGTTACCTGGGGCTGCAGGGAAGGGGAATGGAATTGGGTGGGAAAGGATGGGGAGTAACTGCTATCCAGTACAAGATTTCTTTTGAGGATGATAAAGATGTTCTAAAGATAGATTACAGCGATGGTTGCATAATTCTGTAAATATGCTAAAAACCATGGAATTGTTCATTTTAAAGGAATAAGCTGTATCTCAATAAAGCTGATTTTTTAAAAGTCAAAAAAGTGAATAGGTCTTGAGCAGCTAGAAGAAAAATCAGAGGTTACTAGGACCCAGACTAAGTTTACTAGAAATAAGTCATATTGGACTAACTCACTTTTTTCACAGATGGGATTACACATCTACTATATCCAGAAATGCTATATGCCTAGTGTATCTGGATTTCATTAAGGTATTTTATAAAAATAACTCACAATGTCCCATTGGAAAATTGGGCAATTTTGGGAAATATGATTTAAAATCATGGAGAGTTTGATGAATTCATAACTAAACAAATGTACTAAGAAGGGGTTGATTGATGAATATATATTATTGCTAGAGGAATGCTTCATTGTGAGAGTCAGCATTATGTATCAAATGTTATTCTGATTAACATTTTTGTTAATAACTTGGTACGTGATAGACAATGGAGGAGAACTACTGTACAATACCAGCAGCAAAATGCTAAATATCATTGAAAAATGATCTCAACAGGTTGGCTAATAATTATTTAGATGCACCTAGTGAAAGAAGCAAAATGAAATGAAAGGCAAAAATTATTTCCTGCAATTAAAGTTTTGCAGTTTATCATGATTTATATGTTCTAAATAACTATAAACAGTTAAACTTTAGAAAAACAGGGTCTCACATTATTTAGTTCTGTATTTCCCAGTGTGCTCCTGAATTTCATTCCTGAATTGAGTAACTGAAGCCCCTGGAAGTTACATACATATGGAGCAACACTGTTAGTTTTGGCCAGGCACAGGCCCCCGTGGACCGGAGCTGTGCATGGGCCATGACTAAATTGGGCTTTATTTCCAGACAGAAATCACTTCCTAAGCAAGAAGAGGGTAAGAGAGTCTTGGGTAGTTAACATTCTAAAAGAACCTATCAAGTCAACCTTCTGCTCATCCAGCCAGTTTGAAGCAAAATTGATGGTTCCATGCATATGTTGTCTTTCCCCTGGATTGCAGGTTGGTCGCTCTGTGATATTTATTAAAAGTAAAACAGCCAAGGACAGCATGTTTTGGAAAGTAAATATCTGGTGTTCTGACACACACTTTCTGGATGAGCCTTGAATTGGTGGCTTCCTCACAAATACTGGTCTGTTTATTCAATGTTTTTTGGAAACCATGTTTTCTCTCACTTTCTCTCTCTCTCTTTCTGATTTTTTGTTGTTAGAATGCATTTTTTCTTTGGAGCTTTGAATGAAGTTAGAAGCCCTAGTTCTGCCAAGACACAGGTTGCAAAACATCTCTAAGTGGTCTATGCTACCACACCAGACATGAATCACTGAAGCCCATGCTTTCAACACTTTGGCAGAACAGTCTTTCAAATACAGTGTTCTATTCTCCCATGAAATAGATACTGTGTGCTTTTCTTTAGGGCTTCTCTCAGCAACCTACTTCCACTAACAAGGCAAAGCAGAAAAGTCATAGCATTTAACAGGATAAATGCTGAAGATTACATTTTCTCTCTAAAGAATATATGCTATGTGAGGACTTTAATAATTAATTTAAAGTACTTCAGAACATTGTAATCTCTACCTAGAATTCTCCAATAACATTTCTTTCTTTAGCTATAATAACATAATTTAGGCCAAACCACATGATTGCTTTGGTTTAGGTATGGGATTGCTTTGCCTTGATTCTCGAGTTTTCAATGACTCTAGTAATCATAATATGTACCATATATTGAGAAAAGTGGCGAGCACATGACAGGTAGCATTTCTCAGCCTTGTCACATTCCTGTAAGACAGATGTTACCATCCCCATTTTCGAGCTGAAAACCTTGGCCCTCAAAGGATAAAGTAACTTGGGCTGTCTTACAGTTAGTAAGTGGCAGAATCAGGAGTTGAACTCATGTTTGTCTGACTCCAGTTTGTCCCCTCCTTTGAGTTGGGAAAGCCAGGCTCATATTCTTTTTCTTTGAGGTTTGCAAAACTTTGTAATCATGTAAATGAGAATATGTAAGTATCCTTGCCAGACTCTGGTGCATATGAAAAAGAAAAACAAATTTTAGGTGAGGAAAAATATTCCATCCAAGAATGTTTATTCTACATGATTTTAAGTCTTCATTTTATAAAAGTTATGATTATCTTGTCTGCTTTTCCATAGCATAAATTATTTTCTTAGTTTAAAAACCACACAATTATTCTACTTATATTAATTAAGTCCCAAGTCTTACATCTTGATCTGATTCTTTGTTATCTTTGCTTCTTGTTGATTCTAAACTACACACTTATTTTTCCCCATTGCCTTATCTCTTTCTTCACATTTTTTCTCAGATAAGTTACACATAAGAAGAATATTGTAGGCCAAAAACATCAGAAAAGATGAAGCTACCAAAGTTTTAAAAATTCTCTACATTCTCACGCATTTGGCAGTGATGTTGTTTCTGTCTTCCATATCTTTTAATCAAATATTTAAGAAGTGCTAAAGTTGCATTCTTTTTCATTAACAAAACACCCAAAATGTACAAAAAGAATTCCTCTAGAAGAGGGAACTAATAAGAATAAATTTTTGTTTCAGGAAGCATACTCTGAAGGTATAAAATATATTTAGAAAATTAACGTAATGGTTTAGGCAAGAGCCAGTGAGGTTTGAACGAAAATAGAGAGGACAGGGAGAGGAATCAGATGTGGGAGACGTTAAGGAGATCACATCTACAGAACTTGAGGACTAACTGAATGAGGAGTATAAGAAAGAAGAATGGTTCTCAGATGTCTCCCCAAAATAAGGAGTAAGTTTGGGAGGAAAGCTGATATTTACAAATAGATTTCCTTACAGATTTGCTTACTATTCTTCCATTGGACTGTAAGAGACAGTAGGGCATGAACATAGTTTTGTCTGACACCATGCATGATATTTAAGAGGCATTCAACATAGAGTAAGTTCACTGTTGGTTATGTTGAGTTTGGGTGCGAATGGGTCATATAGAGATATACAAGAGACTAAACTAAAAGTACAAATTGTGATTATCTATAGTTATTAAAATTATGCTAATTTGTATATTATTATTTTACTTGTAAAATATTTTTGAATATCCCAGATGGCTATAATGAACATGTATTTCCATTACTTTTTTAAAAGTTAAAAGTTATTTATTACTTTAAAAAATAATGAGGCTGGACAGACAAATCTGGAATTATTAGGACAGCCTACAGAGACAAATTATATATATCAGAGAAATCGTTAGAAGTTTGATAAGAAAGTTTATATTAATTTATATTCCCATCCCAATTTTGATAATGTGATGGTCACCACATGATCCAGCACAGGTGCTATAGCTCATATTCAAATGTCACACATTTCCTTATGATTTATTAGAGGAATCAGTGGTTCTCCAGACTCTAAAAAATGCAGGTAGCTGCTCACACACCTCAGTCATCAGCTCTCCTCTTAGTACTGTCTGCCTCTCCTTCTGAGTTTCTGAACAGTGTTTCATGTAAAGGCAAAAGATGTCACTCTGTCTGTAACTGCTCCTAATTGTCTTTCGAAGCACATTTTGTAACAAAATTTCTTACGGCAGGCAGATTGTTTTACAACAAAACTAAATATGAGAGAAATAAAGTTAATACCACACATATAAATCAGATATTCATAAAAACAAGGTTATTTTGGCTTTTGTTTTTGCCTTTTTCAGCCTAGAGTAAAACTTAGAATTAAGTTTCTCTGGAACAGAAAGGATAAGACCTAAATTTATGTAAACCAATATAGCTGCTTTCCATGCCAGCCTGAAACAGAAAATTGTAAAAAGTCAAATAGAGCTCTTCCGAAAACCATAGAAATAAAGAATTAAAAAGTGTATGTTACAGTGGAGGAGTGGAGGAATCGGTGACCCATATGAGGAAACAAACAGAACAAATAGATGAACAAGGAAGAGAATAGGTAAAATCCTCAGACATATTTTCTCTTGGCATTAATACATAAAATACTAAGTACTCATTAAAGAAAACATTAGGAATAAAGTAGAAGAGATGAAGACAAAAAAGAACAAAGGTTATCAAATGTCATATTGTATTTCTTGTCATCAGCTTATATCATTTTAAGCTATAAGCGAGTATATGATGCTTTCATTTTCTACTACAGGTCTGTAATGTGAACATATACATTTAATATTTCAGGAAAACCTGGCTTTTACTATCAACATCCTTCCTCTATGAGACATGCCTTGGAGACAGATACACATAGTTTTACTGAGAACTGACATTTTAATAAACTATGAAGTGTTAGGAATAACAGACCTAAATGGTATCTAATATCCGAATAAGAGGAGAGGAAAAAAATTTATCTGTAGGGAGAAAGACTAATCTCAAACCATCCTGATAATTAATTCAGCATCAGAATGAAACTCAAAGAAGTTATCAAATGCATCCTTAAGGATTTTGCTGTAAGCATCTTCACTGAAAAGTCACTGAAAATGTTACAAATTCCAAGTATAAACAATCATGATCTAAGGTTTACAGAATAAGGAAATTCATGACTCGTTATTGAAAACCCATGTAGAAAGAAATAGTAAAAAGTGTTGACTGTGTTCTCATTCATAAATGGGAGTTCAACAGTGAGAACATATGGACACAGGGAGGGGAACATCACACACCGGGGCCTGTCATGGGGTTGGGGGCAAGGGGAGGGATAGCTTTAGGAGAAATACCTAATGTAGATGATGGGTTGATGGGTGCAGCAAGCCACCATGGCACAGGTATACTTATGTAAAAAACCTGCACATTCTGCACATGTTTCCCAGAATATAAAGTATAATAATAAAAAAAAAGTGCTGGCTGGCAATATGCCATCAGGACATGGATATGTATTCATATACTATTTACAAGTGGAAATGTTGCTTGTGAGGCCATCATTGCATAAGCCTCATGGTAATATTACGGAAGTCCTCTGTGAACCAGGTTCTAGGCAGAGTTGAGGTATTTATGGAAGAATATAAACATACGGGCTATTGTGACTAGGAAAGACTAGTATAAACCATCAACCATGACTATATTCCATGATAATTCTGCAAACCTACAGGAGATGTATTTGCCTGTCAGATAACCATCGTAAATTTGCGTTTTAGGTATACTTAAATTTGACTTGTGCAAAATTTAAATGTTTCAGTTGCAGTCAACAGAGGCACACTAGAATGTAGAGAAAATATATATACTATATTATTTGCTTGATCATAAAGTCATAGTTATTCTAGAATCGGAGAAATGGAACCTAATTTGCATAAGATATCTTATGAGATAAATGATACATGCAAGAAAGATAAAAGGTCATCCAGGCAACAAAAGCCAAATTTGACAAATGGGATCTCATTAAACTAAAGAGCTTCTGCACAGCAAAAGAAACTACCATCAGAGTGAACAGGCAACCTACAGAATGGGAGAAAATTTTTGCAATCTACTCATCTGACAAAGGGCTAATATCCAGAACCTACAAATAACTCAAACAAATTTACAAGAAAAAAACAAACAACCCCATCAAAAAGTGGGCAAAGGAAATGAACAGACACTTCTCAAAAGAAGACATTTATACAGCCAACAGATACATGAAAAAATGCTCATCATCACTCGCCATCAGAGAAATGCAAATCAAAACCACAATGAGATACCATCTCACACCAGTTGGAATGGCAATCATTGGAGAGTCAGGAAACAACAGGTGCTGGAGAGGATGTGGAGAAATAGGAACACTTTTACACTGTTGGTGAGACTGTAAACTAGTTTGACCATTGTGGAAGATAGTGTGGCGATTCCTCAAGGATCTAGAACTAGAAATACCATTTGACCCAGTCATCCCATTACTGGGTGTATACCCGGAGGATTATAAATCATGCTACTATAAAGACACATGCACATGTATGTTTATTGCAGCACTATTCACAATAGCAAAGACTTAGAACCAACCCAAATGTCCATCAGTGACAGACTGGATAAAGAAAATGTGGCACGTATACACCATGAAATACTATGCAGCCATAAAAAGGGATGAGTTCGTATCCTTTGTAGGGACATGGATGCAGCTGGAAACCATCATTCTCAGCAAACTATCACAAGAACAGAAAACCAAACACCGCGTGTTCTCACTCATAGGTGGGAATCAAACAATGAGAGCACTTGGACACAGGAAGGGGAACATAACATACCCGGGCCTGTTGTGAGGTGGGGGGAAGGGGGAGGGATAGCATTAGGAGATATACCTAATGTAAATGATGAGTTAATGGGTGCAGCACACCAACATGGCACATGTATACTTATGCAACAAACCTGCACGTTGTGCACATGTACCCTAGAACATAAAGTATAATTAAAAAAAAAAAGAAAGAGTTTACCGAAAGGTAACAAATTATGGCAAGAAAGAGTAATGGTGCCAGAAGAAATGGTGCAGAACTCTGAGAAAACTCATTTGGTTGGAAGCTTTGTGTCTGTACACTGTGCACCCATTATGATAAAGCAATTTTGTCACCCTCTACTTTTCTCTTTCCCTCTTATTAAATATCAAAACAAGGCTGAAAAAAAAAAGGTGATCCAAGGGGCATTTAAAGGAGAATGCACATCTACATTATTATATTATGACGCATGAAAATAACTGGTCCAAGTTGTGAATTATATTAGCCTAATAAACTTTGTGGCAATGATCTACATGAACATGGGTGTGGTAGACTGGTAGTATTAACCATTTCAGTTCTTCATTCTTCCATGGGTCCATGTCCCTTACCACGTGACTTTGCAGCTCTTGCCCTCAGGAGTATATTTCTCTGCCTCTTGATTCTTAGCTTGGTGATTTGGCTTGCTTTCACCAATAGGATGTAGAAAATATACTCAACCAAGCTTGAAAAGGTGTTTGTGCATTTCTGCTTGTGCTTTTGCCCTCTGCCATCACCATGATAACAACATGTGTCAGCTAACCTGGATGATACGATTCATGGGAAGGATAATGGAGACATCTCAGTTGATGTAAGCACAACCATGTCAGATCAGCCATCAGTTAGCCAACACTGAGATAGGTGAGCAAACCCTGTCTTGATTATAGAAATGCTTAGCTGCAGATATGTAAGAAGTGGGCACTTACTGTTTTATGCCACTGAAAATTTGTGACTGGTCTTTATAGAGCATTTTAGTGGGTGAAGAAGACAGCTGCAATGAGTAAAGGGATTATATTTGTAACGACCAAGATGGCCAAATGATTCCTTATGAATAGACAGACTGATGGTTTCCAGCTTCATCCATGTCCCTGCAAAGGACATGAACTCATCTTTTTTTATGGCTGCATAGGAAAACTGAGACCTGGAGAGATTAGGAAACTTGTTCAGAAACACAAAACTAGGACGTGGTCAAGCTAGGATTTAGTAAGCCTTCAAACTCCACACTTTTTACCACCACACTTCATTAGCATAAAAAATAAGGAAATAATTAAGTGCTGGATTTGGCAATATACTTTGCAGTTGTATTTTATTTTTAAGGCAGTATTTCAGTTTCAATATGTGTTAATCATTTGCAAATGTCCAATACTTGTAATAGCTTTTTAATTCAATAAACTGAAAAGAAAAAATGTGGAGTTAGGCATGTTGGCACTTGCTGCAAGTTCTATCACCTTCATTTTTAGACTTTTTTTTACAAGCAGCTTAACTACTTTTGTTTTCATTTCCACCATGTACATAATTAGGGCAATAGTACTTACTTCATTTAAAAATTAGGGCTTTGCGTTTCTTCCATTTAAAGAAACAGATAATATATTTTCGTTGTTTCATTAATACTTAAGAGTTAGTAGTGGATGGCAAACTATCAAATCACATGATTCTGCAATGTGTCAATAGGGCACTGACATGTTGACGGTACCCCCATTGGTAGAGATGCCAAAACCCTTTGTACACAGTGTTTATGGTCCAAAGCTGATACATTACTGCCCTGTCATTTGTGGGCAGTCAGGACCAACACATTATTAAGCTTTCACAAGATCTTGGCTTAATGAAAGCAGAATACACCACTTTTGTTTAGTTAGTTACCTCAACTAACATTAGACACTTAGACACATTACACTCAGGCACCATTAACAGTTGCACCTTCAACTACTGTGGAGGGAAGTTGCAATAGGGGATATGCTTGGCCTGGGTTGGTCCTTACACTGTAGAGGCCTAGAAGAAATAAAATGAGTAAAATATTTCACCTGGTTTTTGGCAATAGCTCAAGGAAATGGGTGATATGGATCAGGAATCTTTAACTCTCTTTCAAGTGGATATTTCCCAAATTTGTTCTTGTTATTATTCTTAAAAAATACTGAGATATTCACATTATTTAAAAAAAAAGCAGAGGTCTTAAACAGAGATTCTTAACTTTTTTATATCACGATCCTCTTCAGCAATCTAATAAAATCTATGCATACATTCTCAGAAGAATGTTTTTAATGCATGAAATAAATGCATACAACTACAAAAAATTATAATAAAATATAGCTAGAACATTTAAGAATATTGTGAGATGATAACTTATATGTTCCTTTATTAATGCATTAAATAACAAGGTAATGTATTTTAAATATATTTAAATAGATTTTAAGTAAAGTTAAATATTATATTTTAACACAGTGTGAAGGCTACAGTGAGAACATTAGGTAAGAGGTGATCTTTAATTGACTACCTTCAAAGTATTTAGCACCAACAAATAGTTAGAGGTATGAAGTGCTGAAAGGTAACATAGATTTCTGGGTTACCAGAGTGAGAACCTTCAGCTTCATTGTGTTGACTGTACTACAAAGCACCAAATGCCCAGATAGTTCCTTTCAGCATCTGTGGGAAGGAAGGCTTCAAGCACATGCAATCCAGCAGTAATGTTAAAGTACTCATATATATAAATCATGGTTAAGATATCTTTTTCAACTGTAAGGTTGAAAATATCTTATTTCTATTAGTGACAAAGTCACAGGTACTATGAGTAGTACTGAGGTTTATTGCATACATTTATAATAGAAAGAAATGGTTAGTTAGAAGCTATAAAATAAAGATATAAATTATTTTTCCTAACTGTTCATGGATATCCTAAATTAGAACCACACACTCAGGTTTAAATAAGGGCTCTACTACTTATTTGACTGTGTGACTTTGTCACGTCATTTAAATTTTCTTACCTTAGTTTTTCTTTTAATCTATCAAATGGGGGCACGAATGTGTATTTTATAATGTTGTCATGATCAAGTGAGATAACGAATGTGGGAAGGCTTTGCAAATTTTGAAGTGATAAACAATGTTAGCTAATTTTATTATTTCTTTATACTTGCTCCCTTAAGAAAATTAAATAAGGTTTGAATCCAGTTTGTTCTATGATCAACTCAAATGATTTTTCAATCTCCCATCACCTTTTATTTGAGATATGAAGAAAAAAGGTGAGAGAAAAAGAGATGAAGGAAAAAACAGAAATTAAATAAAAACAAAGGAAGGAAGGACACTAATTAAAACTAACTCTTTTGCTCTCTTTATTTTTAATTGAGAAATTTATATATGAAATTCAAAATTTCATATATGAAAGCATATATGAAGTATGCAAAATGTACTAATCTTAAGATTATACAGTTTATTTTTTTTAAACTTACATATAGACCTCAGTAACCACCACCTAGATTAAGCTGTAGAACATTTCCATACCCCAGAAGCTTCCTTCATGCCCTTACCAAGGCATGTTTCACTCCTAATCTCCTGAGATAACCAGTATTCTGACTTCAACACCATAGATTAGTTATGCCTGTTCTTGAACTTCATATAATGAATAATTCAGTGTGTAGGTTTTTATGTCTGTCTTCTTTGAACAATATAATGGCTGTGAGATTCATCCATTTAGTTGCATGTTATCAGTAGTTTATTGTTTTCATTATTGTGCAGAGAGTCCCATTCACTTTTATCTTGGTTTCATCTTGCTCAGAATCCTATTACTTTAATGAATAATCTGTGTCTCCTTTAGAGGTGATACAAATATCATGAACAATTGCCTTCTTAAAGGAAGTATAGTTTTTCAAAAGCAGTTCATAATTCCATTTTCTTTCCTATTCAGGAAGAAAACCCGTCCATTTCTTCTTTTCTTTCTCTAGGTCTGGAATGCATGAAAATGCAAATAATCTGTAGTGATAAACGAAATGATATGAGCATGAGGTCTTTTCTTTTTATCTTAGAGCAATTTCCCAATAAACAAAATCAACAATGAATCAGTAATAACCATTGCTCATCATAAGTTAAAGAAAAAAACAATTCACATCTAACACTGACAGTAGAACAGCAGAAATCAGCTGAGAATCTCATACAAACATCTTTGGAAATTTGTGAGTATAACATTGGTTCCACCATAGTAAAGATTGTTATGCTTGTAGAAATGCTGGGAGACTGGAATCTGTTTGCAATTACCACATCAAAATGCAATTTACTAGTCACTGGGAACAAACAATGATGTCTTTAAATGCCCTTTTGGAAATGTAGAATTGGCAATGGAGATCAGGTTCCCAAGGTTCGGATGTTTTCACTTATGCACCTCCCTATAAAACATTGTTCTGAGGACCATTGCAATAGTTTCTTCTAGAAGGAGGGAGAAAGAGAGGGAGACATGGCACCCGATCCAAGCATTGAGGCTTCTCTACTTCAAAGAAAACTTGTTTGCTGTCCCCCCCATCTTTTTGCTCTGATCTCACATATAATATATAAATATATTTCAAGCTAAGGATTGAATTTTGCTGGCACATGACCTTTTTTCCTTACAAAATTATTGTTAAGAACTGTCTCTGATATGGCTGAAGTGTGTAATTCAGGTTAAAAAAAAAACTCTGCTGTGTTATGAAAAAAAATTCTTCTTTTCTCTTTCAATAATGGCATAGCTGACAAGCTAGAAATATTCACTTTCACCCTTCTCCTTTGTAAAAGCATTTCTCTAGTGTCTGATTTTCTACATCCTCATTTCATTTGTATTAGCTATTTGTTGTATCTCCTTAAAATCAGCCTTTAGTCAGCTTTTGGCTGTAGCTTTTAATGGAGAGCGAAAACATTTAAGTAGATCCATAATAGTGACAACAATATTAATAATAGCAAAATAACATTTTTTATACTTTGAATATGTATCCATTACAATGAACTATAGGTGAAATTAATGGCCATTCCCCTTATATTTCCTCTGATGCTGCACTGGTGGAGGTGGAAAAGAGCAGTGGAATGGCCAAATATGGAGCAGAAAGAGAAGCTGTGGGAGCTTGGATAATCTGTGAACTATTTCACACACTGAAGTTTAATTCAGTAATGGTAAAATAACGACGGTATCAGAGAATGCAGAAGCTGTGAAGGATTTCCCGGCATTTGGTTGACTTCTCAGGCCAGTGATCTGCTCACCCAGAACAGTGGGCTCTAGCAGATTAGTTGACTCTAAGTACTTTATGCAAAAAAAGTACAAAAAACCCTTCTTTTTATTTTTATTTTTATTTTATTTTTTTTTAATTTATTTTTGTTTTTGGAGACGGAGTCTTGCTCTGTCGCCCAGGCTGGAGTGCAGTGGCTGGATCTCAGCTCACTGCAAGCTCC
>NW_012115488.1:1102638-1104793 GCF_000951035.1 Colobus angolensis palliatus
CACGTGTCTGTGTGAGTAGTGAAAAAAAATCATGAAAGGTACTTTATGCAAAAAAAGTACAAAAAACCCTTCTTTTTATTTTTATTTTTATTTTTTTTTTTTTTAATTTATTTTTGTTTTTGGAGACGGAGTCTTGCTCTGTCGCCCAGGCTGGAGTGCAGTGGCTGGATCTCAGCTCACTGCAAGCTCCGCCTTCCCGGTTTACGCCATTCTCCTGCCTCAGCCTCCCGAGTGGCTGGGACTACAGGCGCCTGCCACTTCTCCCGGCTGGTTTTTTGTATGGATCACGAGGTCAGGAGATCGAGACCATCCTGGCGAACACAGTGAAACCCCATCTCTACTAAAAAACCCTTCATTTTAAAGGAGTGCTTCCCTCAGCAATACCAAGTAGCTGTTGGCTCACCTCTAGTGATTATGGGCCAGGGCAAGAATACAAATGGAAGCCCTGAATACTCAGACATTATAACTCAAGAGAAAATACAATTAAATTCAATGCCCCAGCCTCCGACCTTGACAACTGCACCCTTGTTAATATGCTGGGAGGCCAGATTGGAAATTGGAACTCAGTCTCCTCAGAGTTCCCCCCTGGAGGGTGAGAGGGCTGGGGAAGCTGGTCCAGGGTCTGGCCCCCCAAGCCTGCAGCATGTTCCAGTTCTCTTTCCACCCTCAGCTCCATCCCAAATCTCAAGGTGTCTCTGAATTGACATGTGTACACCCTAGTCCTCTGGTCCAAGGTCCATCTGTAATCTCTGCAAACCAGCAGTCCCATGACCAGTCTCTAAGCCTAGGGGTGCACAGACTTGTGGCTCAAAGGGAACTACCAGGAGATGAGATCTGTGGAGAGGTCTGCTCAGGCTCTTCAAGTGTGTTCATGGTCATCCATTTGCAGGAGATCTAGAGAACCTGGAAGGGGCCCTGGATGGGCATAACTGAAGGAGATCAGCACAGATCACTTTATAGAAGGGCCCCCTCTTACTAGGGTCTAAGGACAGTACTGAATAGCTGCTCTTGATTATACATCAGGAATGTCAGACACCTCCAAAGTCTTCCCTTTAATTGTACCAGGGACTGTGCCAAATACTGCAGATTTGGAGAAGAGTAAGTTACGAACCTTGAATGAATTATGCCCTTCTGAAAAGGCCGCTCTAAAATGCAAACACAGGCAGAGAGGGGAGCTCTTTCCTCTCTCAGGACTACTGTAATGTGAATTTGTCTCTCAAATGGGCTAATGGTTCCCATTTAAGGGTAGCACAGAAAGCCAGACACTGGTCATCACAGCCACTGATTCTTGTGTTTGAAGAGACACACATGCTCCAGTAAACAGCTCTCCACCTAATTCTTGCTTGTCTTGGCCCACTGCCTGCTCCCCAGCCTCTTTCCTCTGACTCCAGTTTCCTAATCACTAACTCCTGAGAGGGGTCCCTCCCCTGCCAGCCAGTGCAATCATTAATCCATCTGGGATTTAGAGCCCTCTGCAGCTCCACCTGCCAGAAGTCGCCTTGATCAGCAGATGCAGAGAGAAGTTATCTCTCTCTCTGGCTTAGACCAAGACCCAAGAGAGACAGCATCAGGGTGCCTTCGGTTTCCATCCCTACCCCCCAACAAGATTACCTGAATAATCGCACATCTGGAAAGTGAAACACCCTACAAGACTACTGTCCTTGTCGACAAGTTAAAGTAAAAATAAAAAGACCATGCTTGATTAGAAGAGAACAAAGAGACCCAACAGTCAAATACAATTAATTTTCTTTAACTAGATCCTACTTTGGACAAAAGTACTTTAGGAACAATTGAGTAAATTTGAATATGGCCCCAGTATTAGCTGAGATAAAAATTTAGCAAAATGGAAAGATGAAGATCATTGACTGGGGGTTGGGGGAAAAGAAAGTTGGCTGTATATGTGTGTGTGTATTAAAACATATTTGTGTGTGCATATATATATATGTACACTAATACACACAGAAATATCTGGTAATACATGACTAGCAATTTACTGTGGTGATCATTGAGTTGTAGCAATGTGAAGTGATTTTTTTTGGCTAATTTTCTTTTATTATTATTATTATTATACTTTAAGTTCTAGGGTACATGTGCATAACGTTCAGGTTTGTTACATATGTATACTTGTGCCATGTTGGTGTGCTGCACCCATCAA
>NW_012115488.1:1107493-1107889 GCF_000951035.1 Colobus angolensis palliatus
TAAGGACTTGCTTTATGAATCTGGGTGCTCCTGTATTGGGTGCATATATATTTAGGATAGTTAGCTCTTCCTGTTGAATTGATCTCTTTACCATTCTGTAATGGCCTTCTTTGTCTCTTTTGATCGTTGATGGTTTAAAGTCTGTTTTATCAGAGACTAGTATTGCAACCCCTCCTTTTTTTTTGTTCTCCATTTTCTTGGTAGATCTTCCTCCATCCCTTTATTTTGAGCCTATGTATGTCTCTGCATATGAAATGGGTCTCCTGAATACAGCAGACTGATGGGTCTTGACTCTTTATCCAGTTTGCCAGTCTGTGTCTTTTAATTGGACCATTTAACCCATTTACATTTAAGGTTAATATTGTTATGTGTGAATTTGATCCTGTCATAACGTTA
>NW_012115488.1:1110297-1125924 GCF_000951035.1 Colobus angolensis palliatus
TACATACTCTGTACCTCTCAGTCTGTACTTCGACTAGCTCAGGCCTGGTAAGAACCCAACTGCAAGTTGTGATATGGAAATTAGGGGTTCCCAGTGGTCTTCTCAGACAGAACCACATTTATCTTTTACCCACGTAAGTTTATGGAGTTAAAGTTTAATGTTACTCCTTCAGCTTTCACAGAAAGATAAAATGGAAACAGCCATTTGAAGATTAATTTTCAAAAGTATAATAGAAGTAATTTTATATTAATTCATGTGGTATCTCTTTAATAATTACCTAATTTATGGATTTCTTTTTGAGTTCAGTGCCTGGGGAAGAAAAAGTCTTTTTCTCTTATTGATTCTTTCTTTTCTAGATGATAGAACTCTCTATAATCCATTTGGTTTCCTGTTATCTTGGGTACTGGGGAGCTCAGATGTAAATTAAGCACGTAATTGCATTAACAAACTTATTATCTAGTAGCTGGAAAGAGTAATTTCCTTTCTCTATACATTGCGTTATTATTTCATAAAAAATCTAATTTAAAAAGTGCCAATTCTATTTGCTCATTTTTGCTCATGTGATCATTTCCTACACAGTTTTGGAAGAAGGGAGAGTATGAATAAATAATAGGCTGCCCTACAGATCTCTGTGGAATCTGTGCAAGCAACCTAACAAGTAGTTGACGGTTTTAAGGGTGTCTCCTCAACCCACAACTCTTCTCACTTTCTCTGAATGGGGAGGCCCACAGAGTTGAAACTCCCTCACTCCGGCCACAGTTGCAGGGTTGGATCAAATGGACACATGACCAAATCCAGGTGTGAGAGTATCTATCTGACCGAGCATTTGGAATTGATAAAGCAATCCTCTAATGCTGTGAGGCATAAGTAAGCCAATAATTAAAACAATCAGTTTGTAGTAGTCTCATTTTGTCTTTGAAAAAGAAATTTAGCTTAAAACAAATCATGTTGAATTATCATATTTCACTTTTCCCCCCAAAAGACAGATATTGAAAATAGAAGAATATTCTAAGTTCTGGAACCAAAGAGGAGAAGATTTACATGGTAGTATAAATACCCATGCTGCAGAATTCAGTGACACAGCCTCAGTGAGGTGGGTTGGGTGGGTATTTACACAGTATAGATACCCGTGCTGCAGCATTCAGTGAAACAGCCTCAGTGAGGTGGGTTGGGTGGGAGGAAGATGACCATTAGTATCACCTGGGGAGTTTTTACCCAAAGCACGCTTCACTCCTACATCTCCCACTAACCTGCAGAGGAGGCAGACTTCAGGAAGATTTTTTTTTTAAGGCCAAAGGTAATTCTTATACCTACTTGCTTCCCCACCTTCTCAAGGAAGGGATAAAGAAAGGATCTGTGTTCTTATGTAGACTGACAATTCTATTGAACATCATGGCAATGACAGTGATGTGTCTATAGCAAAGTCTCTGCCAAGGAAATGCGTTTATTTCCCTACATGTGATTAGCATTCTCAATCAGCTTCACCTTTGTAGATTCATACAGCAATTTTTGTTGTTGCTGATGTACTGTGGCATTTAGTGTGCTGCTTCCCAACTTTAGGTTTCTTATGACCATTGGAGTTATTCCCCAGAAACTATGACTTACACTGAAATTCATGTTTTGTCTCATCATTCCAGCCTATCTAACAAAGTAGGTTGGAATAGGAATTCTCTTTTCTCCAAAGTGGAACTAATAAGGTAAGCCTTCAATAAATGGTCACTGGTTTTAATCAAATTAGAATATTAAGACTACCCTATTTTAGAAGCATATGATAGGAGCTTGTTAAGTAAGTTTCTTCTGGTTTGGAAGAGTCAATGAGTTTCTCAGATTAAAAAGGCTCAGAGTTCTTATAATTCAACTGCCCAGAATGGGGCAGTGAGAGGTGACTGGGGTTGGCTAAAGCTCTGCCAGATTAAGGATCTACTTACAGTGAATCCACTCCACTCCCATCCCCACTCTCATCACACAGACTCAGATTCTCTGCACAGACTTCTGGTTCCTTCATTTTCTGTTTTTCACATGTATGTTTAAAAAAAAGAAGAAGTGATATACTCTCAAAATAGAAACAGATGTGAGATCTAATTTCTTACTGGAAGTGACAAAACATATAAAGATTTGGCAAAATATGTATTCACATATTTCAAGATTTCAAAAATAGTCATTGAACAAATAAAAGAAGCACTAGATAGCAGGGTGGTCTTTTTTTTGGTTTTTGCATGCTTTTGGTCAGATTGCCATGTAAAGCATAGAAAATACAGAAATGTCATATATATTGGAAGCTTGTAATATAAATACATATTTTCAAAAATAATGATTTAAGAAAAAATAGCAAATATTTTTAGTTTTAAAGAAGAACCAAATTTGATAATTTCTAGTTTTCATTTCACTGTGAACTTTTATCATCATCTTTGATCAACTGAGCTTTATCTATCAAAAAAAGAAAAAGTTCCGAAATGAATTATTTCACTCATTAAATTTTAAGGGCAGTTGCTGTACAGAGCAAAGCAGATGTAATAGGTTTTAAGAAAGAAAGATGTGAGGAGGCATATACTGATGAGTATGTGTGATTGTGGTGAGTAAGTAAATTTGCATTTATATAGCACCATTTTTCAGGTGAGACAATTGGTAATGTATTTGCTACAGTGCATTGCTGTGATGTAAAATCTATACCAAGGAGAAATGGTGTAGCTCTTTTCAAAAGAAAGGCATTTGGATTTGATGAAAATTTATCTAGTGCCTTCAATGTGCCAGGTATTGTCTAGCTAGGGACTTCTTGCTGTCCTTGAACTTTCGTAAGCCTATATTGGTATTGCTCCCTTCATTTTTGAAAATGAAGGAACTGAGGATCCAAAAAAATGAAACGACTTAGTTAAAGTCACGTATTTGATAAATTGAAGAACAAAGATTGGAATCTAAAATTATTTCCACTCTACCCCAATTAAATCAAGGAAAAGTGCTGCAAAGTTTCAGAAGTCCTTATATTTAATTAGTGCTTAAAGTTCACAAGTTAATTTTACAACCTTTGTTTCTAACCCTTAAAATATATTCATAAGGCACACAGACATCCATGTTGAAGATGAGGAATGTTCAGAAAGTTTCAGGGCCGTGCCACAAGTTTGGCATGGTTTGTGACAGAATATCCCATTGGGCAGCTTTTGGTGACCTGGGTTAGTGCCTGACACAACCACTCCAAGTAAGTTCCACCGGAAAGAAGTTATTGCACATGTCCCATGAAAAATATTCTTTCTCCTGTGTCTAGGGGTTCTATGATGAGCCTCAGGTGGGAGGCTGGGAGGGAGACGCAAAACAGCCAGGGAACTGGGGTGGGATCTGTGATGGGGCTTGAACCCTCCTCTTTCTTTAACCAGAGATGTTCTCTGCCAATTTTCTTTACATAATTATCTATTCCATAAGAGTCTACTTGAAGAAAGGAGTTCTGTGGCTTTAAAATATTTCAAATCTATATCTTTATTCCACATAGATATTGTGCCATTTTGACGTTTTTATACTTTTTGTGCTCAGACATTTGAGGAACCAGTGATTAAAATAAAGACAAAAAAGGAAAGTGGAGCAGGGTTGTAAGAGTGCATATGCCACTGGGGTTGAGAATCTCTGCTTTAAAATGTGTGGTGACAACCTCTCTCATGTTCCAGCTACTCAACTGGGAAGTTATAAGGGGTTTGATGATTCCAGCCAGCACATTTGGCTCAATTACCTTCAGCTAAAAAAAGTAGACTAGCAGCATTCCTGAGCAGCTTAAAAAGTGACCTCTGAACTACTAGAAATTTACAGAGCCAAGTTCATGCGACTCTAATGTTAGTGATGAGCCTGAATTCCCGGCTCATCACCTATCAAACACACACACACACACACACACACAGAGACATACACACACAGACACAGACACACACACACCCAATAAGCACACATTTGGTAAGGGACTGAGAGGAAAAAGGAGGATTCATTAGGAGGCAGAGGGGTAGAAGTATCTCCAAACAGGATATCTCTCATCTTCCCATTCAACTTACTCTGGAAGTGAATGTTTTCATGTTTTCCTTTGCCTCCCAAAAGAAAGTCAGGATACAGATTTAAACAAGGGGTCTAGCAGCAGGTACCCAAGGCAACTGGTTCAGGGTGGAGAAGTGGTTAGAATGGCGCCTGTTACACCTGTGAGGCCCTTCCCTGGTAGAGAGATCTCTGGGATGTGCAAGATTATGGACCAGTAGGCTGATTTACCTACCTTTTCTGAGTGCCACAGAGAGAAAGCTATCCTCAGGTATGCAACCCCATACCTGAGGACACACTTAGGTTGTCAGTGGGGAACACTCTTTGAGTTACACAAGACAGATACCACTCCACTTTACTTCAACTGAATTAATTTTTAGAAAAAGTGGAAAACAGAGCAGAAAACCAATGTACAACAATCACGATGGCTTTTGGTACTGATAGTAAATAAGCTTGGATGTTCTCCCAATACTCTTCTTTTCTCAGAGTTTGACCAGGCATCTGTTGTGCACTATTTTACATGCATGTCATGTCACAGTTCACCAGCTGGCTAATATTTACCAATAATCAGAAAAGTAACCAACTATTTCTCTGCGACACTTCTGGTATCAAACCTAATAGTTCTTCCTAAGATGAACTTGTTAGCACACCCCAACAACTGTCTGTGGAACCTGAAAAAGTACACATCCTGCTGGTAGTGAGACTTTCAGTTTTTAGGACAATTACAGGTCTTAGAAGTAAGATGTCCAGATTTCCTAAGAAAGAAGTCAAATAAATAGACCTCATTACAGGCATTTTCTGGAATTTATTAATCACTTGGGATATTCACATATACACACCGTCACACAGATACACATACATACACTCATCTGTTTTCTTATGTCACTTATGATTCTATGTCCTAAAGGTGTTTGCTTATACCTTCAATACAGCCCTACTGCACAGTCCAGTGGTGTCTGCATCTGTTTCTAACAGGAATTTAGGCTAGGTGACTGAGAATTTAAAGTTGAAGGCCATAGCATAACACATGGACGATTTCAAAATATCTACTGTTTGCTTTTTCAGCTGAAGGTAGTCTACTAGTCTACCTTTTCAACGGAAGGCAATTGAGCCAAATGTGGTGGCTGGAATCATCAACTGCCTTATGACTACCCAGTTGGGTAGCTGTAACATGATAAAGGAGGTTGTCACCATACATTCTGGAGCAGAGGTTCTCAATCTTGATATGTGCCTGTCGTTTATTAGCCCAACCCTACAACCATCTCTAGGAGTAAAGCCAAGTCATCAGGGTTGCCAAAAAGATCTTCATCTGATTCCAAAGTATAGCCAAGCAACCACTCTTTTAGAAATAGCTATCATCTGCCAACAAAAAGGGTGATTGGGAACTAATTCATTAAACACATTTTATGCCTTATTTCTTGCTATCAAAATAAATATCCTAGATGCAAAATTTATCCTTTATAAATCTAAGTTACCGAGAGAAAATTTGACCAAGCTCAATTCTGGTTTCTTTCAAAATTAGGTATTTAATATAAATAGAACAAAGTTGAAACACTGCTCTCTCAGATGAGCTCAGAGGTGGATAATATGTCTCCGTGATAAAAGAATACTACATTTAACATTTATAATTCATTTTCACTGCCATGAAAGATAAATTGCTCAATCACTGGTAATTTTAAGTTTCTTGCCTTATATTAGATAATAGAAAACCAATGTGAGTGTCTGGCTCCCAAAACCTTTCTCTTATAACCTGATTCTTTTCTTTTTTTCCCCTCCTATGAAAGTTTGATGTTGAGGATTAAGTTTTATAAAGAAGTGGATCTAGAAATATCTAACATTTTTAAGGAACAGTACATGTTTAAAAGAGCCAATGTCTTATTCCATGACCTTCAGGTTTAAGTTCTTAGTAAATGTTTAAAAAGGCATGACTCGTGTAAATGTCCAAGTATTTATCTTTTTATTCAAGCCCAGAAATGTTTTTTCTACTTTTTGGAAAGAGACAAGGTAGAGACGTTTGTTTTTTAGAACACTTCTTGCTGGTAAGAAAGCCTCCAAGTTTAGAATGGAGCAAAGAAAGACCCCAGAGAACTGATATCATAGAGCTGTAAAGTAGGCAAAAAAAACAAAACCAAAAACAAACAAACAAAAACACTAGTTGCAGGCCATTTCAAAAAGAGAGGATAAATTGGCTTTGTCAGATTTGATGGATGTGCCATAAATGGAAAGCCAGATTTGTCTCCTAGAAAATAAAGACTAGTCTCTGGTTGGTAACTACATTCTGTGAAATACATTTCTCTTTTTTAAAAAATTGAATATAAGGCCTATGGTCTGGGCAGGGTTGGCCTCACTAATTCTAAGGGTTTGATTGATAACTGCCCAATCACTTTGTCTTTACAGTGGTGGAAAATGACATTGCTTCCTCACCCTTCTAGATGCAATGTTACTTAATTAATTGACTAGTCTGATAAATCTGTTGATGTTACCCTTATTTTCTGGAAAAGCAAGGAGGCATAAATCTAGAAATAGTCTCAAAACTAAGCTGAGAGATTCTTTTTATAAAGTAGCATCCCTCCTCCATAGCCAGACAATGATAAAAAAGAGGAGTCCTGCTTTATTTGAAAAAAAATAGAATATATTACCTTTTATTATAATGTAAAATATTTTGATTCCTTCTTTCCTGGAGAAGTTAGAACTCTATCAAGATTCCAGAGGTTTTCTGTTTTCAGTGCTGATTGTGAACATAATCAAGAAGTTTAAAAGGCTCTGCGTAGAAAGGATCTCTCCTTGCTCACTCAGCTTTAGACCCCTCCCTCCATCACATTAGACGTACCGCATGTTTGTGATTCATAATCTCTACCTTTTCTGCATTCCTGTTGCCACGATTTAAAATATTTTCATCTACAAAATTATTTATCATCTTGATTTATTTCTTTCAATCTGCTTGATTACTAACCTTCAGAGACTTGGACACTAAAATTGCTAGAGATGAATTGAAGTGAGAGATGATGTCAGCTTGGACCAGGAAGGTAACAGTAAAGGTGGTGAGAAATGGTCACATTCTGGGTACACTTTGAATGTAGAGCCACTAAGATTTGCAGATGGATATTAAAGAAAGTAAAATATAAAGGATAACTTCAAGACTTTTGGATAAAGCAACTGGAAAAATAGAACTGCCATTTATGAATATGGAAAGAATTGAGGTAGAGCATTTTTTTTCTTTGCTTTTTATTTTGTTTTGTTTTGTTTCCCCTGAGACAAAGTCTTGCCCTGACGCCCAGGCTGGAGTGCAGTGGTGCAATCTCGGCTCACTGCAAGTTCTGCCTCCCAGGTTCAAGCAATTCTCCTGCCTCAGCCTCCCAAGTAGCTGGGATTACAGGCGCACACCACCACATCCAGCTAATTTTTGTATTTTTAGTACAGGCAGGTTTTCACCATGTTGGCCAGGCTGGCCTCAAACTCTTAACCTTGTGATCCAGCCGCCTTGGCCTCCTAAAGTGCTGGGATTACAAGAGTGAGCCACCGTGCCTGGCTAAGCATGTTTTTAAGGAAAAATAAGAGCTTCATTTGGATATACTGTTTGAAATAACTATTAATTTTTTGGGTTTTTGTTTTTTTTTTTTTTTTTTACAGGATGCATAATAGAGGTTTAGTAATTAACAGAGACAAATCTGGAGTTCAGAGCAGCTATCTGGGTTGCATATAAATTTGAGAGTCCTCAGCATATAGATGGTGTTTAAAACAATCAGAATGTATGGAATTGCTAAGGCCAGTACTGCAGACAGAGAAGGAGACTTCACTACTGTCTTTCAGAGAGATTCCTGAGTAGGGTTCTAGTGCTTCCAAATCCAATTCTGGCTTGCAATCTCATATGAAGCCAACTCATCTGTGAACAAATTTTGCCCTTTATCCTCCTCAGTCAGCAGGAAATAAGGGAATCACCTCTCCCGAACTCCTTCCACATGTGGCCATAGGTGAGACTAGAGGGAAAGCCATAGGTACAATATTGATGAAAGACATGAGAATCTGAGACACCTGATTTGCAGCTTGCTTCTGTGGTGTGGCCTTGCTTGTACCCAATCCTAGATGTACCATTTACCACAGGACTTACTTGACTTTATGAAATGGTAGGTCTGAGAGAACTCAGCTCAAGATGGGCTCAGGACTGGGTCATAACTATGTAGTCACTTCATGCACTATGGTCAGAACTCCATCTCTACCAGGGCCCAGGAACATACCAGTTGATATGGTGGATATTTTGCTGAGGGCAGAGTTTTTTCTCAGGACTCTGAGATTTCTTTTCCTCTGGAGGAGAGCTTGCACTACAACCGAGACCTGCTGTAGACCATTTTCCTGCTCTGGGTTCCATACAAACCTGGAAGCCTTCCAAGTCATTCAGTTAATGAATTGAAGCAATATTCCTATGTGTGAAATATGCTGCCTCCGGACCATAAATTAGCTAATAGGTGTTGTGATTGCTTTTTAAAGGTGGAAGAGGCAAGATGAAATAATTTATTCTTTACTTTGAAGAGGAGATTCAGGTATTCTGTAAGACACTGGATCCTAAAAGCCTCATTGATGTGGCAGGCCCCCGAATCTTTGCATGGTTTATCTCTCAAATACATGTGTCTTACAATGATCAATAAATTTTTCACAACCTACCTACCTATCTGGTTTAATTTGGAAGATGTCATTAATATAGTAAATTAGTTCAATTTTTGCAGAATGTCCAGAGAATCCACAACATCCTTTCAGACTATATTATGACAAAGAATGGGAAAGCTACAGCCCTAGAGAAAAATCATAAATGTGTACTGTTGTCTTTAATGGAAGTGAACACCTTCTGGTCCTGCCCCATGATAGGAAGGGAAGAAAATGTGTTCTCAAGACCTATGATCACATATCACATACCCAAGACTGTTAATCTGCTCTATTAAAAATACACAGGAGCAGTAATTGAGACTTCTTTATTATTGAGTCCACTGTCATTTTTTAAGATCCTTCTCATCTTCATAGGATCCACACCAGAGAATAAAATGAAGATATTATGGAACAATGGGCACTGCATCTCTTTAGATAACACCACGCTAGGCCATAAAGATATAATATTGGTTTTGATTTGCTATCTCTAATGGTTGATTTTATGTGTCAACTTGACTGGGCCATAGGGTGCCCAGATATCTCATTAAACATAATTCTGAGTATGTCAGTGAAGGTGTTTGGGATGAGATTAACATTTATATCAGCAGACTAAGTAAAGCAGATTGCCCTCTCCTGTATGGGTGGGTCTCATCTCATCTGTTGAAGACCAGACTTGAACAAAATTTGAGTGGGGTTTTAACTTTTTTATTAGGGCATATTCCCTCAGCCTCCTTGATATCTTTTGATTATATGGATTAAGCAATATACTTGTTCACTGCCCATCTATCTTTCCCTGAGCAAAGTGTTCCTCTATTAAATGCATCTATGCCTCTCTGTGTATCCACAAATTCTGGCTACCTCTCTGACCGTGCTGCTCATGATAAATGTGCTCACCTTGCTTCTGATGACCAAGTGCTGCTACCTGGTGTCCATTAGTTCTGGATCCTTTCATTTCCACTCCCATCAGGAAGCTTGGTTTTACAGTAGCATTTTATACATCAGTCCTCACCTACAGAGGAAAGACACCATTGAACTTCTTACCAGTGCATTTCTTATTGCTTTGGTAAATGGTGTGTACACCAGACACTTCCATGAACATAGTCAGCCAGTTGTTTTTTGTTTGCTTGCTTGCTTGTTTGTGCCTCATGCAGTATATTCACTCGAGCAATTCAGCTTTTGTAAGCTGTTTTGATCCCTTCTCCTCCATTATCTATAGTGGCTCTCACACTTCTACTCCATTTGTTATGGGCCATTGCTTTTTCTAAGCTTCCAAGAGCCAACCCAGCAGCGTATTAGTAACACCTAGCAATGTAGTATCAATGCTATATCACAGGAACATATTCTCATATTAACAAACTCTTTCCTATTCAACTTTATATTACATGTATCTTAATCCAAAACCTTCAGGATACAGTCCACACATACACTCCTGGCTCCTATGAGGCCACATTAGCAAGGTCCTGCAGTTCCTTTGAGAATTTCTTCCATAAAGGCCTGGAAATTTAATGTCCAGGTAATGTTGTGACTCAATCTTATTCATTGTTCTGGTGGCCAAGAGTAGAGTTGGAGATAGATCTTAATAGGGGTGTTTCTTGCAAGACAGACATATTTTATCACTCAAGCAAGAAGAGTGCTGACCTTTTTCAGGAAGGAGAGGGTGCATTCCACAATCCAGAACGTTCAAAAGAATCTGTAAATTCAAGGTTTTTGAGTGTATTTATCTGAATGTCCTCACCCTAAGTCTCAGGGTCTTACTCTTTTCCAACCAGATTTTGCGATAGCAGTCTCAGTGGTGCTGAAAAATCAGTGTTCTCTAGAGATTCTAAACTTCAGTATTTTCTGCTTCTGGCTGAGTTGATAAGGATCTCTATATGTGGCCCTCTGCTTTTTATACTTTTTCTTATTTAGGCAGTAAGTTTTAAGTTAATTTTCTTTAATGCACTCCTAGTCCTTACCAGAAATCATCCAATGCAGTGCGCTTTTCATTATCACTTCCCCGAACCTTCCACATGCCTGAGATATTGCACCTGCCGGTGTATTTCCTTTTACCACAGATCCCACTCCATTTCACCATCAGTAAAAGTTTTAACAATTCAGCACTAGTGGCTGGGGCCTACTACTACTCCACTTATAAGCATTACCTACCAGCTATTTGGGAATTCAGTTTCAAAATCTATTTTAGTGGCTCCCTGGGCCACTATTGTACTAATTGTCCTAGGTCAGGCTCTCAGGAAAATAGACTCTGAGATGGAGTTTCATATGTAGTTGTGTATTGGAGAATGTTATCAGGAATAGCACATGTGAGGGACACACACCCACACCACCCCACCCCAAACCCCCCCCCCCAACACACACACACAGCAGAATTGCACAGAGGGAGAGGTTAACCTGCAAAGCGATGTCAATTTTTGGACTTCTCAAACAATGCCATGGAGAGATTTGAGGCTGGGATGGCCTTTCTGAGACATCCTAAATGGAACAAGTAGGCTAGCCTTTACATACCTACACTGATCAGACATTGGAAGTGGACTGTCCCTGGGAGAGACATAACCTTGAATGAGGCAGCTTTATTCAACTAAGGGTGATTTCTTGGGAGGAATTCCACTATGAGCTTTCAGCAGGGGCAACATTCTTGGTAGCTAGGAGAATGAGTATCTCTATCTGAGAGTTATACAGCATCTACTCAAACTAGCTTTAAGTTAATTAGCTAACCAATGCACCAAAGAAAAGTAAGACATGGAGAATTTTATTCTAAATTCTGGAGGATCCAAAAAGGCTTCTTGATCATTTATTCTTTGCAGAGAATCATATCTTCACAATAGCGACGAAGGGGGGAAGGGAGTCAAATGAACTAGTAATTATCTGTTCTTTCATTCTTTAAATGAGGTTCCAGCTAAATTCATTTCAGGCCCAAGGCTAAAATGTTTTTGTTTTGTTGAGAACCCACCTATATTATGTGGGAAAGTCACTGGAAAAGATTAGAAAGTTGGAAAGTAAATTTGTACAGCCTTGTGAGGATCATAGGAATCTAGGATTTGTGTTGAATCACCCACTGTGACCACAGGTCATAAAATCTCTGGTATGAACACATGCTTCTGTTTCAATAGGGGATAAAGTCAATACCTCCTGTACAACAATGAGAATCCTTATGGAGCTTTGATTCACCTCTCATTTATCTTTCCAGTGTGGCTCGCTTTAGCTGAGTCTGAACAAAGAATAAAACTGCTTTTATATAGATTTTAAAGTGTAGAAGAAATTACCTTTGTTTTTAAAGTCTTATTTAAAGGAATAAAAGTCAAAATTAGAACAAATTTGTTAAAGCTGTGGGTAGGAATAATATCAATTAGATAAAGTTCAACTTTTACCTTCATTACCAGATATCTTATTTTGATAGTTTTTAAAATAAAAAATTAACGAGATAAGGAAAAAATTATAAGTCCAATAACACCTGAACAAAAATGTAAATAAATTCAATATAGTGACCAATTACCTCTTTCTTGCTTTTTTGGTTCTCTTTTTTTGAGACAAAGTCTCACTCTGTTGCCCAAGCTGGAGCACAGTGGTGCGATCTTGGCTCACTGTAACCTCTGCCTCCCAGGTTCAAGCAATTCTTGTGCCTCAGCCTCCCAAGTAGCTGGGATTACAGGCACTCACCACCGTGCTGACTAACTTTTTTTGTATTTTTAATACAGACAAGGTTTCATCAAGTTAGCCAGACTGCTTTTGAACTCCTGACCTCAGGTGATCCACCTGCCTCAGCCCCCCAAAGTGCTGGGATTACAGGTGTGAGCCACCGTGCCCGGCTGATTATCTCTTTCTTGAAGCACTTTCTTCACTTGGCCTCTGGGACACCACCACTCTCCTCATGTTGCTCCTAGCATACCAGACACTCCTTTGCTATCTTCTTTGTTGGGGTTTCCTTTTATTTCCCATGTCTATCCACACATATGGCTTAATAAGTGCATCTTAGTCTGTTTCATGCTTTAAATACTTTCTACAATTCTCAAATGTCCATCTTTACTCCTGCCTCTTCATTGTATTTCTGATTCACACATTTGACTAGTTACCTAGATTCACCGTTTGAATGTTTAAAAGACATGTCAATAATTTACTGTGTATTATCAAATAGCTAGAAGAATGGATTTTGAATATTCTCAACATAAATAAGAAATACTTAAGGCAATGAATATGCTAATTACTCATATTTGATAATTATACATTGTATACAAATATTGAAATATCACACTGAACTCCATAAATAGAGATAGTTATTATGTATCAGTTAAAAATAAATTAAATTAAAGGCATGCCAAACGAACATGTCAAAATCCACTCTTGGTCTGGTGCGATGGCTCACACCAGTCATCTCAATGTTTTGGGAGGCCAAAGTGGGAGGATCACTTGAGGCAGGAGTTTAAGACCAGCCTGGGAAACATAGTGAGACTTCCTGTGCACCAAAGAAGAAAATAGACACACACAAGCACAAACACACGAACTCCATTCTAAATCTTCTTCACCCAAACCTGCTATCCTACCAGTCACCCAATACATTTTTCTAATTTTAGGGAATAACAACTTTCAACTAATTGCTCAAACCAAAAATGTTAATGTCTTCTTTGACTTCTCTCTCTCTCTCTCATCTAAAACCCCAAAAACAAAAATTCCTCTTAGCTGTGACTCCAAGAAAAAGTTATAAGCCAGGATTTAATGAAGAGCCAAACTGACCTTCAGATAAAAAATACTGGAGCAAACCATATGAACATAAAATAATTCAGGGAATGTTGTCACTGTGAACCCTTCCTGAGGAATATATTAGAGAAATGTCTGCAAATAACCCAAAATTGGAGAGGCACTGGCACGAGACATATGGTCAACACTGAATATATTTGCCTGAGAACTAAGACTAAGTGATGGATATAGTGAAGGCAATTAATTATGTAGTGGCTATATATTACTATATTACATATTCTGACAATGTACTTTCCATAAAAATATACAAAAGGAAAAGCATATATAAAAATGGAAGCATTTTGCTAAGAGCCTTATAAATATTGTCCAGAATGAAAGAATATTTATATAGAATTGAATTTGTATTAAGAATCAGGGAGAAGGTGAGAAAACAAGCTCCCTAGAAGATTTTTTTTTTAATGAGAGGAAACCAGTAGACAACACCTAATGAAAGAGGAATTAAGAGTATTATATGAGGGACTGGGCACCAAGATGGCCAAATAGAAACAGCTCCAGCCTCCAGCTCCCAGTGTGAGCAACACAGAAGACAGGTGATTTCTGCATTTCCAACTGAGGTACCGGGTTCATCTCACTGGGGTGTGTCGGACAGTGGGTGCAGGACACTGGGTGCAGCCCACCAACCAAGAGCCAAAGCAGGGCAAGGCATCACCTCAGCCGGGAAGTGCAAGGGGGAAGGGAATTCCTTTTCCTAGCCAAGGGAAACAGTGACACACAACACCTGGAAAATTGGGTCACTCCCACCCTAATACTGCGCTTTACCAAGGGTCTTAGCAAACGGCACACCAGGAGATTATATCCCACGCCTGGCCCAGAGGGCCCCACCCCCATGGAGCCTCCCTCATTGCTAGCAGGGCAGTCTGAGATCTAACTGCAAGGGGGCAGCAAGGCTGGGGGAGGGGTACCCGCCATTGCTGAGGTTTAAATAGTTAAACAAAGTGGCCAGGAAGATAGAACTGGGTGGAACCCACTGCAGCTCAAGGAGGCCTGCCTGCCTCTGTAGTCTCCACCTCTGGGGACAGGACATAGCCAAACAAAAGGCAGCAGAAACCTCTGCAGATGTAAATGTCCCTGTCTGATAGCTTTGAAGAGAGTAGTGATTCTCCAAGCACGGAGGTTGAGATCTGAGAACGGACAGACTGGCTGCTTAAGTGGGTCCATGACCCCCGAGTAGCATAACTGGGAGACATCCCCCACTAGGGGCAGACTGACACCCCACACTTCACACGGCCGGGTACACCTCTGAGATGAAGCTTCCAGAGGAACAATCAGGCAGCAACACTTGCTGTTCATCAATATTCTCTCTCTGCAGCCTCCGCTGCTGATACCCAGGCAAACAGGGTCTGGAGTGGACCTCAAGCAAACTCCAACAGACCTGCAGCTGGGGGTCCTGGCTGTTAGAAGGAAAACTAACAAACAGAAAGGACATCCACACCAAAACCCCATTTGTATGTCACCATCATCAACACTAAAGGTAGATAAAATCATAAAGATGGGGAAAAAGCGGTGCAGAAAACCTGAAAATTCAAAAAATCAGAGCACCTCTCTTCCTCCAAAGGAACGCAGCTCCTCACCAGCAACGGAACAAAACTGGATGGAGAATGACTTTGACAAGTTGAGAGAAGAAGCCTTCAGTCAATCAAACTTCTCAGAGCTAAAGGAGGAACTATGAATCCAGTGCAAAGAAACTAAAAACCTTGAAAAAAGATTTGATGAATGGATAACTAGAATAACCAATGAGGAGAAGTCCATAAACGACCTGATAGAGATGAAAACCATGACACGAGAACTACGTGACAAATGAACAAGCTTCAGTAACCGACTCGATCAACAGGAAGAAAGAGTATTAGTGATTGAAGATCAAATGAATGAAACGAAGCAAGAAGTTTAGAGAAAAAAGAGTAAAGGGAAATGAACAAAGCCTCCAAGAAATATGGGATTATGTGAAAAGACCAAATCAATGTCTGGTGTACCTGAAAGTGATGGAGGAGAATGGAACCAAGTTGGAAAACACTCTGCAAGATATCCAGGAGAACTTCCCCAACCTTGCAAGGCAGGCCAACATTCAAATTTGGGAAATACAGAGAACGCCACAGAGATAATCCTTGAGAAGAGCAACTCCAAGACACATAGTTGTCAGATTCACCAAAGTTAAAATGAAGGAAAAAATGTTAAGGGCAGCCAGAGAGAAAGGTCAGGTTACCCACAAAGGGAAGCCCATCAGACTAACAGCAGATC
>NW_012115488.1:1129979-1140273 GCF_000951035.1 Colobus angolensis palliatus
TGAGGTGTTTTATTAAATGTAAATATTACCATAAAAATAAAAGTCTTTCTAAATATCAAAAAGATACTAAGAGAAAGAGAGAGGTAGGAAGAGTGAGAGAGAACAGCTTACATAGTGGTATCTATAAAATAAATGAGCTTAACATACCTGTTCAAAGAAAACCATTTTCAGGTTTTCTAACAAAGCCAAACAAAACCAAACCCAAAAGATTCAGAAAAGCTAAAAATACAAGGATACAAAGATGTACACCAGACAAATACAAAGAAACAGAAGTATATTTTTATATTTGACAAGATAGGATTCAACCCAAAATGTCTTAAAAGAATTTTTTAAAAGGATACTTTATAATACCAGAAGCTATAATTTGTAATAAATATAAAATTGATATTAGTATTTATATACTCAAAAACATCAACAATTTTCATAAAGCAGAAACTATAGGAAATGCAAGAAGAAATAGGTGGAAACATACAAAAAATAGAAAACGTTAACGTATCACTCTCAATTCAAGACAAATCAAATAGTCACAAATTTAGTAAGAATATAGAAGAACTAATAAATGTAATTTATAAGATGTCTCTTATAGTTATATCAAACTCTGTACACCTGTAGTACAGAATATATATCTTATTTTCAGGTACACAGAGAATACTCACGAATACTCAGGCAACCAAAAAATTAAAAGCTCAATAAAAACCCAAAGAATAGAAAAAATATGAATTGTACTTTCTAAACATAAGGCAATAAAATTAAGAATTACTAGCACATTTTATAGACCCTTCAACATGCAAATTATTCATGGTCTCACTTTATTAAACTCTTAGGTCCAAGAAAAAAACAGACTGAACTTACAGATTTTCTCTCTGTAATAATAAAATACATAAACACTTCTTGAAGTTACATAGGAGAAATCGACTCCAGTTTTAAATTATTGGTATATGCTAGAGGAGACCAACTGTTTTTTCTAATATGCAAATAATGTTTTTTCTTCCTTACATTTTTATATTTATTTTAAATTTTTAGCTGAGTTGGTTAATGTTTCATTTTTCAAATATTTATAAAAATGTGCCCTGAACAAAAACAGTTCAACTACTATCATAGTTTGCATCTTAGAGTGTAAGAAGAAATAAAATCAAACATCAACCAAGCCTCCAAACTAATGTTTCTGTGACCAAAACAGAAAAGTAATGATCAAAGTTGGATTTAAATTACTACCCTGCAATGGCTTTTTCATATTGGTTGGCATCAACCAGTAAACTCACAATGTTTAAAAGCAATTATTTTCAAAACTTGACTGATCATAAGATTTTCCTTGATGTGACTATTAAAAATGCAGATTCAAGTCTCCCCTCTGTAGATTCTGCTTCCATTCCACCAGGCTGTAGGCTGGGTTGAATATTAAGCCAACTCACCAGGCGATTCTTAAGATAAGCAAGGTTTGCAAAAGTCACATCAAGGAGTGATCCTGTTACCATCCTAATGGGCTCACTTTAATGAATCCCAGGGGATGGAGAGAAGAAAGGCTTTGGTGGAAAAGGGAGCTTTTACCTTCACTCAGTCTCAACATCTGGATCGGAACTGAGGTAGGAGAGTGAAAGGTAAAATTAGATAATTATGATTTGAATCAAAAGAATCTCTCCTCTAAGAAACAGAAAGTTATATAAGAGAGGTTCTGCAACTTGAAT
Source organism: Colobus angolensis palliatus (assembly GCF_000951035.1). Lineage (NCBI taxonomy): Eukaryota > Metazoa > Chordata > Mammalia > Primates > Cercopithecidae > Colobus > Colobus angolensis. Next base: position 1,131,665 of record NW_012115488.1, read on the forward strand.
GAGCATCAAAATCCCCTAGGATGAAACTCAGTGCAGCAGAACTGGGGCTTGGCCATGTGTTTTTTAAACAAACACCCAGGTAATTCTGACGCAGATGGTCCACAGGCCTCACTTTGAGAAAGGCTTCTATAAATTACTTTTCAGACACGTAATAATCGTCAGCCTCCTCAAGCCTTTCCTGATGAATTCACTTGTCTTTCTCTTACTCTCCAGACTTGTTCAGCAGGAGTTTGTATGTGTGTGTTCTCTCTCTCCAAATATACTCAAAATTTGTTTAACAATGATGATGTATTTTATCTATTAGAACTCCCACGTAGGAGATGTTAATGATACCTTGCTGACTGATTCCTTAACTAATATTTACCAAACACTATGTGTAAGAAAGGTATGGAGCTAAATGCTGAGTAAATGGTATTTGATGATAGATGTTCCTTTGTTCCTCAGATGTCTTAGTGTGTTTGGAAAGAGTGGAAGGGAGCCCAAGTGTAGACCAGTGTTTTCTTGTGTGTGTTCCTTGAATGTGTGCATGTTTCCCACATAGGTTCACATTCACAGCACAACCAGGGCTAAGGCTATTTGCAATTATGGATGAGTATGGAAGGAGGATGAGTCCAGTTTACGTGTGATGCCTTTGCCCCTTCTTGTAGTGAAATACTGTGAGCACCATAAATAGCAATTGCATGATGCTATGGAGATGTGGGTTCTAGGAGAAATTCCAGATGTCTGGCATCATCTTTTCCTAATAAAAGTATTTATTGGCCTCTCATTAGGTACCAGACACTGATACATGATTTTCATTTGTTATCTCATTTAATAGCCACAGCAACTCTATAAAATAGTATTACATCCTTTTCTAATTTGCAGAAAGAAAATGGCAGCAAAGAAAATTAAGTAACTTTCCCAAGACAAAAAGAGGATTGAGCTTGGCTTCAGAACCCACTCCAAATCTTCCTCCACACTATTTTAGTTCAAACCACTGAGGAGGGAAATGGCCCCGGGGAATGACTTTTAGAAGGCAGAGGAAGCAAGTTAATACTTAGACTCACCTCCAGGTCATATCCAGTTCTTAGTTGTAAAACTCAAATGTCATCATTTTACTTAGTGAAACCTATCAATGGCTTCAATATTCATCCCACACTCGTTAGAAAGATAACTAAAGCCGTCTAGCATTGGATTGAAGCTTTTCTCCTCAGCCCTCTGGAATCACTGGAATTTTTTCAAAAGTGTTTTGCAAATATTATTCAGTTTCTAGTTGAAGTGGCTTCTTTCTCACCCCAACTCTGCTCCTAGGGAAGAAAGAATAGAGCTCTCCTAATTGACTCTCTGGAGCCAGTTAAAACCTTATCTTCTCATAAAAATTCTCTCTGTTAGGTTCCCACCTCCCAATAACCCAAACACCCTGACTCTTCACTTCTGCTTTCCCAAACATCCTGGGCCTACCTTTCATTATAGCCATGATTCACAACTAATTAATAAAATGACTCTTTTTTCTCTGGGAGTTCCTTCTCATTCCTCTGTTTTCCTTCAATGTGCATTGGCAGTTAGGGGTAGTATCTGGGCTCAGAGATTCTTTCTTGGCTCATAAGGTTAGGTGCATGTGAGTGTAAAACAGGATGTCTCTGGAGACAGAGAGCCAGGTTGGATGGTTAAAGGTTTCCCTATCTGAGTTTGAAGGAGGGGCTGGTATCTCCTAGAGAGACTGCATATGCCAAGGAACTCTGGTTCCTCTACTGGCAGAGGCCACTGGTAAGAGGAGTCTGAACCTTAGAAACTGTCTCGCTTTCTGGAGGTGGAGATATTTACCTTGAAGTCCTACAACCTCTTTCAAAATGTGTATTCTAGCCTTATGGGTATGTAAAAGTATACTTAATACACATTTCTTCATCTTAGCTCTGGTATCTCGCTACTTTTCTTTCTTGTGAGATCCACTCTCCCCTTCCTCCTCAAGGCATCCCCACATATAGCCTTTCTAGCCCATATTTTCACCTAGCTTCACCCTAAAATCCTCCACTTAGGCCAGCCTCCTGGTGCAAAATTTCCCATACCCAGAAACCTCTTGAATTGGTCATTACCATAGAAGAAATTAAGTCTCACTTTTTAACCCACTGTTTCTCTCTCTCTTTCTTCTCTCTCTTTCTCTCTCTCTCTCTTTCTCGCTTTCTTTCTTTCTGTTTCCAGTGTTTCATTCTGTCATCCAGGCTGGAGTGCAGTGTTTCAATCACTGCTCACTGCAGCCTCAACTTCCTACGCTCAAGTGACCCTCCTGCCTCAGTCTCCTGCATAGCTGGGACTACAGGAGCGCACTACCATGCCCAGCTAATTTAAAAAAAGAAAAAAATGTGAGGTCTGGAGTTCAACACCAGCCTGGCCAACCTGGTGAAACCCAGTCTCTACTAAAAATACAAAAAAAAAAAAAAAAAAAATTGCCAGGTATAGTAGCAGATGCCTGTATTCCCAGCTACTTGGGAGGCTGAGGCAGGAGAATCACTTGAACCCAGGAAGCGGAGGTTGGAGTGAGACGACATCACGCCACTGCACTACAGCCTGGGCAACAAGACCAGACAAAAAAGAAAGAAAAGGAAGGGGAGGGGAGGGGAGGGGAGGGAAAATGTCTAGAGACAGGATACTACTATGTTGCCCAGGCCAGTCTCAAATTCCTGGGCTCAAACCATCTTCCTGCTTCCGCTTCCCAAAGTGCTAAGATTGCAGGCGTGAACCACAATGCTCAGCCCTGTTTTCCTTATGTTTAGTTAATTAAAAAACAACAACTTTTTATCACTCAGTGTCTTTTGGTGACACTCCCTATATTCTGTTTTTGTTTTCTTCTCTTTACTTCTTTTTTTTTTTTAATCTTTCAGATATTCTTCTTTTCAGGTCTTTCATCATTTACCTTTTATTGGTAAGTTTCCTTCTAGTGGGTCACCCCTAAATGCCCTAATTGACAATTTAATTTGTTTTATGACAAAAAAATTGACATTTGATACATATTCATTAAGAGAACAGACACTGTTACCACGAGGCCTTACATTTTCCTGAATCTAATCAAATCCAAAATTATTCAAGTGTCACGTGTTTTGTTGAAGATTGCTTTTAGATTTGATCTAAAATATTTCCTTACATAAAGGGTTTTTTTGGGAAGAGAAAGCACCAGTAAGTAGGAGCCAAGATTCTGGTTTAACATTTCACGATTTGGGACCCCAAATGAATGAACAATTGGTTTATTACAAGATAAACAGAACAATCCCTAGCAGCATCAAACTAAGTATAGTTTTGTTTTGTTTTCTGGGCCTTTTTTACATTTCCCCAATTCACTGATAGAATTTTATTCCTCTTGGTCACCTTTCTTGTGTTGACATATGGTGGAATCCTCCATAAATATTACTTATCAAATTAAAAGAATCACTTCTTTAACACTCTTGTTGGGTGGGAGGATGGTTGAATGTTGCATTTTTTTCTTATACAGAGGTGACAACAATGACCAGTCTTTTAAGATTTTAAGAATAGTGGAACTGATCCATTTATAGCTGAGTGTCTCATTCTCCTTTTAATCTGCAGTTATGTACAAAGTTATAAACTTTATAGTTTATAAGACACTCGACTAGCCTAGTATCACAGAGTAAGTATAAATTCTGGGATTAGTTCCATATCCTTGGCCTCATTAGCTTTTTCCTTTAGTTTTCGTAACTGAGATATCATGGCAGAAGGAGAAAGAATTAGATCAATTTCAGGAGAACTGGATTAGAGTTCTGATTCTGCTTCTAACTAGGAGTGAAGTGTTGTTTAGGTCACTAAATGGTGTATAGTTGTCCATCAGTATCTACAGGGAATTGGTTCCAGGACCCCCTGAGGATACCAAAATCCATGGATACTAAAATCCTATATATAAAACGGCATGGTATTTGTATAAAACCTGTGCACAGCTACCCATATACTTTAGTTCATCTGTAGATTACTCATAATACGTAATACCACATTACTGCTACATAATAGTTCTTTTACTGTGTTTTTACTTGTATTTTTTATTGATATATTGTTATTTTTAAAAATATTATGTTGTCATTTTTAAAAACATTTTGAACCCACAGCTGTTGGATTGGTGAATGTTGGAACCCATGCCAACAGTACTTGGTATTCTTATCTGTAAGATGGTTTCAACAAGATTGTTTCTTAAAATACTCAAATTCTATGGTCATCAGACAGAATTCAAGTAAGTATAACTAGTGACATGGTTTGGATCTGTGTCCCTATCAAATCTCATGTTGAATTGTAATCCCCAGTGTTGGAGGTGGGACCTGGTGGGAGGTGACTGGATAGTTAGGGTGGAGTTCTCACAAATGGTTTAGCACCATCCCCTCAGTGCTATTCTTGTGATAGTTAGGGAGTGAATACTCACGAGATCTGGTTATTTTAAAAGTGTGTGGCACCTCCCCACTCTCTCTCATCCTCCTACTGCAGCTATGTGAAATGCCAGCTTCCCCCTTGCCTTCTGCCCTGATTATAAGTTTTCTGAGGCCTTCTCAGAAGCTGAGCAGATGACGGTATTATGCTTCTTGTACAACATGTGGAACTGTAAGTCAGTGAAACCCCTTCTTACTCAGACTCAGGTATTTCTTTATAGCAGTGTGAGAACAGACTAATAATACAACTAGTCAGTAGGCACTTTTGTTACAAATAGTCTTTTCATTTTTCATATCATGTTATGTCTGTAACATGTCAATTCTATCTATTTGAGCCTAAACATAAATGAAGGAAAGGAGAAAAGAAAGAAGGAGGGAGAAATTATGAATAATCTAAAATATAAAGCATGAGAAAATTGACCTGATGGCAAGGTTTTGAATGCAATGTTATAATTTCATAATACAGGATTTTCAGAAGATAAATAAGTAAAACATTTTCTTCTATCGTCATAAATACAGTCTTACATCAAAAATGTGTCTGCTCTCAGAATCTTTCAGTGTCCATCCTAAAAGGATATTGGATGTAACCTCAATGTTATTTGAATTTTGTCTTCAAATAATAACTGAAGATTTTTACTGTCCTGTTTAAGAAAAATTTGCTCATAGATTGATCTATCCTGATTTGAAGAAAAGTGTAAATTAAAATCCTGAGTGAATTATAATCTAATCCCAATGTCAGTTCCTTTACCTGTACTTCATGTAAAATTAAGAAAGATGATAAAGAATCTCATTAGTTCTGCCTAAAACAAAAGCATTGCAGTAATACAGTACACCCTTAGAAAATTCTTCCATCAAACATTGTTTAATTTTATGAGCCTAAAGAATTAGAAGGTACCATTTTAAAAATCGCTTGAATAACCTTAGTGTATTAGGGACTCAGAGCCCGAAAGGGCTATATGATTCTATATGCCACTAACTTGTGCATAAGTTGCAATCCAGAAATTCATAAGAATATCATAAAATATTGAATGAATCATGGTTTTATGTGTGTGGAAAAGGGGATAGTATGGAGTAAGAAACGGGAAACAAGAGAAAGATCTTCACAATTAAAGTTGATTGTATCTGTTTAGGTGATAATCTGGAACAAGTTCAACCAGATATTTAAATCTGAGTGGCATGATAGAAACCACAAATAAAAAAATCATAAAATGTAGGTAGTTTTAAGGTTACGTTAACTAACATTTATTCAGTAACTACTTTGCTGGGCCCTCTTTTAAATGTTTTATATGAAATCAACTCATTTGGTAAGCTCTATGTAGTATATATCAATATTCTCATTTTACATGGGAAGAAACAGTCTCAAATGCTAAATAAATTTGCACTAAGTCATTGCAAATGGTGATGCACAAGTCTGCTAGTTCCAGGTCCCAAATCCTTTTTATTATAAAGTGCTGCACTGTATTAGTATGTGGGGTAGCAAAACTTCATGGAGTCTGATACAGAGTCAGCCACCAGCCAGCTGGGCTGTGTCATTACATCATCTAAACTTCTGAGCTTCCTCTTTCTCATTTATAGAATGAAGAGTCGGGAATTAGCAGCAATGCCAGCCACTGCTGACCTATTCACCTTGTAGTGAAGGCCTCCCTAAATAAAATAACAGCAACAAAAAAAGATCAGAAAAGAAAGAAGTTTAAGGATTAAAATAAAAATTGCAATTTTTCTAGACTACTTACTTATCTTTCAAAAAAAAAACACAAAAAAAACAAGAGAACTTAAAGGATATATTTAACAACTGGGCTGACCTTTTTAATTCGTTTAATACATTGTATTAAAATTAATTTAAAAGATCAATGTATTAAACTAATTAAAATATATTAAAACGAATTAAAAAGGTCAGCCCAGTTGTTAAATATATTTTAAAATTAATAGCATTCATACAGACCAGCAAAATACCAATTAAAAAAATGTGAAAGGCAAAAAAATGTAACATTGGCAATTAGCAGTAAAAACTATGAACAGACCTAGCAAACTGCAAGAATGTTATATAAAAACTACAAAATATTCTTGAGAGGCATAAAAGACCTCAATAAACAGGTAGAGGTTCATTCACTCATAAAACAAATATTTCATACCTATTTTGTGCCAGTCATACTTGTAGGCTTCAATTCTTAAGTAGCAAGACAGAAGGAGAGAGACAGAATATAAAAGATAAATAAACATAATGTTAAGTGGTAGTGAGTGATAAAAGTGAAAATGAATGTAAGGTAAGCTACTGTTTCAGGGAAGGTGATGTAAGCGTCTGGAAAGAGAAACATTTTAGCAGAGATGTAAAGAGAGGAAGCAAGCTGTGGGAATATCTGGGTAGATTCTGCCTCTACCCAGGCAGAGGGAGAACAATGAACAAGATAATATGCTTAGCGTTGTTGAAGAGCAGCGGGGTGGTGCAGAATGAGGAATGTGGGTGGGAGATGAGGTCAGAGAAAGAGTAGAGAGCCAGATCATTTTACTAACCAACCAGATTTTACCATAAGAAATAATGTTAAAATGAATGAAATTATATCTTTGTTTGCTTGTTTATTTTCTTGAGTAAATTCCCGGAAGGGAGCAGGCTGATTTTTAAGAAACAAACCAAAAAAAGTTTAATCCTGGATTGCTTACTGTAGGAATTGCCAACCTAATGTTCACTTTTGCCTTATTTTTTACCGTTAGAACTTTGCTTTTTCCGGGTTGGGGTGGGGTGCTATAAGTGGCACAATTACTTTTTCCAGCTCCTTTGTTGCTTGGAATTAGCATGTGACACACCAGCCAATGAGATTTGAGCTCTTTATCTGCGGCTGACTTAGCACGTTTGTCTCTTGTTCTTCTCCCTATTTCCTGCCTGGAACATAGTCTTGATGTCTAGTGGGGGTTGGACTGGGAGCACTGAGGGGATTGAATGAAATGGTGGAAATGGAACCATCTTGTAATCATGAGGAAAAGGGAACAGGAAAGGATGGCTGAGTAAACAGAGAAGGAGCCTGGGTTCCCACTGACATCATGAAGCTGTCCTGTTAATCCTAGACTCTTCCTTCAAACTCTTTATTATTCTTGTTTTGTGGGTTTCTGTTCGTGGCTCAATATAATTCTTGAAAGTATTTATGTAATGATCATCTTATGTTTAATAGATTCCCTAAAAACTCAGTGTTTTATTTATATATTTCCCTTCTGGCATTGCAATAAAGACTATTCTGTGACTTGTATTATGGGATTATAAAGAAGAATGTCTTCTGTATATCTTGGAAGTCACATTCCCTTGGAGCCTGAAACCTCCCTCACAACTCCCTAGTTGTGACTTCTGGTACTTTTTTCTTTGGTCCAGGGAAACAAACCCTCTAAAACCACATAAGACTGTACAATTCCAAAATAGTTACTCAAGTTGATAAAGTCTGACCAATTTTAAGGCAAATCTGATTGCAAATATATATATAGAAAAATATAGACATATATACATGCAATATATTATATACGTATCTTAATCATATTAGTTTTTCCTATAGGTATTTGACTAGGCTTCCAAAAAAATTCTGTTGATTGATTGATAATAGGTTACTGTTAAAACGAGATAAAGATAATTCTCTTGAATAATAAATGAAATAGTTTTGAGGCTGTCTGAACAGGGTATGTACAAGAGGAATGAAGAATGACCTAGAATAATATTTTTACACATGGGCTGAGTTCCTAGATAACCCATTTCTGGACTTTGGTTTGGTTGTTACTGAGAGACCAGCTTTGAACTGGGAATTGGGGAAATTCAAGCTTGAGAGCTAGAGAAGGTAGTGGGTGACCTATTCAGGGGTCCTTGTCAGGGGTCCAATCTGAGGTCTAGGGTAGTCTTTCTAACAGGCACAGCACACCCAGACAACTCACTAGGTGCAAGGAGCGGGGGGATAGTCATGTATGGTATTTTCTTTCTTTTCTCTTTTGAAAAAACAAAACCATGGCAAAATTATTGTTATCTGAAGTTAGTTTATTAGACTTTGGGGAGAATGGGGAAAACTACAAAAATAATGGAGGCTTTTTATAATAATTCAAACTACGCTTAGGTGTTGTATTAAAAAATGTTAATATCTCCCTTTCCTGCCAAACCCACTCCATTCCATTAAACAATGTTCTCGGTCTAGTGTGATACCTCACCTACCTTTTCCTATGCTATTTATAAACACATACAAAAAC
>NW_012115488.1:1140445-1177372 GCF_000951035.1 Colobus angolensis palliatus
CGCCCAGCTAGTTTTTTGCATTTTTTAGTAGAGACGGGGTTTCACCGTGTTAGCCAGGATGGTCTCGATCTTCTGACCTCGTGATCCGCCCGTCTCGGCCTCCCAAAGTGCTGGGACTACAGGCTTGAGCCACCGCGCCCAGCCTTTTCAATCATTCTTTATAGCGATTGCTTAATGAGCTCTAGTATGAATGTACCACAATTGATTCAAGCAGTCAGTCCCTTTTTACTACCTTGAAAAGGTATGTATGTGGAGAAATGCCGTTTTCCTTTTCTTATAGGATAGATTCATAGAAGTTGTCTGATTGGGTCAAAGAACTGTTCAGTTTAATAGACACTTTTCCACATATGATTTTTGATTTGAATTAGATGTATGAAAATTAGCACAATGAAGTACAACTTTTCCATTTCCCATTCAATACAGTAAAGGAGTGCATGAAACATGTAAGTTCTCAAGCTCTTTATCTCAACTAAAGGCCTTATCAAAAAAATTGATGTGTGTGTGTGTACCTTTCATGTGTGCTTCTATGTGTTAAGACAAGTCTGGCTTCATAGAGCTTGACCTGGGAAGTTTTGGAACTCCCGTAGCTATGATATCAGTCAGGGTTAATTCAGAGAAGCAGAAACACTATGATAGAGATTGATAGTAGAGAGATACAAACATACATAGCCATGTCATCTACAATTATAGATATAGATATGCATTTATACTTTTATAGTGATCTGACCATACATAATTGTAGGAGCTGGCTATGCAGTCTCTGTAAGATTTGTCTTTTTATCTGAGGCTAGAGCCTGAAATCCACAGGGCAGGCAGTAAGGAAGGGAAGGTGGATATAAAATGGGGGTGAACAGGAACAAGATGGAAGTATAAGCACATGCTGGAGTACGTGAAAACACACTGGAGAGTCCATGTCATTTTCCACTGTCTCTGATCTTTATGGTGTGGGTGTCCTACATGTGCTGGGGAGCATTTGTCATGGAGCCAAATAGAGACACTTAGCCCAGGAATCAGAGAAGCTAATCTCTGAGGGAGGATCTGGGGAAGGAGGAGTAATTGCAGTCTCCTAAGGTGTGTGAGCTACAAAATGGCTGCTAATTCACTTTTGGTCTCCAAATCTCATTAAATCTCTCATGTGGTCTGCCCTAACAGGAAATGTACAGAAAAATAAATTCTGGGAAATGTGGTTCATCACAGCCAGGCTAACACCTTACACCTTGCAAAGTCACTACAATTATGATGCAAAAAACCACAGCGACAACCACCAACCTACCCTCAGTATTTCTGCAATATTATTTGGTTACGTAGCCAGCCCCCAGGAAATTATGTAGTGAAAAACAACATTCCCAGGCCGTGCGCCATGGCTCATGCCTATAATCCCTGCACTTTGGGAGGCCTAGGCAGGCTGATCATTTGAGGTCAGGAGTTCAAGACCAGCTTGGCCAACATGGTGAAACCCCATCTCTACTAAAAATACAAAAATTAGCCAAGTGTGGTGGCGGGCACCTGTAGTCCCAGCTACTCAGGAGGCTGAGACACAAGAATTGCTTGAACCCAGGAGGCGGAGGTTGCAGTGAGCCAAGATCATGCCACTGCACTCCAGCCTGGGAGACAGAGTGAAACTCTATCTCAAAAAAAGAAAAAAGAAAAACAAAACAGAACAGCCGGGCACAGTGGCTCACGCCTATAATCCCAGCACTTTGGGAGGCCAAGGCGGGCAGATCATGAGGTGAGGAAATCGAGACCATCCTGGCTACAGTGAAATCCTGTCTCTACTAAAAATACAAAAAGTTAGTCAGGCATGGTGGCGAGCGCCTGTAGTCCCAACTACTCGGGAGGCTGAGGCGGGAGAATGGTGTGAACCAGGAGACAGAGCTTGCAGTGAGCTGAGATTGTGCCACTGTGCTCCAGCCTGGGTGACGAAGCAAGACTCCATCTCAAAGAAAAAGAAAAAAGAAAAACAACATTCCCAGAAAGATAAGAATGTTGGTATGACAGAAACTTACATGCTTGGGTACACACAGATATTCACACATACAGAAACACATTTACTGATAATGGATACTACAAAGTTTCCTATTTTTAACTTCTAATTCACTTGAGTTTCTACCTAACCCTACACCCCAATTTTCAGTATTCCGTGGACCAACAAAACCTAAAAAAACCTTCTATATAATTTGAAAGTTAAAATAAGGTCATCTTTTATTTTTAAAATATGGTAGAATGTTTCTCAAGACAATTTTTGGCTCCTGTTGAAAATTCTCAAAGTAACTTCATGCCATTTGTGTTTGGCTGTGGTATGTTAATACCCTATTAAACAAACTATACCTCTTCTATCCATTAGCACCTTGGATGGAAGACAATCACTCTTCTGTTCAACAATGTCTTATTGACAGCAATGTTGTCTCATGTGAGTGAGTCTTGATTCAAAGGCTATTTCTGTCATTTATGACTAATATTACATTTAGCTAACAGCACCCTTGTTCTTGGGTCACTGTCATAGGAAATGGCACAAGTAGTTTTGAAGATGCAGGAAGCTAAAATCTTAGAAAATGCTGAGGTGTTCCATTTGGGTGTTAGTAGAAGTATTATTGAATTCGTATCAAGTGTGGTTGCCTCATGAATCTCTAAGACCTTTTCTTTTTTATTACATTTAATGGTCTTTCTCGCTTCCTGTCCTCTCATCCTTCATTATCCACATCACACATTTCAACTGAGGTCATTTACAAAACAAGCTATTTTTCACCTCAAGTTCTGAGACTGATACTTTTCTTAGTCTCACTAGACTAGCTCAGGTGAAGTACCTTCCAGTCAACCTCACCCAGTCCTGTTCTGACCCCATGCTCTGGTTTGTTGCTGTTGTTGTTGTTACATAATATATTGCTACTATTAAAAATCTTAAGATGGTCGGGCATGGTGGCTCATGCCTGTAATCCCAGCACTTTGGGAGGCCAAGGTGGGTGGATCACCTGAGATCAGGAGCTTGAGACCAGCCTGGTCAACATGATGAAACCCCATCTCTACTATAGAAATTAGCTGGACGTGTTGGCATGCATCTGTAGTCTCAGCTACTTGGAAGGCTGAGGCAGGAGAATTGCTTGAGCCTGGGAGGCAGAGGTTGCAGTGAGATGAGATTGCGCCACTGCACTCCAGCCTGGGTGACAGAGTAAGACTCCGTCTCAAAAACAAATAAACAAACAAACAAAATCTTAAGAATAGCAGCTTATTTCTGCAGAGTCTAAGTGTACATTGGGAAGGATTTGGCAAATATCTCAGAGACCAACCATATAAGGAAAAGGTAGTGATAGAACAAGATATTAAAGGAAAAAGTAGGCCTTCTGCTCTCCAAGCTTTACTCCCAGGCCATGTATGAGAGAAGATTCTTTCTTACCAAGATAGCTGCTAACAGAAAATGCTCCCAAAATGTAATATCTGAATCATTCAGGACACTTTTTAAATATTCAAATCTTCAAGCCCCATTCCAAAAATTCAAACAGCAGGTCTGGGATAAGGCTCAGGAAACTGTTAGAAAAATTTCTCAGATGATCTGAATGCATAGTTGTGTGTACAAAGAACTGACATATTCTGCTGACAAAGTTGCATTTTTAAAGCCCATGTTTTATTTAGAGACTACATTTCCAAAAAGAGATTTGTCACATGCTGGACAAGCACACTATTACTTTATCCTATGGAGGTGGCTATTATGATTTGGACAATTGCTCGCAGTAAAACTAAGATTGAAAGCTCAGAAGGTAGACTAGTACATAGTCATGATCTTTAGTTCATGCTAGAGGAAGTATTCCTGGATGAAATGTGTTGCCATTCCATCAGTAATGTCTTTTTTCCCAACTTAAGAAATATGTACCACTTTCTCCTAACTACTGAACATCCATGTTTTCTAATATCCTTATATTGAGAGAATCTAAAAGAATCTTCCAGAAGCCACTGACTTCAAAAGTGGACTCAAGATGATAGAACAAGATCAATTTTCTGATTCTTCAACATCTATTTCTGTCCCTTTACTACCAATATTGCCTATTATTCCACTTTATCTCACACATTCCTGGGTGAAATTTGTCAACATTCAACCAAGACTATATTGTAACAAGAAAGGAGCTAACTCTTCCCTTCATAATTGGGGAGGAAATGTGAGGAAGGAATGACCTCTGCTACCAGATAGGTAACTCTCCTAGTGATGTGGACTTTTCCATTCTGATGTGGTTATTGAGATCACAAGCCTTAGTTCTTATGTGTATCAGGATGCAGGATGGATATCCTCTGAGGGAATAGACATTCACCTCTGTCAGTCAGACTGAGAAGAAGTGCATATTGGGACAGGAAATGAGAAAATGGAAGTTTGATGTTACTCTGAAGGGACACATAGGATGAGAAGTTCCTCTGGGTCTTCTCCAACCTGAACAGGAGATGTTCAGAGGAGTTCCCAGATGGCGAGGGAAAGAGGACCTCACTAAGAACTAGGCAGGGAGCAAAGTTTGTAATTGACAGGAAAGAGCCTATAGCATGGCATAGAGGCACCACAAAGGGTTTTCCTTACTTAAAATCAGTGAGAGTCTGTGATGTAGGATTGATCCTATAGGTAGAGAGCCAAGTGGTATCTCTGTGTTATAATTCTCTTTCATTAACTTGGAACCTTTACTAAAGTCTTGTTAAACTTTCTAGACCAATCTTAGATATTATAGGAATGGAAAGGAATGATACCTTTCTTCACTAATTATAAGGGTCACAGACAACACTCCTGTAACAAAAGACAGGTTAACAAGAAAAAAGCATAACAAACTTATTTAATCAAAGTTTTATGTGACACAGGAGCCTTCAAAAATGGAGACCCAAAGACCCAGGGAAAACTATCCTTTTTTATGCTTAGGTTTGATGAAGAATGTACAACCATAGAAATGTGATTGGACAAAAGGGTATAATCTAATGGTCATAGACAAAGGGGAGAATTCAGCAAGGTCTATCTGTTCAGAGCCCTCTTTGGCCTGTCTGTGTTGCATTACTTCTGCCCAAGTATGGGCCAGGATTCTTCTGAAATGAGAGTTTTCAAGGGAGAGAGCAGCCTTTCTCGATTTTATGGCTTGCTTTGGGGGAAAGGCGTTCTAGTTTCATTGACTTGCCTAAAAGAAGAATTCTGGTTTCTATGACTCACTTTACAGAAGAAAGAGGGGTAGAAGACAGGAGGACAGGAGAAGATCAGGAAGACCTTGCATCTAAGGCCTTTCCAATTTTCAGTTCAAAATATTCCACATGCTAAGGTGCCATACTTTGAGATGTTTTGTTCTGAACCCCAATAATATGCAGGGAAGACAAAACTTGCATTGCCTAGGACTTTCTGGGTTGCAAGTGACAGAAAATATCTTGTATTCATCTAAAATAATAAAGGCCATTTATTGGCTTACAAAACTACAAAGTCGAGGAGTCAGCTTGCTGAATTCCTTGCTAGATCTGGAAGTGCAGTTGGGTTACTGGGGACCTCTTTCTAGCCACTCCTTGGCTCTGCTTCTCTTTCTCATCATGGCTGTGTTGTTTCTCTCCGGCCGTAGCCTTTCCTAGGGTGGCAGAGGACACTCACTGGCCACCTTGAGCCTGTCTCTGACTGGTCCTTGTTCCACCTGACTTCTTGACAACCGAGCCTTCCAGTCCCAGTTATAGAAAAAAAAATCCTTCCATATTCCAAGTTCTTTATGTTTCAGATGGGAAGAATAAGGAAAGGAAAATAGAACTTCTGAATGTAAGAAGAAAGAACATCCTGAATATGGCACACTGCCTTCCTTAAGCATTAGAAAAAAGTCAATCTATCTCTTGCCAAATCTAGGTAAGAAGATGGCAAATGTTTCCACATACATTATCACTGAAAATTACAACATCAACCTTTGAAAAGAACATTTGAAAGCAGTTTTATTGATTTTTAGTAATCATAGCAACAAAGGAAATATAGACAGGACCTAAGATAAAAATGCAAAACTGCCATTTTCTTAAGGAAAAAAATTAGTGAAATGGAAGTGAGATACATTTAGGCCATGAAAAGAGATAAATCTGTTTTATATCCACAACATGCCATTTCTGTTTTCCCATCAGAAGTCAGTCTTTTTCAGCTGTTGATACCCTTTTCCTTCTGTAAACTGTGATAATAAATAGGAATGGGAAATCACTATGGAAATAGGATTATTACTGCTGTTGAGGGACCTCCTTTCTTCCAGGCATCATAATTCCATGTGGAGGAATTTAGGATTAGCACTGCTCACCTCTCACTGTCCTTCCCTTGCTCCTACTCAGAGGAGGGAGAAAGGCAGGGCACAGGGGTTTCTGAACTATCTCATCAGACCACCTGGTTTGTGCTCTGCCAGGCTGCCTGGAGCCCACCACCCCAGAGGAGAGCTGCAGGGGCCCAGCTGTCGGAAACTGCTGTGTGTACATTTAATTCTAGGGTATAAAATTACTAATCCCTTTGGCTGCACATCTAATGTGACATTGTGCAGTTTATCAGTAGCAAAAGTGATACTTTGGCTTCCATCTGTCTGACTCTTGGTTCTTTTTCCCAACTGGTTCAGAACTCAAGTAGTCAGGAAAAGGGCGTTAGGTATTGACCCAACATTATTATTATTAGTTAGGTATTGACCCAACATTGTTATTATTATTACAACAAACCACAGCAAAACTCATAAAATAAAGCACCATGTCTTCTAAAGTTGTTTTTCACAGTAGCAAGGGAATGACTACATACAAATAGCTTTAAAAGGTGTGGTTTCCAATACGGAATTGGAACACATGCCAAATCGTTTTCCTGCCTGTGGAGCCAAAAAAAAAAAAGGGAGTAATTCAGGCTAAAATCCGAGGTACACCTCCAACCCTGTGTGGAATCATGGAGCAGCCCAGAGATAATCAACAGCTTTGCTGCTAACTTTCTGCTTTGCTAATGCATATGTCTTCATTTTTCTGAATAATTAGACTACTCTAAAAAAATTCCAAAAACATTTTTTCTCTTGTTTTATTCTAAATACCTGCTTCAATCTATAAATGACCATTTTGCCTTTATAAGGAGAAATGAAGATGGTATTTTGCTGTAGAAGTTGCACCATTACCTCAACGCTTGCCTTTCCTGCCTCCCCTTCTACCTGCTCCACCTCTGCCACCCCTGAGACAGCAAGACCAACCCCTGCTCTTCCTCCTCCTCCTCAGCCTCCCCAACACAAAGATAAAGATGAAGACCTTCATGATGATCTGCTTCTACTTAATGAATAGTGATTATATTTGATCTTCCTAATGATTTTCTTTTCTCTAGCTTAATTTATTGTAAGAATACAGTATATAATACATACAATATGTAATACATAAAATGTGTGTTAATCAACTCTTTATGAGGAAGGCTTCTGGTCAACAAAAGGCTATTAGTAGTTAAATCTGGGGGGAGTAACAGTTTATTCTGGGATTTTCGACTGCATTGGGCATCTGTTCCCCAGCCCCCAAGTTGCTCAATAGTCAACTATGTTTGCTTGGTTCTATTTTTCAGAGCCCCTTTTCCTTAGTGCTTTTTAACACTAAGCACGGTATAAGCATGGTTATAAATTAGACAGGCACAATTCATGCTGATAGTATTTAAAGGCATTACCATCTAATTCTATGTCTCAAATCATGCTCCAAAACCCAGTAATAATTGACTTTCTTTTGTGGCTTTGATACTTTAAATTGATTTTAGATAGGAACTTGACCAAAGAGCCATTATTACTCAAAAACAATGGTTCTTATACATCATGTGAATTGTTTAAAAATTCTAGATTTCTGAGACCCAGGTTCTGAGGTAGGACCTCTGCAATGTGCTGTGATTACACAGCATGCTGCTGTCAGCCAGACTTGTCCCTGCAGAGAGCACAAACCTCCAAATATTTCAAATAGAAATTCCTGGCCAGAAGGTAAAAACAGTATGCAAATACAACCCTTACTCTCTGAAACTGGGTTGTTTACCTCCAGTTCTCCTGTCTTAGGAGCACCTCTGCCTTCCTCCCACTTATTGTGATTAATACCACAAACACATCAGACACACACACACACATACACACACACACACACACACACACACACACACACGTCTCCCTGGAAACACAATGTTACAATTTTCTTCTCTCTCAGGATACTCTGTGATGAGAACTATATTTAAAGGCCAAAATAGAACAAAGCTAACCTCCCTCATTGCAAATGCACAAGATGCCATTTAGAAAAACATTGATGCAATCACCCTGCCTCTGTTAAACAAGGGGTCCCTAATGTGGTCCGCGATCAAACTCCACTTCCTCGTTAAGAGCATATGCCTAAGGTAAGACAGAGCCTCCTTTGTTTAAAAAGAGGCTGTGTGAACTCTGCCACGAGTCCCCAGACACCCCTAAGTCCTCTGTTCTGAACTTGCAATTAATTCGTAAGAAACCAGGTACCACAGCAGCAGCGGTTTGACAGTAGATTCATTCAGCACCAGCCAGATGTGAAAGGCTTTGAAAGGGACCAAAAGGCACTCCTATTGCCCAGGGAGGCAGGAAACGGTAACCTCTGGTTTGCAGCCTTACCATCATCTGATAATGCCGTTTCTAATATATTTCAATTCACTTTAATAATAGCAGCTATTTTTTTTTGCAAAACTAAGGTTATTGATTAACCCAGAGCAAGTAGGAGGTCACTATTTGATTTGTTATATTTTTCAGCCTAAAATGACTTAAAAACAGCTCAATAGGAATGCTCACATCAATGATATTTTACTACTTTCTATGCTCTTTTTGAAGTGTGAATAGAGTTTCACAAATTAAAGGAAAAAACGTTTTCTTTAAAAAAAATTGTAGGTTATTTTCAGAGAATTTGCTCTGTGGAGAAGCATGATAAAAAGTCTTCCTCTGGGAAGACTGTATTAGAGTGTCACTAAAATCAGTTCTATTCAACCTGTATCAGCAATTTGGAAGATGTAGAGGATGACTTTTTACCGTTTGAAATTACACAAAGCTTAGAGGGATATTTAATGCAATAAGCTACTTCGAGATGAAAAATTATCTTGACATTAGAATCAATAATACAAAATTTGTCAGCAATAAATATGAAAATTTACATTTAGGATTTAATAATCAATTATGCAAGAAAAGAATAAAGGAGGCTGGGTTCCTTTGAATTCATATGAGAAAAATGCCTCAGAGTTTACTTTATCATAAGTGCACTAGGAATTGGCCATATGGTTTGGCTCTTAAAAATATAATTTCAGACTATATTAATAAAGTGTCATTTGTATATTTAATCATTTTGTATTTGCCCTAGTTGGACCATATCTGCAATATTACAGTAAACTCTGTACATTGCATTTTCAGAGTGACTGGACTTGTCCAAATGGTTCAAATATCAAGGAATTTTAAAATTCCATCAGAGAGTGTTAAACAAACTGAATACATTTCTTCTAATATTGCCTCCCAACCAGCATGGGAAAATACTGTTCAGCATCTATGCCTGATGGTCACTCATCTTGCTTAGAATATGTTTAGTTATACGGAGATCATTACTCTGCATTGTCAGGCAGGTCTCACTTTAAAGTCCTTTTGAATTCTTCCTTATGTTATTGCCACTCTTTAATCCTAGATTATTAGTAACCTATTTTTCCTTGCACTTTCTCTTGACAAACCATTATAGACTTGAAAACCTACTATGGCTTCTTCAGAGGATGTAGAGAGATTATTTCTTTCTTTCAGAAAAATCAATTTGCAAGAAAAAGAAATGTATTAGTCTGTTTTCATGCTGCTGATAAAGACATACCTGAGACTGGGTGATTTATAAAGGAAAGGGGTTTAATTGACTCACAGTTTCACATGGCTGGGGAAGCTTCACAATCATGGCAGAAGATGAAGGAAGAGCAAAGGGACGTCTTACATGGTGGCCAGCAAAGAGAGAATGAGAGCCAAGTGAAAGCAGTTTCACCTTTGTATAAAAACATCAACTCTTGTGAGACTTATTCACTACTGTAAGAACAGTATGGGGGAAACCACTCCCATGATTCAATGATCTCCCACCGTGTTCCTCCCACAACACATGGGAATTACGGGAGCTACAATTAAAGATGAGATTTGGGTGGGGACACGGCCGTACCGTAGAAAGAAAAGCTTATATTGATAAGCCAAGCTTATCAATACAATAATAAACACAGATATCCATCAAGTATTTAAGACCCCATGGTAAATACAGATTATAATTTCAGAAGGCAATTATTTAATAACTGACAAATAATCAAAGTTTTAAAAAACTTCTTCACCAATTTTTTTTTTTTTTTGGTCATTTGAGTGCCTTGGCTGATCTTTAAACATACTTAGCAAATTTACCTGAAGGACCCACTTCGAATTAGTACAGGATTCTCCTCAGCATTCATTTCCCATCTATTCAATTTCATGACTAAAACAAGCTGCAGCTGGTGGCTTGGGAATGAGTTTATTTTTGCTTTTAGGGAAATTTAACAAATAAGTGATGTTCTGACTGGTGAAAGTAATAATTTACTATTTAAATTAAATTATTTAATTAAATGATTAAAGGTCCTAATTACTATTTACTTCACTAAAGACTTACCACACACAGGTAGAGAAAAACTATCCCATGGAAGTTCAAGCTTTCCCTCTAAAGTGTAAGTCTGCTGAAACGAATTGACAATATATATTAACAGAAGAAAAGCCATAACACAGTTATTCGATCACAGTTTTATATGATATGAGCGCTTTCGCACTGATGACCCAAAGGCCCAGGGTGAACTATCCATTTTTACGCTTAGGTTCTATTAATCATGGACAGCCATATAGAAATATGATTAGGTAAAAGGCTACGATCTAATAGTAACAGACCGAGGGGGAAACACAGCAAGGCAGGTTAGAGCAATATTTTTAGAGTCACAGTTTTAGGTCTTATGGCTGGCTTTGGGGAAAAGGGATCCTGGTTTCTACAACCTCCTTAAGGAAGAGAGATTCTAGTTTCTATGTCTTGCCTCAGGGGGAAGTAAAGGATGAGAGACAGGAAGGCAGGAGAAGGCCAGAGAAAAACTTTGTTACTTCTGAGGTGTTCACTTTGGGGTATCATTGTCCGAGTCCAACGCTACCAAAGATCATGGGTTTTCATGTCACGTCATGTTCTTAATTAATGATTTAAGGCCTACTGAGAGAAAGAGGAGGAAGGAACATGTAAGAAATGGGAGCTAAAGAATTCTGAATTACAGCCAGCTCACTAATACCCCTAAGTATCAATATACCAAGCATGTTGAGAAAATCTCACACCTCAGCCCTCATCTCTTAAACATTCCACCTGCCTCTAACACAGGCAGTGATCTCAGAGGCAGTCCCATGTCCTTGGACTTACCTCCCAAAAGGAAATTTGTTATCCAGCACCCTCCTACATTCTTCAGACAGCTCTGACGTTTCCAGTTAGGACTTTCTTCAGTTTATCTCTAGCAGTATCAGAAAATATTTCCTTGACTTCCAAATTTAAGCAGACTTGTGCATAGAAATTCTACTTTTTTTTTTTTTCACTTTTGGTAAGTCTTAGTGTCAGGAGGCAAATGTCAGGGTTCCCTGAGGTCATTTGGAAATTGAGGATGTCCCCATGTGAGATATTGCCATAAGTGGAAAGGGCTCTGGGTGATAGACAAGAAAGGAAAAGAGAATAGGAGCCACGTGGAGACTGGAGGTCCTGGGTGAGAGTGCTGACAGGCACTGGGTGGGGAGGCCAAGGTTATTACCCTGTTAACAGGTTCCTTTGTAAATCCATCATTTGAGGG
This sequence comes from Colobus angolensis palliatus, assembly GCF_000951035.1. Lineage (NCBI taxonomy): Eukaryota > Metazoa > Chordata > Mammalia > Primates > Cercopithecidae > Colobus > Colobus angolensis. The sequence goes on from NW_012115488.1 coordinate 1,152,237, forward strand.
GAGTCCTGACGCAAGGTGTGGGAACTGAGAAAAGAGAAAACAGGAAATACACACCAACAATAAAAAGCAGGCTTTCGAATGAAGAACAGAACCTCCAAAATTTCAGCAATGAGAGATGTAAAATTCATCTTAGTCAGTGGAAACACTGACTAACGAGGTCAGCTAGCCATAATTTAATGTCCTTAGTTCACTCTCTCTTTCCCTTCCTCAAAAGGAAGAATAAGGAGAAAATAAAAACTTTTATTCATAGAATATAATATCAAATGAAGTGTATTTCAAAGCATTGCACAGAATTGACATCCTTGCTACTACAGTGCTGTAGTTAATTGTCTAGCCTATATGAAAAACTGAAAAATGAGAGAACAATGAAATGAAGCAGATGCCAAAGGATTCTGGAATGAGAACAAAACACAGCAATAATCCATAGGCAGATTTTCAGAAGTTTACAGATGAGAATCCTGAAATATTGATTCAGCATTTGTTTTGTTTAAGACTGTCTTAAGTACTTACAAAAAAAAAAAAAAACCTTAAAATATATACACCTAGTCAAAGATTCAAAGAGCAAAATGAAGCTATTTATCTCCAATCAATGTACAAGCATGTAAAATTTTTTTGTGGGTGACTAGATAAAGACAGAGAAATCTAGAAATGCCACAATCTTTTAAGGTTTTGAATTGCATTTCAGAGAATCTGATAGTACATGTTTTTCAGAAATTAAAGAGATGGTTCCCTTCTACTTTCTTTTCAATCGCTGCCTCAAAAACAGGGGACCTTTGTTACACTCCATGGTATACTGAGCGTATGTATGGGAAATATCCTGTGTGGCTTAGGATGAAATAAATAACCTCCTGTGGTCACAAGCCACTCTACAAAATGGCACTAAGAAAACTGAGCTTAAAGGCAGAGGCCTTTAAGCATGGCCTTTGGAATCAATTGGTTATTAACATTGTTATAACACAGTTTAATTTTTATATAAACATTAAATAACACTTATTCAACAAGCTTAATTTCAGGACTTTTCTTCCCATTTATCTCACAAGTTTAAAAAAAAAAAAAAGCAACAGAAAAGGTCTCCCCATATTAGAAGTCCTAGAGTGACAGAGGAAATGAGTCATCAAGATAATTTATGATCTTTCCCATAGCTTGCAATGCATGAGCATAATAATCCTTTGTTATTTGGTCAACTCAGAGACCAACTCCAAGACCTTGATGGAACACAATTAAAATAGGATTTCTGTAGACTCAAGTCTCTGCTTCACATCCAAAAATGGTTTTACCTTATTGCAATATACTCAATTAATTTTTTTTTTTTTTTTTTTGAGACAAAGTCTCGCTCTGTCACCCAGGCTGGAGTGCAGTGGCACAATCTTGAGTCACTGCAACCTTCACCTCTGAGGTTCAAGAGATTCTCATGCCTCAGCTTCCTGAGTAGCTGGAATTCCAGACCTGCACCATCACGCCTGGCTAATTTTTGTATTTTTAGTAGAGACGGGGTTTTGACATGTTGGCCCGGCTGGTCTCGAACTCCTGGCCTCAAGTGATCCACCTGCCTCGGCCTCCCAAAGTGCTGGGATTACAGGTGTGAGCCGCAGCGCCAAGCCTCAATTAATATTATTTACTATTTTTTACTTTTCTACTGTAGTCACAACAAGCTAGTCTCTGTAGGAAATTATTTTTAAAATGAATTTTTAAAAAGTTTATAGGTTTTACGAACTTATAATTGATAGGAGAAAAAGAGAAGTCCCAAACAGCTGGCATACTCAGTAAAGTTTATGCTGAAAGTCACAGGAGAGCTTCAAAGTATTAGAACAGAGAGAGAATTTGCCTTCCAACAGGTTTTTGTTTTATTTAAGAATTGAAGGCCGGGCGCGGTGGCTCAAGCCTGTAATCCCAGCACTTTGGGAGGCCGAGACGGGCGGATCACGAGGTCAGGAGATCGAGACCATCCTGGCTAACACGGTAAAACCCCGTCTCTACTAAAAAATACAAAAAACTAGCCGGGCGAGGTGGCGGGCGCCTGTAGTCCCAGCTACTCGGGAGGCTGAGGCAGGAGAATGGCGTGAACCCGAGAGGCGGAGCTTGCAGTGAGCTGAGATCCGGCCACTGCACTCCAGCCTGGGCGACAGAGCGAGACTCCGTCTCAAAAAAAAAAAAGAATTGAAGCTTCTGGATCAATGGGGAAAAACTAATCAGGCATGATGTTTAAAACTCTGGTTATTTTTGAGAATCTTTTGATAGGGAGCCAAAAAGATGTTCTTCAACTTATTTCCAGAGGAAAAAGTGTTCAACAATCTTAACGACCTAAAAGGTGTGTAGAGACATATATTGTTAAAGATAGTCTTACGTTTTCCCTAGCTTTGTAAAACTGTACTTTCTAAAAGCAACTGTACTTTCTAAATATACTATCTAGGTATAGTACATATTACTTTAAATATCCTCCCACCTGTGAAATGTCATTTAGCTTGACTGGGTGTTGAAGGGTGTCCTCCAGGCTCAGAGCAAGGATAGCCTTTCACATCCTGTCTCCTCTCAAACACTGTGTCTTAAGGCACGTATCCTCAACACCTTGGAAAATTGGGCAGGGCCTGGCCTTCTGTCTCCCACATTATTTATCATGTAGATGTGGTCTATTGACAATTCTAGACATCGTGCATGGGAAAAGGGGTTTTTAAGTTAAGCCATCAACCTCTCTCCTGAGCAGCAAAAAACTCCATTCTATTTGGCAGTATTTGCTGAGTCAAATTCTGGTTTGGTAAAAATATGTTAAGAGTGGATCCAATTCAGTCCTGAAACACATCTATGCACTCCATGAGGAACACGCTGGATATTGTTTAAGTCAGTGCTTTTAGTCCTGGCTATGTTAGCCCACTTACCTGCCTTCCAGGAGACCACTAAACCACATGTCTGCACACGAGCACAGGTGTGTGCTCATCACACACAGTTCTTATATTACATGAGTTAGCTCCCAATTGCTCATTAGAATGTTAAATGCATTTTCCTAAAGGTTAAGCACTTGCCAAATTATGTGAAACATAAAGATTAAGAATATTTTTTCCCATTCCCAGACCATGGGCCTGTAGGAATGAAAAGGTAATAATACCTTTTCTTCATATATTATGAGAGTCATGGCCAACACTGCTTTAACAAAAGACAAGTTAGCAAGAGAAAAGCATAACAAAATTATTTAACAGTTTTCCAAGACATAGGAGCCTTTAGAAACAGAGACCCAAAGACCCAGGAAAAACTGTGTTTTTATGGAAAGTTTGATGAGGAATGGACAGCCATGTGGAAATGTGATTGAACAAAATGGGTGTGATCTAATGGCAATAAACTGAGGGTGGGGTGATGGGGAGCAGTGTGGGAAAGGGCGTGGTATCCCAGCAAGGCCTGTCTGTTCAGGATCTTCTTGGCTTCTCTGTCTAGCATTCCTTCCCACCACACATGGGGCAGAAGTTCTCTGGAATGAGGGTCTTATGACCTATTTTGAGGCAAGGTAGGTCAGATAATTCTTTTACAACCATGCTTCACACAGAAAGGCGGAGGAAAGGCAGAGTGATCTTGCTTCTGAACCCCACCCAGTATCCTTCAGTTCAAAGCACTTTGGGATAGTGTTTTCTGAGCCTGGACAGGCTTCAGTTTTTGGTTCAGAAAATGTGATCACTAAGTATATACAACAGCGCTCCTGACCCACATTAGTAAGGCATATGCTTTTTTGCAGTTTCCTAGTGACAGTCAATCCCACTTAATCATATGAGAATAATAAATGTATTTGTAAGATGCTTGGCTAGATCTTGAAATATTGTTTACTGCAATGAATTTGAACCAAGTTACAGCCACTATGTGGAATAACTGGGAACAAAAGGGAGTATTTTTTAAAAATGATCCACTACACAACTAAGAAACAGTAAGGTGCACATAAGTCCCGTATAGAACCAACAACTCAGAAGAAACCAGTGCAATCACAAAATTCTACTGTATTTTCCCATTGCTCAGATGCTTATAATCCCTTTTCCAGGAAAGTGTTTCCAAAATCTGATTCTCTTAAGGCACACAATTTGTGCACCCATGCACTGCTTCCAAGTTGGGCACTTCTACTTAGAAAGATTTCTACAATATGTGGGATTGACTCTTAAGTTTATTTAGGTTAAAAAATTGGTAACTAGTCAGGGTGTTTAATAATAACAAAACACCTAGACCTGATGATTCAGGTGCTAAACCTAACATTATGTCAATTTAACAAATAATAAATAATTATTTTTTTACTTAAAGGATGAGGTGGGGTGGAAGAAGCAGATTTTTTTAATAGTCTACTATGAGTTATGTATTTTACACACAGTATCTTCCTTCCACTACATAACAAGTTCTGTTCTTATCCCTTTCTTACTTAGAAAGAGGACATAGAGACTCAAAGAAATTATTAACTAGCCTGATGTCACACAGCCAGTAGTCAGCAGAGCTGAAATTTGGTATTTGCTTGGCTGCAAAATCCAGGCTCTTTTCAAAACTCCAAGCTGTTTCTTTCTTACCCAAGTTGGGTTGATATTGCCCAAATGAATAGTAAGCCAAAAACCTAAAACCAAGGAAAGGCAGGGGGAATGTCCCTGTGTGTTCCACGTTTACTGTATTCTTTCCTGGCAGCTTAAATAACCACAGAATCCCTGGTGATCCTAAGCATTTGACAATGACTGTGAGAAGCACTTGCATTGAAGAACTAACTAATCAACTAAATCACTCCAACATGTAGTACGTTGCAGCCTTCATTTCACGGTGTGCCTGGGAAAATGAGATATAAAAGAGAGAAAGTACTTCAGGTCCTTCTATTGGAGTGGAAACATAAAAGAGGAGGTTAAGCAGTAACACATATGAACAGTCATTTGCAATTACTTCTAACGCAATGTGGATCCGTGGGTCATATGATCAACTAGCAGTTCGGGCACTTCAAGGCATAATAATTTCTTCTCTTTTCATAGATCAGAGTCATAGAATAACTCTCCCAAGTCATAGGTTTCTACATGTCTCTACAATTAGCCTTTTGGCGCTACCCAGTCTGCTTTTTAGCCTTTTAAGTGATCTTCTAACACTTTTCTCCAAAACCTTATGCCTGTGGTTTGCCAAATCTCCCACAGGTCTTTTTCTTAGGAACCACTTTCCTGTTCCTTACTTAGAATTGCTCCCCCTTATTCATGGCAGGACTAAATTTAGCATTTGGCAATCTTCTTAACGACAAGATGTAAATCACGTATTTAAGATTACAGTGAATTTCCAAAATGGTTATGTATACAGATGAGCCCAAAAAGTCCAGTTAATAAATGATCTCTCTGAATTGTGGAACTGAGATACCTTTGAGCCTATCTCTCGACACAATTTATAGCACTGTTTTTTTTTTTTAATCAGAAAAAGAATGTGTTCCCAGTTCTATATTCATTTATTTACTCAATACGTATTAACGAATGCCTACCTGGGGTCAGATGGTATGGATAAAATAGTAAGTAAAAACCATAAGTTTCTGGAGCGTTCAATATAGTGGTTGAAACAGTCAATTAAACACATTAATATACACCCCAAAACATGTGATGAGACAGTGCAGGATGCTACTGAATACACTGCAGGGATATGTCACAACCTAAATAATAAACAAGAGAAAACCAGGTAAAAGTAGTGACAAAGGGAAGGGGAGAGGTGACAGGCAGAAAGAACATGCGTGTTCTTTCTATATAGTAAAAATAAATGAAAGGGAATAGAGAAAATTAAATAGCCTGGAGGAAGCTATCCAATGTAAAGTCAGGATCCCTTTCTTAGTTTTAGGAACTGAGCACATTTTTAGGCTCAGAGCTTACTGACTGTGGGAGAGGCCAGGTTCCTAAGGAAAAGGACCCTGCAATATCATGGTAATTATAAAAAGTAGTAATTCCCCCAACCTTCTCCAAAGGAGGCCAATTGCTTATTTAACTGTGCTACTGAAAAAGGATAATACTCAGATATGTTGTGGTCTACAGTACATAGGGTTGAAGTTGACATTGGTACCAAGGAACCTAAAGCATCAAGATGGCAAGTTGTTTCCATCGAGCTTTTTCTACACTAGGAAAGGCAGTGATTTGTCATGATTGGAATTGGCACGAATTCTGAGACAGGGCTTCAACCAACACCACTATTTAAGGCTTACAGAGTGTTTGATGCACTAACATGGCATCCTATCTGTCACTCAATCAAACAAAAGAACACACTTTAAAATAAAAGTGAGGATGCAGTGGGCACATCCCCATGGGATTCACTGACCCTATCACATACTAGAGCACCTGGAAGTTGTCAGGCTGAAAAACAACAAAACATCCTTGTATTGATGCAGCTCAAGTAGTGGTTTGGAGATGATGCTCATGAAGATGAGGTACATTCCTGCAGCACGCAGTCAACCACAAATCGATGACTATCATTTGATGCTTTGTCCTCACTGAAATCCAGAAGTCAAGAAATCAAGAGCAGAAACAGGAGTGGCCCCATTTATTATTGTACCCAGTAATCTGCTTCATATATGGCTAGGGTTTACTAGCATGCAGTAGCTGCAAAGTCTTCTTAAGATGTAGGTACAAAGCTGGTACGGTGTTGTTTCTGCCACGTTTCACCGGTTAAAGCAGGTCACAGGGCTAGTCCGTAGTCAACAGGTATCCATTGACCTTTCCAGCATAAAGAGGCTTACTGTAAAAACTCACCATCTTGATGCTTCAGGCCCTCAGGTGTCAATGTTAACTTGGACGTTGTGTCCTGAATTCCTCAAAATATTCCAGTATTCTCCCTTCCCTGGAATACAGTTACATGAGTTACAGTATTGTCATAGGCCCCACTGGGGAAGTCTGGGGGAATTATTTTTACTCTATATACATACCATGATGCTGCAGGTTCCTTCCTCCTGGGGACCTGGCTTGAATATGTTGCCCCCTTCAGGGACAAAAAAAGAGCATGAATACTGGGAGCGCAATTCCCTGGGAGCCACCAACGTGTCAGACTACAATACTCTCCAAAACTGAACTCACCATTTCCCTAACATTAGGGACTGGAAATCAGGTTCTATCCTGTTTCAAAGGCAGTGACTTAAGTAATCTTCCAACACTGTATAGGAAAGCACCTCTAGGGTAAAGTGAGGGCTCCCCTTCTAAGCACACAATACCTGTGGTCTCCAAGGTAGGATTACAGACTTGGGGTTGATTAGTACAAATATCCTAGGTCTTTTCTTGTGTGGTCCTGTATTTCTGCCTTAGGGTTTTGTGTTTTTGTCAAGTAAACTTTTTCCTGGTAACTGTAGATCCTGTAAATATTCTTAATGTCTAGCTCCTCTGACACTTCTCTCTCTCATTTTTATTTATTAATATTTGTGGATAGGTAGAGGAGGGAGAATCAGGAGTAAATAGTTTCCTGTTTTCATAATTAAGAACAAGAGTTTGGTTCTGTAATTTAAGGCTAGGGTTGATGAGGGAAGTCAGTGAAGAGAGGAGAGGATGAACAATGTAATCTAGGAAACTTTTCAAATTATATACTTTGCTTTCTCAAGTTAGCAGAGAGTAGAGAGGGGGAATTTGAGGACCACCATCATTATCTTTTTAATGCAGAGCATGTTGCATATATAATCCTTACTTTCCCAAACTTTATTATTGAGGGATATTTATCTATAATTTTCATCTAAACCCTAGTTTATCATTTATAATTTTAAAATTCTTTTAACCACAAAATGTTTCACAGAAGCTGACTTTTAGCAGTTAACATGAGCTATCATTGCTTTTTTTTTTTTTTTTTTTTTTTAAGAGACAGGGTCTCCACATCCTGCCCCAGCTGGTCTCAAACCCCTGGGCTCAAGTGATCCTTCTGCCTCATCCTCCAAAGTGCTGGAATTACAGGCATGAGCCACTGCACCTGACCCATCATTGCTTTTTGTGGAAGTTTTTCTTGTGTCTGTACATACCTAATAGGTAAGATAAAGTATGAGATACAGTATGAAAATCTTGAAGACATAGAAAGTTGTTTAGAAAGAAACTTGAAATTTGACAAAAAGTAAAAGTATTTTCAGTACCCTATCTGTAGGCCTCTTTAGATACCTAAAATCACATTGTTAGTTTCTCAATGGGTAGGATTTATGCAGTTATCCTTCACACGGTGACCTTAAGGGACGTAGTCTCTGGGCCAAATTATTATTATGCGTGAACTAGAGGTTTCTGGGTTTTCTGCATACCACCAAACTAGCTTGAGGCTTTGATCATGCTAAAAATCAACAGTCCAAAATGTGTCAGTGTACCCCTGCCAAACTCACAGTGAACAGGGTCCCCTTGATAACTCAAATTCCAATTCAGAATTTGGATTCTAAATGGAACCAAATATTAAAACATTGAACAGGAGATGATAAACAGTTGACAAAATATAAAAATATGCTTAACTCCTCTCAAAGTGACATGGAAATTCAAACTACGCCAGGACACTATTGTTGATTGTTACATAGGCAAAGGTTTAAAATATTCCTAGTAAACAATTTTGAATACTCTATAGGAAGACAGGCATGCTTACATATTGTTGACAGGGGCATAAATTGGATATTTTGTGATACAACTGTTATTATTTTTAAAGACTTTCTTTGTTTTCTACAAAGATTTCAGGAAGTGTTATGGCTCTATTTTACTCTAAAATGCAATCTTGAAAACAAATTTTTAAAGTTTTTAGAAAATCATGTTCAATCTAATCTCTTCCCGCGCTGTTCCCCAAAAGCATTTCTTACTTTTTTCTCCCCGTCTATAATCATCACCAAATTTGACCATTTCCATCACTATTGACCTCTGCCTCCAGTCCACTAAAATGATCAGATATCCTGGAACTGAATCAGTGTGGTGATTAACTTGTTGATTACCAGTCCAAAAAATTCAGTAAGTATTTTGCATGTCTTGCCAACATTTTAAATTTGAGTACTCAGGAGGCTGAGGCAGGAGAATTCTTTGAACCTGGGAGTTGGAGGTTGCAGTGAGCCGAGATTGTACCACTGCCCTCCAGTCAGGCTACAGAGCGAGACGGTCCCCCGCTCCTCCCAAAAAAATTTGGGAGTGTTCACATAAAAATTCTGTATTTCTGGCCATCCTTAAATACTGGAAACTGAGTCTATATTTACATATAGTATCAATATAATAGAGCTGATGAGCAGCCACTGAAAAAAGTCACATGAAAAGGAGCTTAAGAAATATAAAATCTGACTGCACAGCCATGTGCCCAGTAACAACTAACTCTATCCATATGCAAGAAGGGGAGAATGAGATCTTATGGGTTGCTAGTGATCTCCACAATACCAGTAGATATACAGTTTATCTAAAGCAAACACAAAATGCACATGGTATTCAACATTTTTTAAATGATTTTTTTATTCATTAGCGGATGACCTTTCAAGAATGAGATTCCAGTTCCAAAATGGCAGCAGAATATATATATATATATATATAGAGAGAGAGAGAGAGAGAGAGAGAGAGAGAGAGAGAGAGCTGAGATTTTCACCAGTAATGTGACAGAACTCATATACGAGGATGAGACAGTTCCTAGGGCCACAGAGAAGTTAAAAAAACTGAACAGATGGTAAGAGAATCAGATTCCAAGTATGAGATGTCCCTCTCCCATTCTGCCTGGCACTAAGCTGCTGGGAAATCTCGCCCCAACTCACAGTTTCTACACTGGAAAGGTGAGTTTGAGGTGGACAGCCAGCTTCCCCCCCATCTTGAGTTCCCGGGCAGAAGACCTGTCCCTGCTTTAACTCATGGAAGTATTGCGAGTGCCTGAAGGAAGACATGTCCCTGAGGACAGGCAGAGACAAACAGGGGAGGCAGAACTACCATCCCCAGCCCTGGAAACTCTGCTCTATAAATAGGCCAAAGGAAACACCAAATTACAGTGGCTGTTGAGCAGCACCATGCTGTACGAGGTATGTTCCACAGGTCCCTGGATACAAACCTCCAGTCAGCCTTCCTAGACTGCCAGGATAATCCCTTTGCGACCTCCCCATTCAGGATAGACAGCACTCTGAACATTTGCTACAGGTGAGATCAACCTGGGCTTAAAGTGGTGCCTAGAGCTGAAACGGAGGCAGCAACCTAGCCCTAAAGATGTGCTAAACAAACATATCCAATAAATAATGAAACAAGTTGTACAGAGGAAACGGGAGTAAATAATTAATCCCTCAATGTGAGGCCATAGACATATACCCACAAGTGACAACATCAAATAGAAAATCAAGAGTGAGGGCTTGCTATGGTTTAGCTCTGTGTCCCCACCCGGATTGCATATCGAATTGTAACCCTGACATATTGAAGGAGGGGCCTGGTGGGAAGTGATTGGATCATGGAGGCAGCATCCCCCTTGTTGTTCTCATTATAGAGTTCTTATGAGATCTGATGGTTTGCAACTGTGGCACTTTTCCCCCACACCCTCTCCTGCTCTGCCATGGTAAGACATTCTTGCTTCCCCTTCACCTTTCACCATGATTGTAAGTTTCCTGAGGCCTCCAAGTCATGCTTCCTGTTAAGCCTATGGAACTGTGAGTCAACTAAACCTCTTTTCTTCATGAATCACCCAGTCTCAGGTAGTTCTTTATAGCAGTGTGAGAACAGGCTAATACAGGAGTCGAAGCACATGTGGAAGCTTGATGAAGAAAAACAGCTACGTGCTATAAAAATACCAACCCATTAGGCCTGATGTCACCCAAATTGCTGGTGATTCTCAGTGAGTCAGTTTATGGTGCACCATCAAACTCCTACTGTGGTTTACACAGGGTTTCTGGCACTGCTGACATTTGGGGCTGGATAATTATTTGTTGTGGGTGTCATCCTGCGCATTGCAGGGTGTTTAGCAGAATCCCTATCTATACCTACTAGATGCTAGCAGCACCTTCCCATCCTCACCCTCCACTGTGGCAAGCAAAAATGTCTCTAGACATGGCTAGGTGTCCCCCAGAAGCAAAATCGTCACCAGAACACTGGCTGAAAACCAGTGGTTTAACTATAAATCAGAACTATGATTTTCATAAAACATGCTTTCATTGACCTCTTCTTATGGATGTATGGTTAACCCTCTATTTAATATTTAAACAGGTTCAATACAACACCACCTGCGTTCTGAAAGTGATTTCTATTAGCATCAGTAGTCTCTTTCCTTACTTTAGATTGGATTCTGCTGCTTCAGATGTTTTCAGTCATGGTTTATGAATCATGCTTGACATCAAAGTTTGGATTATTAGGTTAAGTAAAAAGCAATTTGAAAATGGGCCAGTGGTGACAAAAATAAGACATTTATGATGAATGTAAATTATGCAGGGTCTTAAAGTTGTAAAGAGTCAGAAACCCCTATTTTTGAAGAAAGTTGACTGTGTATCAGTTGAGCTTTAACTCAATACTAATACCTCGAGTCCAGAATTTGTCTAATCCTGTGGAGATCCTTGCTCATCTCTGACAAGATCAAAAAGTCACCAAGAAAAAAGGTTAAAACATTTTTTTCTACTTAATTTTTCTGCCTTTGGATTTAAACAAATAATTATCAAAGCACTAGCTAGATTCTATGGAGACTACAAGGTTACTTCTTTCAAGGGGCTGATGGCAGGGGGTAAGAGAGGGGAAGGTGGTTGGGAGCCTTAGCAAGACTTCATGCTCCTTCCCACCAAACTATTCTGACGAATTTAAGGAGAAAGGTCTTGTCACCTAGGATTGAAGAGTATTTCCTTATGGCTTTATCCCCTTGCATTCAGCCTGACAGCAGTGCCTGCCTAGCTCATAAAAAAATTTCCACACCCACAGCCTCTTATGCCTGGGTAGCCACATTTTCTCTCTCCGCCCCGCCCTTGGTAATGATAGCTGATTGGATTGAGATGAACACGGGGACCCAAGGACATCTAATTAGCAGTGACTTGTGACATTGTTCCTAAAAGATAAGCTAGACCAAATGTATTTCCTCTTGAGAATTTAATCTAGGAACTATCCAGTGGAAACTGAAGTTAATAAACTCCATGGAGGAATGGGCCATGAGGCAGTCAGGGCTTTAACATAGACTCAGAGCTATAAGGCGTTATGTCAAACTAAAGTTATGAATAAGAAACACATCTATGAGCATACAGAATCTAAAAATTAGAACACATATATTCAGAGGAGAAGAAAAAATAAATCACTTGGGGCGAAAATAAAAAACAAAAACTATTTTTTAATTCCCCCCTCCCTTTTCACCAGAATTATCGTAACAACTCCAACAAAGGATAATATTGTGGACTCGTTAAGTAGGTCTGTTGTAGAGTCAGGCAACCTGGGTTTAAATTGCAGCTTGTCTACTTAATAGCTGAAGGTTCATAATTATGCAAATTAGAAAACTCTTTATGCAGCAGTTTCCTCCTGCCTCAGAATCTGGAGAGGATAAAACTGAAAGAAGCGCTTTTAAGAATCATTTTCTTATTATTAGGTGAGATTTTGGGGATGCTCACCACCTTTTGTTTCCAAGTCACTGACATTTTCTGGATGCTTCAGTGTCCCGGTAACCTTTCTAGTCCCTGAGTATGCTTTTAAAAGCACCTACCCATTGGAAACTAGTCTCTAGCTGAGATATCACACTGCTGGGGGGCTTTGGAGCCAGATGTCACTTTAGAGGACACTGACTACTCAAAACCTCCCGTGTTCCTGCACAATGCAGCTCCACCTCCTCCAGCCGTAGCTCTTTTTTTCCAAGATAATCGCTCTGGTCCTGACAGAGTTATTGATTTCAAACATTTCCCTAAAATACAAGTTTCCAAATTCAGTTTATTTTCTGTCTCTCACTGGAATTTTCTGCATATGTCCCTCCTCTTGGACTCTCCCGAATCCTCCCCTCCTACAAGGTCTTCCGTGAACTTTTCCCTATTCATTCCACCACACATTAGTCTTGCCTTACTCGAGTCTCCCTGTGTGTGCAGCTCATTTCCACCTGTGTATGCTATCTGTGGCGTTATTTCTAGGCTTCAAGGTCTGCACCAGATCGCTCCATGCTGTCTAGTACTGTGCCTCAAACACTGTGTTTAGTGAACAACTGTTCATTCTTTTGGGGAGGATCATATTTGTGTCAATTTGCCACAAGACTCAGCAATATGGTGAAAAACCACCAAAACCATCAAAAAGAAGTTTTATTCATGACTTGTGGGGGTCAGGGAAGATCATATTGTTTCAGGTTGGATTGTCTAGGAAGCAGATTCTGGGATGCGGATTAATAGGCAGGAGGTTTATCAGGCAAAACTCTCATGGTCAATCACTGCAGAAGGGGAAGGAAGGAAGGAAGGGAGCAGGATTGGGCAGAGAGGGAAATCAGGCTGCAGAGCAATTATAACAAGACCTCTGCAGACCCCATGGGTGACCCTGAACCGAGCATAGCCCTTCAGAGACTTCCCAAATGGGAAAAAGGGCTTTACACCTGTTCCCACCCCACTGACCAGTTTTTAGATGTGGATTGGCCTGGGAAGGGGCGGGTCTCTTCAACTGAGGCAAGACCCAGAGAGGGCTGACAATGGAAGCCTATCTGTTGGCATCATTCCCAGCAGCTGGAGGAATTTGTCCTTTGAGGATCTGGGAGACACAGCACAGAATCCAAAACAGACTTCTGCAAAGGCTTAAGAATCCTGGAGCTAGAGAGATCCAGTCTAGACAGTATGAGACAAGGTCCGTATTTGTGGCAATAACCTGCTTTTGATTCTTCAGCAGGTTCTCTCTTGCCCATGTCATAAAGTACACACACTCTTCTGCCTGGTATCCAAGCCCTGCAAGGGACAAATCCAAAAGCACAAGAATGATTTCTCCTTGGCTCATGATTTTTCCTCCATATTCATCCTTTGACACTCCAAGCCCTGTCCACCGTGGAAGCCAACTCATTTCTCCCATCTTCTCCACTGAGCCCTCGCCCCAGCATTTGCCGCCAGCTCCTGCCCAGGCACATGTAGATTGTTCCACCTGCACCATTCATTCGGGCCCCTGAAAATTACTACTGTGTGTGGCTGTATACCTAGGAGATGTGTATAACCTGCTCTGCCTATGAGATATTAAGCTCCTTGAGGGTGAGAACTGTGTTTCTAACACTTGGCAGAGAGCCGAGTGCACAAGAGTCATCCAAAATATACTTACTCCTCAAAACCAGACCCATCTCAGGTCAGCAGTGTAAAAGAAAAAATGCTCACGAATGAGCCTCACTTGGCTCTCTTCTCACATGGGTTCCCGTGCTTCAGTAAGAACTCAGAAAGCACAGTTCATGAGATAAAGAAAAAGGGGAAAAAATAAAGGGAAAGGCCCCTGCTCAGATGTTCTCCTCGCTCACAGCGTACTTCAGGACAGGAAATAGAGACTTCCTGCCAATTCAAAAGACATTATTTTTGTAAAAGCTTATCCACAGGCATGTAGAAAGAGGTACACACGAAATGAGTTCATCGTATATCATATGAATTGGTTAAAATTAAATTCAAGTAAATCAGAAAATTTTGAAGAGCCACACCATTTTAAAATTCACAGTCATTTCCCGAAAGTACCGTCTGGTAAAATTGGCTTATCACCTCACTTTTAATACACATATGTGATTTCCTGCTTACAGCATTTCCCCAAGGAATGAAAAAAAAAAATTACAACTGGGAAAGTTTTATAAGAGGGATTATCTATGGTTCCTGAATAAGAAGCCTTCTCCCTCTCCAAGCACACCTGCATCTCCTAATGACCGATTTACGCAATTTTCCTTTCTACTTGAATCAAAAGTGGTAATAAATGTTGTACATGTCTCAGTAAGTTTTTTAATTTTGTATGTACTGGTTCGTGGAAGTGACTCCATCTAATTTACCAGAGCGGAGGGGTAGGTTTACATGGAGCAATTAGGGATAAGATAGCCAAAGAGACAAAGTCAGTTGAAAAAAAAAAAAATCTGTGTGTCTGGCTTTCTGTATGAATTATGACTATTCAAGGGGGAAAAAAATCTGAACATTTGCCAAAAAGACTGGTGTGTAAAGGGACAGCTGGAGTTTTCTGTTAGAGGTTACAATGCATTGCTTGTTCCGTAAGGGCAGAATGGAATCACTTACCACAGCGACCCACACATTGCTTGAGACACTGGCACATCGATACCTCACGAAGCATTTTCTTCAAAGGAAAAGAACCAGATATTTCAGGAAAGTCATTGAAGATGCTTTGACCACAGACATGCTGACCTTACTGGTAGAGATTTGTAGCCTTTGTGGCATGTGGACTCTGTCTCTATAGATGCCTTCATTGTGCTATAATTTTTATACAGGATGTATTGTTTGAACTGCCAACCCTAATTCTAATTCCCTTGGGGACTCAGGAAATTCTAACTAAATAAAATAAAACCCCATTGTATTTTTCCTTGTTTGAGATGCAAATATGCAAATAACATTTTTAACAAGAATATGAATAAACACAGCACATGACACATAGTTGGAACTTTCAGTGGGACTCTAAAACTGAAATAATTTCAACAGCAAAGTAAAAGTGAGGGAAGAAAAATGAAAATTGGACCAAAACCATGTTAAAACATCTATCATGAGAACCAGAGACTCTGCCACCACTGTGCTAGGTGTTCCCAGCAGGTCTGCTTGCTCATCAGCCCTGAGAACAGCACTAACTAATCCTGCAGGGGCAACTCTCTCTACCAGGGTCAAATGTGGACACTTTGGAAGAATCATATCTTTTTAACCCCAGATTTAAACAAACAAACAGAATATTTTTTTTAAATTTACTTTAATTTCTGGGATACATGTGCAGAACGTGCAGGCTTGTTGCATAGATATACATGTGTCATGTATCAACCTGTCATCCAGGTTTTAAGCCCCACATGCATTAGTAATTTGTCCTAATGCTCTCCCTCCCCTTGCCTCCCACTCTCCCGTCAGCTTCCAGTGTGTGATGTTCCCCTCCCTGTGCCCATGTGTTCCCATTCTTCAACTCCCACTTATGCGTGAGAAAATGCAGTTTTTGGTTTTCTGTTCCTGTGTTAGTTTGCTCAGGACGATGGCTTCTTCCAGCTTCATCCATGTACCTGCAAAGAACATAAACTCATTCTTTTTATGTCTGCATAGTATTCCATGGTGTATATGTGCCACGTTTTCTTTATCCAGTCTATCAGTTGACTATCAATAGTCTATCTATTGATGGGAATTTTGGTTGGTTCGAGGTGTTTGCTATTGTGAATAGTGTTAGTGTTGCAATAAACATACATGTGTGTGTGTCTTTATAGTAGAATGATTTTATAATCCTTTGGATATATATCCAGCAATGGGATTGCTGGGTCAAATGGTATTTCTGGTTCTAGATCCTTGAGGAATTGTCACACTGTCTTCCACAATAGTTGAACTAATTTACACTCCCACCAACAGTATAAAAGTGTTTCTATTTTTCCACATCCTCACCAGCATCTGTTGTTTCCAGACTTTTTAATGATTGCCATTCTAACTGGCATGAGATGGTATCTCATTGTGGTTTTGATTTGCATTTATCTAATGACCAATAATGATGAGCTTGTTTTTCAATATGTTTGTTGGCCACATAAATGTCTTGTTTTGAGAAGTGTCTATTCATATCCTTCACCCACTTTTTGATAGGATTGTCTGTTTTTTTTCTTGTAAATTTGTTTAATTTCCTTGTAGATTCTGGATATTAGACCTTTGTCAGATGGGTAGATTGCAAAAACTTTCTCCCATTTTAACAGAAAACATTTTAAAGACTGATTTCACAAATCAGTTTTAGTGAGCCATGATCTGTTCACTATATATAATTAATGTTCACATCCTAGATTCCCCAAATTAGCAGAACAGTCAGACTCCATCTCATTGGTTTAGCCTATCAGGACATATTAATTAAAACATTTATCTCATATTTAATTTGCCTTAGAAAGCCATATGTTTAAATAAATACTCATGATGCCTATGGAGGGAAAAAATATTTTCTAAGTTCAGGACTTGGAGCATAAACCAAGTTCAGGCCAAATGGAGCAGACTCTGGGATTTACAGTGAGAGCCTTCTAGAGGGCTGTTAGCTGGAGACTCCATTTGGTTTCCTTAATTGTGGCATATGTACCAGTGCTTGTGTTGTCTCAGACCATGGCCAGCACTGAAGCTGCAATGATGGCCCAGGAGTTATTCAAATTCAAGGGCAACTCTGAATCATATAACTGAGAGTGGGCCACTCTCTTGCCGTTAAACAACCCCCCACATTCTTTTTAGATCTTTAGCATTTGTCGTGACACTTAAATAGGAAGAAATAACTATAGTAGATAAATGATGTTTTCCAAAAAGATTCCAGCTATCAGAAGAATCTTCTATCATTTAAAATGCCTACTGTCAGGTATACTGAATAAAAATAATCTATTACAAAATATTTGAATATTCATATTAATGATAAAAGATCTAAAAGAAAATAAGAGAAGTCCATATTATGTTTAATGCTCTATTTGTTCAGATCACATATTGTTCCAGAAGGTAGTTCATTACTATTTCTATTGAAGAAATCACCTTCTACTTCATTCATGAGGTTTGCTTTCTTTATTATTCCACTGACTAAGGGAGTCCATTTAGCATTTTGTCATTATTACATTTATTCACATTTTACTCTACAATAGCTTATATGACAGTACATATTTCTTAGAATGGGTATTGTTTGTAAATTTTTACTCAAAAAACAAAAAAGGACATCCCTGATCATTGATTTAAAAACTATAATTTGTAGCCACAATTATTATCATCATCTCAATTTTTAAAATTGTGATCAAATATGTACAATATAAAATTTACCATTTTTAAGTGTATAGTTCAGTAGTAGTAAGTACATTTACATTGTTGTGCAACCAATCTTGAACAATTTTGATTTTATAAAACTGAAACTCTGTACCCATTAAACAAGTTCCTATTCCCCTCTCCACCCAGCCTGTGGCGGTCACCATTCTACCTTTTTTTCTAGGATTTTGACTACTCTTGACACTTCATATAAGTGGAATCATGCAGTATTTATCTTTTTGTGACTGACTTATTCCACTTAGCATGATATCCTGAAGGTTCATCCATGTTGCAGCATGTGTCCGAATTTCTTTCTAAGACTGAATACCATTCTACTGTATGAATATACTGCATTTTGTTTTTCCATTCATCCACAATGACCATCTGAGCTGCTTTCATCTTTTGGCTATTGTGAATAATGCTGCTATAAACATACATATGTAAATATCTCTTCAAGATCCTGATTTTAATTCTTTCCGACATATACCTAAATGTGGAATTGCTGAGTCATATGGTAAATCTATTTTTAATTTTTTCAGGAAGCACCATACTGTTTTCCAAAGCAGCTATGCCATTTGACATTCCCACCAACAGTTCACAAGGGTTCCAACTTCTCCACATCCTAAGCAACACTTATTATTTTCTGTTTCTTTGACAGTAGCCAACCTGATGGATGTGAGAAGATATTTCATTGTGGTTTTGATTTCCACTTCCCTAATTATTTGTGATATCAAACATCTTTTTATATGCTTGTTGACCATTTTTCTGTCTTCTTTGGAGAAATGTCTATTCAAGTCCTTTGCCATATTTTAATCAGGTTATTTGAATTTTTGTATTGTTGAGTTGTACAAGTTCTTTGTATATTCTAGATATTAAGCCCTTATCAGACATATGATTTGCAAATATTTTCCATTTTCTCTAGGTTGCCTTTCACTCTGTTGATTGTGTACTTTGATGCACAGAAGCTGTTTATTTTTTTTAGAAGTTTTTGATTCTGATGCGGTGTAGCTCATCTAGTTTTACTTTTGTTGCCTGCAACCACAGTTCTTCAGTTAGCTTTGTACATTGTATACAAATTAATTAGAATTCTATATCCATCATTGAATTTAGTGCTGCTCCCATTTGGCAATAATTTCCAGTAGTTTTTCAATGTTTTTGCTTGATGGATGAGATGATGACATAATTTTAAAGGATTAATTGAGTTGATGAAAATACAGAGATTAGGGTATATTTAGAGAAAAGAATTTTTTGCCCAGACAAATTTATGCTACCCACTTTTTTCCAGTTAAAAGTAGAAGGATTTTTAAATTACCGTATATTTTAGCTTTCCTAAGCATAATAAAAAGGGAGAATATCATGCTTTAAATATATAATCAGAAATCTATGCATTTGAAACCAATCAACCAATCAAAGCAAGAGATATTATTACTTTGTATAAGTACAATTAACACAATCTGCCATTCTCCAAAAACCAAATCTTTTGATCTACACTGGGACTAAACAGGAGTTTCTTTGTATACTCTTAGAAGCCCTGAGTGCTGAGAAGCTAACTATGCCGGATAAAATATTAAAGAAGCTCTCTTTGTGTTAAGAGAGTTATTTCTCAACATTCATGCAAGACTTAGTACCCCACATTGGTGAAAGTACTACTGTAGGATCATAGTTTCCTGGTGAGAAATATTGTTGCAAACTCTCAATAAAGCATATGTGTGTTTATAGGAAAAGGAAGAAAAGAGTAACAAGAAAGTACAAACATTCATTATTCTTTTTTAATCACCACCATTAAAATCTTTTGTTTATTTCCCTCTATTTCTTTGTGGCATGTGTTCAAAGATCTACACTGTGGTGTGCTGTGTTACTGTTTTTGGCTCAATGCTGTATTTAGGCAATCAGAAGTATGTTAGTTTCCTTTTTTTCCTTGATAATCTAACAACTACTGGAGTGAATAAAGTTTAGGGTCCACTCTCTTCCATTGCAGATTGGTTCTGCGATGAAATCTCTGCAGATCATTCAAAGTCTCAAGCCTATCTCAGACTTTGCTGCCTTTTGTCACTTGATTTTCAATTTACTGGGAGAAAGTGTATTCCTGATGGTCATGAGTAACTTCTTGTTCCTATGTTTCTGAGATTTATAAGGGCCAAACTTATGTCTTGATGACCATATGTCACCTCCTAGAGATGAGTATCTGGTCAGATGATGCATAAATGACTCTTAAAATAAATATTTGACTATCTATGGAAAGACAAATTAGGCTGGTTAGATTAAAAGAAATATTTTCTTTCTTTGTGTTTTTTCTTTATTCTTTGTTTTTTGTTACTTTGATGTTAACATTGCTTTTATTTGATGTACTTTTGTATAAGAAGGAAAATAAATGTTATGGTGAGCAAATTTAGAAATAAAATGGAGAGTTAAGAGAAATGTAATTAAAAAGAAATAATGGAGAGTAAAGAGAAGGGAGGGAGAATTGCTAGGAGAGTGGAGTAGGGAATTGAAAAAAAAAAAAACAGAACACGTTAACTTCCCCCTCTACTAGTTTCTTACAGTTTGGAGATTTATATTGTTTTTGTTTGTTTGTTTGTTTTTTTGTTTTTTTGTTTTTTGTTTTGTCGTTGTTGTTATTGTGGGGTTTTTTTATTTGTTTGTTTTTGTTTTTTGAGATGGAGTCTCACTCTGTCACCCAAGCTGGAATGCAGTGGTGCAATCTTGGCTCACTGCAACCTCTGCCTCCCGGGTTCAAGCGATTCTCCTGCTTTAGCCTCCCTAGTCACTGAGACTACAGGTGCACGCCACCACACCTGGCTAATTTTTGTATTTTCAGTAGAGATGGGATTTCACCATGTTGGTCAGGCTGGTCTTGAATTCCTGACCTCAGGTTATCCACCCACCTCGGCCTCCCAAAGTGCTGGGATTACAGGTGTGAGCCACAGCACCCAGCCAGATTTATACTGCAGTTTTAATTCAAATAACTTTAAGTGTTAGTACAGTGAATTCAGAAGAACTGATTAAATGGGAATTTTAGCTGAAGGAATCTTTGAAAGAACTTCATCTAGCTCAGCCCCACAATTTGCAAGAGAAGAAACCACACCGTGAAATCATTTTCCCAAATTCTCCCTGGTTGTTAGCAATAGAACCAAAATTAGAACTAATGAACAAGTCAGTATCATAAATTGATAAATGGAGGGTAATCAAAATTCTAAGATTGAAACAACTCAAAATTTAATGAAGACCACTTTCCATATGTTATACATTCTAAATCATGTCATTGCCATCTGTGTGAATCGTGCCCCAGGAGTTGTCCAACATGATAGGAGTGCTTCAGAGGCCCTGAAAAAGAAATCAGGAAACTTGGGTTTAGGCCCTGTTACAGTAGGCAAATCTCTTCACCTTTCTAGGCTTCAGTTTCCTCATGTATAAAATATAAGGGTTAGACAAATGTCTTCTAAAGTCTTTTCCAGATCTGAAAATAAATCTGTAAGGTTGTCCTCATTCAAGTTCACATATAATTCCCCATACACCCTATCCTGGAACACTTTTCCCAGAGCAACTTTTGCCCAGTCAATTTCATTGGCATGTAGTCTGCCGCATCCATACTCAATCACCTTGGTTAGCCAGCCAAGGTTTGGAAGAGCTTTGCTGCTTTACTCACTTTGAAGCAAGCAGAGCTGCGCTTCTTTTCTGCCTCTATACCACCCAAGAAAATATTCCTGATCTGGCCAAGCAAAGTTACTAAATAGTTCAAAAGGGCAGGGTTTTCTTTTTTCTTTTCCTTTTTAGATTCTCAACAGTGAACAAAGCAGAGGGCGTTAGAAGAACCACATATGTCTCAGTTACTGGGCTATGCTCCGTACAGAGTCCTGGAGAGAACAGATCTCCTTCAGCCCTGAAAATATAAAAAGCAAATCTTAAATTTGTAAAGCATGAAGTCAACTCTGTGGCTCTGCAGAAAGAACCTCAAAAATAGACTTGGTTTATTGAAGAACAAAAGAATAAAAACAGATGTAAAGCTTTTGTAAACAATAGAAAATGATCTGCAGATGATGGAGAGACTGCCGTAAGAGCTAACAAACTTTTAACAAGTATGGTAAGCATGCATCCGGTTTGCCTGAGACAGCCCTGATAATTCCTGTTATCCCAAATTGTTAATAGTACCTCCTTTAACTGTAAAAATGCCCTAGTTGGAACATGAAATAACATGGTCATTTCTCAAATAAGCGACGCTGCTGAAAGGAAGTCTTCCCCATCCCAGAGGTGGTGGGGACAGCTCTCTTTAAGGATCCCTTTCAAGAACCTCACCTCGATTTCAGTGTTCAGGAACATTGGCCCCTATATGCCTATAGTGTTGTTCAACTCCAGGGGCACTATTCATGTATACTGCAATGACATGACTTAGAATGTATAACACATGAGGAATGGTCTTCATTAAATTTTGAGTTGTTTCGGTCTCAAAATTTTGCTTATCCTCTATTGCCAATGTGTTACACTGACTTGGTCATTAATTCTAATGTCAGTTATACCATTAACTTACCAGAGAGAACTTAGAAAAACCATCTCACAGTGTAGTTTCTTCCCTTGCAACTTGTAGGGCTAAGCTAGACGAAGTTCTTTCAAAGGTTCCTTCAGCTAAAATTCCCAGTTAGTGAGTTCTTTTACCACCAAGCTTTATTTTCCCACCTCAGTTGCCTATCAACCAAAACATGAGAAAGCTATTTGATCATGTATAGGGCTGATCCCATTCCTATCTAAGCCCACATGAGAACCACTTCCCAATTACAGCATATTCTTGGCCGTGTGTCATGGAACTGGGAGGAGAAACCTTCTTTGTTGAGACATATTGCCTTTCCACAGCTGAAGAACAACCTAGCCCATATTCTTTCTTTTGCTGGGAGAGTTTTCTCCCAACAAGGGCTCCTCAAAGATAAGAGATAGGGGATGTTGTAGTGTGGTAACTGTGAAGATGAACCATATGCCAACAATAACTAGAAGGGACAGTTTTTTACTGGCATACAAGAAATCCAAGAGCTTGTTTGTGGACAAGGGAAGTGGACTGTCAATCCACTGTATGTTTTTATAAACACGAGCCAAAACAAATTTTCAGATTTTTTTGTATGGATCATGTGCTTGGGGAGAGTGATCATCATCACTGGGCAAGACGTGTAACATCATCACTCATAGGGAAAGTCAGATCATCACAGAGAAACATATGCACATAAAAGTGGCCTCTGTCATTCACTGTGAGCCCAGACACATCCTGGGGGAACAAATGGGAAGGCAATGAACCATCCGCAAGAGGCATATTTACTCTGTGGCTCTTTCATGTGTGTGTGTGTGTGTGTGCGTGTGTGTGTGTATTTTCTGACAGTAGGTTTTATTTTTAGCCTTTTAAATGGAAACAAGTGGGCCAATTCATTTTTGCTTTGTAACAAATGGAGTTTCTCTAAATAAGCAGGCATTCCTGCATTAGACAATAATCATCCATATCACGTATATCTGGGAAGAACAGCAAGAAGGATAAGATGTATATGATTTGTGACTATGTGAAGAGAAAAAAAATTATTTTGCTTTGTTTTCTTTTATTTTTATATTTTTTT
The DNA here is from genome assembly GCF_000951035.1 of Colobus angolensis palliatus. Lineage (NCBI taxonomy): Eukaryota > Metazoa > Chordata > Mammalia > Primates > Cercopithecidae > Colobus > Colobus angolensis. The sequence continues at coordinate 1,175,604 of NW_012115488.1, forward strand.
GTCTTCAGAAATTGCTAAATGGGAATTTTAAGTAACTATCTCATATTCTAGGAGTTTTTTTTTTTTTAATTTGAAGCATTAATTGTATCAAGACATGTCACAGTAACATAATCAGAGTTAAATAAATAATTCACCTCTTCATAAGATAACAAATATTAGTGCTATTATTACTGGTATGAGCATTTAAGTAGAAGAGAAAAAGTCATTTGTTATGAAAATATTTTAGTAAACTCACACTTCATTTTCTAGAAACACACTACCACCACTCGCATGTTCATCCTATCTAAAATTTCTTTTTTTCTTTTTCCATAGAAATTTGTCATCACCCATAATCCCCGAAGCTGTGACTTTCTGTAATGTTCCTTTGATGACTTTGAGTAACGCTTTTCTTCCTCAAGTCTATTTTAGCCAACCTGTAAATACTCTTGAAACTCAAAAGGAGCTGAATTGAACTAAACCCATTCCTTTTCAACTTATGGTTATTTATCCAATAGTTTCTAGAGAATTTTCCTGAGATACACAATGAAGGCAATAAAATAGGAGGCCTTAAGTATTCGTGTATAAACTTTGTATTTGTGTTGAATTTGCAAAGGCCTCCATGGAACATTAAGTTTGTTTTCTGTCTAAAAATATTTATTTGTTAGGCTTAGATTTGTTTTCCCCCGATATTAAATCTTACCCATATTTGTATCCATCGTGCCATTTATTTAAAAATATGTATTGAGCATAACTGTCCCATAAGTTGATGAGAATAAATAGGGAATAAATAGGTTCAGGCAGTCCTTCGGAGGTTTTTCATGGAAAAGATTTCAATCTTTGTCTGACATTTTTGTTTTTTTAAATTTTCTATTTTTGTTTCTAAAAACTTTTTCTTGATTTCATTAAGAAAATATTTCAAGTAAGAGGCTCTTAAATAACACTCTGGATCCAGTTTGCCTCTGTCCACATTTTTTTTTTAAAGTCTCACGCTTGTTAAGAAAATCTAAAAGTGGGAGAGAACCAGGAAGGGGAAAAATAACTGGGGTGGGGTCAGGGGAGAGCCTTTGAGGAATACATTATAGCCTCACCTTGTTTCATGTCCACTACACTCCCATGGTCCCTGAAGCATGCGTTACCTCTCTTATAGCACGCATCACTGTGGTTCTAACTACTCTGTTACATGACTATTTTCCCTAATCTTTTAATGGTTCGATTACTTTAGGAAAGATGTCCCCTGAGAATATAAATGGAAGAATCTTGAGCCATTCCTCATGATGTCCCTTATTAGAATTCATAACTGTTTTTTCAAAAATAAAAATCTGCTAAGTTAAACTGCATTATTGTCTCTTTTGCTTATAAGAATAACTAAGATGATTCGATATCTTATTCTTTTTTTGTGGGAGAGGCATTGGGACGGAGCCTTGCTCTGTCGCCCAGGCTGGAGTGCAGTGGCACGATCTCGGCTCACTGCGACCTTGGCCTCCCGGGTTCAAGAGATTCTTCTGCCTCAGCCTCCCGAGTAGCTGGGACCACAGGCGCACACCACCATGACTCACTAATTTCTGTGTTTTTAGTAGAGATGGGGTTTCACGATATTGGCCAGGCTGCTCTTAAACTCCTGACCTCGTGATCCACCCACCTAGGCATCCCAAAGTGCTGGGATCACAGGCGTGAGCCACCGTGCCTGACCCTGATATTTTATTTTATTTTATTTTTGAGACGGAGTCTCGCTCTGTCACCCAGGCTGGAGTGCAGTGGCCGGATCTCAGCTCACTGCAAGCTCCGCCTCC